>NC_136747.1:1744207-2291707 GCF_936440315.1 Barbus barbus | reverse complement strand
TCTAATTATATGGTCAGCTGTGTGGATAATCATTCTGTGAGAATCAACGCTCCAATACATGTATTGACTGTTTTGATATTTGTGAATGTTTCTTGTGATCGCAGCTCTGTTTATCTAGATAATTATCTAACATGTATAAACATGGAATTCCACATGGACCCTGAAAAGGTTCATTGTTCCATTGTCAATTTATATTCTCTGTAATCTATTGTTCGTTGTTTTTGTTCTTTATTGTTTGTAGCTTTTTCACAACATTCCAAAGCATACTATTGTACTTTTTACTGCACTATGTTTCATATTAAATATAATTTCATACTTAATTACATTAGGAATCTATTACTTTCTTGCTTTTAAGTAATTCAAAGATTTACTTGAGTACAAGAAAGTTCTACATTTTTAATGTTCTAAAATATTAAAGGTAAAAACCCCAACAACTTTTATTTATGAAATGTAGTGTTGTAAAAAGTATGACATTATACTTTGGAATGTAGTGAAGAAAAAGTTTTCCAAAGAAAAACACTGATAAACTACAGATACTTTTTAAATTTACTTGAGTAAAGTAATAATACTTCACTACTGTCCACCTCTGGGATGGATAAATATGAATAAATATATTTACCTTCAGTTGTGCTTAGAGATCATATTAACAGGATAGTTGAGTGGCTATAAAAAGTTTTGTTTCTTTATAGCTGCATCTATTCCCATGTGAGCAAAATATAAATATAAACAGTCAGTTATCAACTTTTTTGCAATGCTTTAAAGGGGATACATTCATAGATTCAGTACAACTTCTTGGTTTTAGCAAGATATTGATATTTTTGGGACATTCAAGACCTCCTTTATTATGTGTATAAGTATCTTGGAGGAAAGCCCAGGAGAAACCAAGGCAGAACACAGTATAACATCAGTTACCGCCCTTTAACTTTGTTTTGGAAAGCTCAAATTAAGTTATGGTGCCCTGCATTTGTTTAGCCATTCGTAAGTTATACGGCATTCTGCCTTTATTTTACTGTCCATTAAAGTCTGCCACGTTTAAATTATCTGCCACGTATAAAACTGTGTGTAACTTGTGTATGTTCATATATCTGTCGGCAAATTCATTATACAAACAAATTAGACAACTGGACATTTACTGGAAAATTAGACATCAGAAATGTTTAATTCACAATCATTCTCATTATTCCTGCTGGCGTTCACACCAATCCACAAGTCGTTTTTATAGGTTAGGCTATTTGCATTCAATTCGATGTAAAAACAATAAGTAAAGTATGTCTTGCATCCTTTAATGTTAGCAAACATAGCAAATAAATTGGTTGCAAAACGGTATCCACTCACGTTTAACTTTTTGTCTGGTTCTTACAGTCAGAAAAAAATTTAATCACATTACTATATGTTATAGCCTATGAGATGATCACTAGATTTTATACAGATGTTACTATAATTATTCTGTAAATGGTGATCAGCGCCCACATATTGTATATAATGTGGAAGTTACTGCCTTTTGCCTTGGCGTGACATCAATTTTTTTTTGCAGACAATACAAAGGCAGAGTACAATAACTAGCAGCAAGTTTGAAATTATTTTCATTAAAACATCTAAATGCCAGATTTCCAGTGTCCTACCTATAATTCGTTTTTCTGGACAAAAAAATAAATAAATATTTAAAGCCATTTTTCTCAGTTTCACACACCAGCAAGTTAAGGTCTTTTGCCTTTTGTAGGGCAGAGTGGCAATCTGCCTGTCACTCAAGTGGCCACGCCCTTAATTATGCAGATATTTAAGGCTTAATATAATTTAAACGGATGCGTTATATAAAAAAATTCACCCCCCTCACAGTTGTCATGAAATGAAGTGCAAAATTACCTATATAGACCAAAACCACTTTTTTTGTACCAGGCTTTAAACATATTTGTTCTGCTGTAAATTTGGGCATTTTAACATGGGAAGTCTATGAGACTGACTCCCTTGTCTCTAGCGGCCAGTAGATGAATTGCAGTTTTAGTCACTTCCGCGTTGGTTTCAAGAGAGAGAGACCGGGAGGTTGCCGCTTGGTTAAAATGCTTATGCTTTAAAGGGATAGTTAACTCAAAAATGAAAATTCTGTCATTACTCACCCTCATGTCGTTCCAAACCCAAAAGACCTTCATTCATCTTCGGAACACAAATTAAGATATTTTTGATGAAATTTGAGAGCTCTCTGACCCTGCATAGACAGCAACACAACTGAAATATTCCTAGGTCCAGAAACGTAGCAATGACATCAGTAAAATAGTCCATGTGACATCAATGAAATACATTTTTGGGTGAACTATCCCTATGATAACACCACTACAGCCACCAAAACAAATTAACCTATTTCAGTAAAATTACTGAGTTGTATTCCTGTTATTAGGTGCAATTCATAAGTTTGGTTTCATGCAATAAATTGTCATGTGCAGGCAAGGCACATGTGACAGAAACGTCAAAACTGGTGACAGAAATTCCAAAAGTAGTAATACAGTATTCACAGAACATCACAATATATACCAGTCTCATCCGAGTTTTTCTTGTATGACGGAGGAGTCCTGCACCGTGACTCGACAGGATGCTTATTTGGAGATTGAGATAATGCAACTCTATTTTTTTTGTCTGTGTTAAATACGTCTGTGTTGTAGCCAAAGCAACCCATGCAAATATGTTGGCTATGTCTGGACACACAAATAGGATCACCTGCAATTAATAGTGCATACAGTCTGCCCGAAAAATATCTGATTAGAGAAAAAATCTGATTTGCCTGCAGTCTCAACATAATCTTAGGCCCAATCCCATTTCTACCCCTTACCCCTACCCCTCTGTTTCGCGCGTTCACATGAAAGGGAAGGGGTGTTTTGATTCCGTTTTGGTTGGAGGGGTAGGGGAAAGGGCCAGATTGCCCTTCAAATTAAGATTTTTCAGGACAACACTTCAAACGAAAGAGTATGAGTATTATCTCAGCACTGGCTACAGCGGCAACATGGCTGCCCGAGCGAACACCCTAAATGTAAGCATTTTTGGCATTATTAAAGATTTTAATGAAAAGTAATAATTTGTTTTGTTACATGCAATCTTGTCTTCATAATTACGGTCAAAGAAATTTTAGCAAAACAATCACTAAAGTTTGCTAACGTTAAACCATTAAGTGACTGTATGATAGTCCTACGACATATTTTCATGTTTCATGTAACCAACTTAGACATTGAGGGGGGCGAGTCCCCCCAATAATTAGAAATCACTAAAATATTTCTCAGATATGGCCATTTTGAGAGAGATGAAAGTTGCATGTGATTATTTGCGTCTGTGTGTCTATCTCTACAAAGACTCAGTTTACTTCAAAAACAGTGATTTTTTTGTGGGTGTGTGTCAATATAAGCAGTGCATTAATATTTAATTGCTCTAATGCACACCAGTATTCAGACAGACCATGGAAGCTAGATGAAGTATGATGACGTGAAACGGTCTAGTAGTGGTGTCCCATTTCTCAGAAGAATATTTTCTTCCCTACCCCTTGACATTCTGGGCAGGCGTAATTAGAATTAGGATTGGGCCTTATTGTCAGGTGCAATGCTCACACCAAATATGACAATGACAAGACATGGCAAACAATCACTATTGAAAACCATGTGCTCTACTGGGAAATAAAACAGACAAAACGTTCCTGGATGTCAGAATCTCAACGCTGAAACCAAACTAGACACTAGACTAGACTAGGTTATAGATTTCAGTAGTTTTACTCATGTTGAGCCAGTTAAAGTGATGCAGATTGGACGAACCAAGATTTCACTCAATGAACGTTCGATTACAAGAACAATTGTGTTTTTACTTTGGTCAACCTGGCCGACACTGTAACTCATGCCCCTATAAACCCTGCTGACTCACATGGTTATAATGTGTAAGTGTAATTTCATCTACTCCTATCACAAACCACTAATCAGTAACTCTGCATTGTGCTGTAGCAGACTTACACTGTTACAGTATTAATAGACTCTGGAGCAGCAGTTAACCTCATTCATTGAGGTTCCTAGGATCTAACCCTTGGTTGATTCTGGTAAAGGTGTGCAGATAGGCACAACCTTGTCACTATACAAAAAGTCCTCTAGAGACATGCCCGCGGACAACATTAAGAGGCGGCTATGCTCTGTGTGTGGACTCAAATTTAAAGGGCCTTAGACCCTGGGGTTTAGATATTTTATGTGTACACTATAAAATATTATAAAAGTGTGTGGAGAGCTGAACCCTGGCACAACACAAATGTCATCCAGAGAGACTCCTCTGAACATAAGGAGTCACACTCCTTGTAGAGTAAGCTCTGACACATAGAGATGAAACAACACCATTTGTCTCGTAGGCCTTAGAGATAGTGTCTCTCAGCCAGTGAGATATTCTTTGCTTTGTTACTGCTAGCCCTTTGTGGTTTTCACCAAAACAAATAAACTGATTAGATTTACACCACTTGCCAGTGCAATCTAAATAAATGTTAAGGGCTTGCAGTGGACATAACAAATTGATTGTTCCACCCACTGGAATGGACATGGGAAAACCTCAATCAAAAGGCCAGAATCTAAAATTGGGTCTTGTTCAGTGGCCAAATCCAAATTTTCCACTTCTCTGGATGCCACATTGTGCCCCGCTCCTGAGAAAGTAGATCGCTCCTCATCACTTTCAGTGAGAGCGGCCTGCTCTGTGCCCAAAGCAAGGTGTGGCATGCTAACCTAAACAGTGGTTGTGAACTAGCCCGGACTACAAGATTGGTGAATTCAACTGGAAGGACTTCTCCTTATCAATGAAACAGTCAATGAAACTGGCTGTTTGCTTGGTGGCTTGAAAAGCTAAAACGGTGGCCTGATGATGTTCTTTCACTTCCTTTGGCATTCTTTCACTTCCTTTGGCATTATTGGCTTCATACATCTATGGAGATCCTGGAAAAAGGAAGCTGCCTATGAGAAGATTGCATTCCACAACCCATCAGAAAGTGCTTATCCTATTTACTTTGCTCTAGATCTTGGGTAATCTAGGCCAAGTTTGTCCATGGCACACATTGTTACATCAATTAACTCCTCATAGGCAACGACTGGCCAGTTTTGCGTGTGCTGTGCGTGTTGTGTGCTTGTACATTCCCATAATACTCAGCATCCCACTCATCAGAATTAAATGTGGCAAATGAAACACTGCCATACAGACTGAAAGAATCACAGCACAAGCTTATGGATCTGAATCAAATCATTGCATGCAAGCTTAACTGGGTAAGTGTCCAAGTGTTCAGGACAGAGCATAAGAGAAAAGGGATAACCTGTCTCTTCATGCTGCTGCACTTCCTTGGGATAAACCTTTGAGCCCCATGATCTCAGCCCATGTGCTGCCTCATCAAACGCAGAACCAGAACAATGGGCATCAGCAATTTTACTTCCCTACTTTTAGAAGAAAGGTAAATAGGAGTAAAGTGTTCTCATACTAGGGCTCTCACAGAGCACTTAGTCAAAACGCCTTTGAATTCTTATTGCGTGTGCTGCACTCTGAAACACTTTACACACAGATAATGTTCCTTGCTCAAAAAAACGAGGACACAGAATTTTTCTAAACTTCCTAAATAACACTTCCTAAATGACATGATCTCATTCATTCATCCTTATACACACACTCTCACAGGCTTTCACCTGAAAAGAGAAATCCGCGGATGTAATGATGCAGATGGCCTTTAATGGTGCTGGTTATGCAGAACGTGCAAGCCTTGTGCTTTTTCATTCCTAGGGTATATCATTAGTCATCTTGGAGCAGAAATGGATAAATACAAGATCAAGGAGGTTAAAGACTGGCCAACCCCCACAACTGTCAAGGACCTCCAGTGGTTCTTAGAATTCACTGCTATCAACAATTCATTCGGAAGTACACTATCATTGCTTCTTCAATCACCTCTTCACTACTAAAGGAAAGCCAAATAAGTTGACATGGATCATGGCTACTCAGGAGAAGAATGGAGACACTGGCTGGAGGGAGCTCTTAATCCGTTCCATGTGATCAAATATCATAAGACCCTTGAATATATAAAAAATATCAAGAGACTAAACCCAAGGCAAGCCCATTGGGCTCTCTTTTACACCAGGTTCAATTTCACAGTTGCATACTAACCATGTACAGTATTATCAAGGAAGAAGGCAAGGAAGATGCTCTATTTCACACATTAGATCAAATTCAATTCCTACCCCCATCAGTTGTGATTTCTTCATTTTCTGACAGGACAGGAAATTTGCTGAAATGCTTTTCTATCAGGTCTTTGGAGTTTTTTTCATGGATTGACTGAGGATATTGTCTCCAACAAAGGGCCCAGGGTATGGAAAATATTTTGTTATCACCTCAACATTAATGTCTGTCTAATGTCTGTTATCATCCTCAGGCAAATGGTCAGGTGGAGAGGCTCAACCAAGAGATTGGACGGATTCTTCAGTCTTACTGTAGTAGAGAACACCATCGATGGAGCTCTTCCATGGACTAAGTATGCTCAAAAATTCCTTGTACATCCATCCACTGGACTTACCCCCTTCCATTATGTGCTAGGTTATACCATTGTTTCCTTGGTCTAGGGAACTCTATGAGGTCCCTGCAGTGGATGACTGGATCAAGAGGAATGAAAAGTGTGTGGGACAGCACTCAACTCAGGTTGCAACGAGCTGTTAGGAAACAAGATTCAAGGAAATCAAAAGGAGAGGGCCACACCCTCACTACTGGCCAGAGGAGAACTGGCAACACAAAAATATTGGAAAGTTGCTTTGACACAATCTGTATTGTTAAAAGCGCTATATAAATAAAGGTGACTTGACTTGACTACCTGCAAGGCGAGATGGTCTAGGTTTCCACTCAAGATCTGTAGCTACCAGTGGCGTGCGGTGGTGTTTTAAAATGAGGCGGCAATTTTATATATATGTGTGTGTGTGTGTGTGTGTGTGTTCCTGTTATACTTAATGTTGTCATATTTTCCTGGGTAAATAAATATTACATAAAAAATAGAACAAATATAATTAGGCTAAATACTGTAATAAATGCTCATTGAATGGCACCTTATTGTAAAATGTTACCTATATTTTTTTTATGAACTGATGTTCATCTGCTCTTTTTAATAGTCAACTTATTTTCGGTCATCATTGTCATACAAGCAATGTAAACAATGCCACAGACACAAAGATATATCTTTCATTTCATCACACTGAATGCTCACTCAAAACTGACGCAGTCATAACATTTTCAGACCATTTCAAGTTTTAAGGTTTCTCAGTGGTTTACAGTAGTATCAGATGTACTTAAAAACGTACTAAAAGTTTACCAAAGTTTGACTCCAAGAAAGGCCCCATTTTCAAAATGGCGTCCGTCAGGTCCTAAAAATGACCATTACTCCTTTGTATTCCTCCTAGACCAGGAATACTGGTGCCTGATACATGTTTTGGCCATGTAATATTCTAATTAGCATATTTGCATGATAGATAAATGACTACAAGTACAATTATATATTAAAGCAATTGTTACAAGCATATTTATGCGAAAAATAAGTACAATTTCCCTTAAGTAATTGCGTATTTCTCCTTTCTCATATCTTTTGCCTAGTGTTGGTGGTTTCTGTAGTTCATAACCATTATTTTGATTCCAATAAAGAATAAATTAATTAGAACTGTGTGGTACTGTAAAGTTTGTCAAAACAGGGCTGCCATGTGAAGGCTCAGTACTGCTAACCCCTTTTATTTTTTTATATATATTTTTAAAATATTTTTTATAATGTGTTTTTTTATTATACTTTTCTTATTTATACATATCTTTTTCTTACTTTTTACTTACTTACTTTTAGTCATTTAGCAGATGCTTTTATCCAAAGCGACTTACAAATAAGAAAAAGTAACTCAAACTAAAAGTTAACACTCAGTAAATACTCTATACACACCCATTTAAGAAAATACAGAAATTAAATAAAATTGACAAATCCATACAACAACAACATTTCAATAGTAAACATATATAGGAAAAATAAAAAAATAAAATAAAATAAAAAGCGATACTTATATCCTTTGCCGGTGTCCCAGCTGGTTGAGTCGCAATTTTCTATTTTCTTCAGTTGTTTCCTCTTATTCTGGTTTATTTTTTTTTATACTTTTTTGCACTGTGACCTTGACTAGATTTACCATTAGTCGTCACACTCTTCCTCCCATAGAGGTTGATTATAGTGATTCTCAAAATTCCCAACTTGACGTGGTCCACAAGCAGGCATGCATGGTAGTCCATATGCCCTGCAACTGCACCGTTGTGTTCGGGAGGCAGTTGTGCAATTACAGTGGATCATCTGCAGGAGGCTTTCTGGGGCAGCAGCTTACTGGTCATAACTGGCAGGAACCAGTTGTCTACCAGTTTCCATCCCCAATCCACTGTGTTCATGTCACCTTCCTTTCCAATCCACACCATGATCTGGAAGTAAACTCTTTGGCAGTGGTATTTGGTTAAGGACCCAGTTGGAGGCAGACGTTCTGGGGTAACAAATGATTTGGCGGTAACAATTTTCTTGCTAAAAAGGTTGTAGCGCAAAGAGGCAAGTGAATCAGTACTCTTTCCGCAAAACAACACTGCCATTGCCTTGGTCCCATGGTCCTCTATGACATTCCTTGCTTGATGTGGGAGCAGAAACACATTTGCGGTTGCTGGATGGTTGATTCACCATTCACAATTTCTGGAATGCTGTCTGTTTGCCAAAACTAAAAATGCGTGAAGTTGTGTCACATCCTGTGAAGGCGTGAATAAACAGCAACTGGGAACACAAGTCACTACCCAGGACTTGTTTCATCTCACTGATGTTGTACACTTTAGTAGCTTTGGACTTGTCTGAACGAAAATAGAGGCCTCTATTGTTTGTCCCAGCATAGTAGAGGAGAAGAATGAGTAAGTCTGTATCCTCCCCTATCAAGGTTGTGGGCTGATGTTCTGAGGCCTTGACTGCAGCTTTGACAATGTCCACGTCTGCATCACCTGATGCATTGATAACAGTGCAGACCTTCTTCTCCAGCTCCTCGGTCATAAGATTGATAAGTCCTTGTTTGTTTCAAGATCTGGAAAGGAAATCATGCTTTCTTCCCACAAATTCAGACTCTGCATTGAAGTTAGTCTCGCGTAGCCAGACCTTCAGTTAGCAGTTTTCGACATGATCAGGAACCGTTGGAACAGCAAAGCAAGATCAATGGTTCGGTCTTGGCCAACTTTGATGGTGGAGTCATCTGCAAGGGTTTTTGCCCAGTCTTTCCGTTTGAAGGATATTCCAAAAATGGGATTTCATAGACCCAGAAAACGTGGAGTTAGACACCAAGATTACTTGGCTAGGTCAAATAACGAAGGAGTTAGGATATTTTAAGGGCTTCCTGCCCATCTTGAAAATTACACCTTTCTAGTGGTCAAACTTTGGTAAACTTTTAGTATGTTATTAAGGACACCTAATACTACAAAATAAACAGCTAAGAAACCTTTTGTTAGAATTTTTTTAGGGTTAGGTGTTTTTTTTTCATATATGCAACCGCCTGTTACTTTATAATTAGTTAATAACGCCATAATTTTCTTCATTCAGGCCAAGAGCTCGCACGAAAACAAGAGGATTTATTGCAGGAACCAATCACATCCAATCATAACCGATCATATCCAATTATAGCGCGATGGAGGCATTGCCTATTTAAGTCTATGGACCGAAGGGAGGCAAGCCTCCACTGTAACTTTACCTGCGGGTGTCGCTGTTTGACAGCGTTAATTTATAAAAAACTAGTGACTTTTATACTTTTAATGCCATATTTAGTAATATTTGCGATTTATGTTTGTAATATCGATTATTTTCTCATCCAATATTTTGAGGAGACACTGCCTCCCTTGCCTCATCGGAGGAAACACCCCTGGTAGCTACCTACCAAGGTATGTAGGACCTTACAAGAAAAGTAAATCCTGTGACTGTTTTTTCATTCCTTTCTTGTGTCCCTGTCGAAACATGTACTGCATCTGGTACTGAGACTGCAGAGTTGACACCGCCATGACCCCTAGAAATTGATGGATCTCCTGCCTACCTAGTTTGGAATAGCCTAGATACTTGAAGAAGAGTTAATCAGATGCAATGCTTGGTGAATTGGGAGAGATATGGCCCTGAGGAGAGATAGATAGCATCTAAGAACATTCTTGACTTATCACTTATCAGTGATTTTCACTGTGCCCATCCAGATCTTCAAGCATGTAGACCCAGAGGTCACCCTAGTAAAATAACCCATGGAGGTGTTCCTAGGTGGGGAGATTCAGTGACATCTCAATCCGTGAATTGTTCCTACTTTTGCCAGAGGGTGCTGTCACTGGAATATTAACCATCATGTCAACTTCATGTTTCCTGTATAATTATTGGTAACACTTCAATAGTCCACTTTAGACATTCTACTAACAGTAAGTAACTTTGCAACTACTTGTCAACTAGCAGTCATTAGAGTATTAGTAGGCTGTCTGCTTAATATTTTAACACTTTATTTTAATGGGTCCACAACATACAACATACTGACTATGAGAAACTTTGCAAGTATATATGTCAACTTATTCTACTAATCCTAAACCTAACCTAACTGTCTACTCTGCAAGTTAGTAGACTTGTAGTTGCAAATTAATGAGAATTAGTTGACATAGTTACAGTTAGCAAGTTAGCAAAGTTGCTTATAGTTAGTAGAATGTCTAAAGTATCAAATATCTAATATCAATGTATTTAATATCAAAATAAAGTGTAACCTAATTATTTCCAGTTCTTTTCAGTGAAAAAGGCATGTTAACACCAAAAGAATTACGAGTTCTCAACTGCTTTACAGAAAATGTTCTATTATTGTTTAGATTTCATGTGTATTGACTGATTTTCATGAAGTTACTGGATTACTACCTTGGATTTGTTTGCTATTTTGTGCCTGTTTGTATCACCTAAGCCTGAACTTTGATTTCACATGCCTCTCGTTTTGGATTGATGGCTTTATTAAATTATTTTCATTAATTTTTATTCTTCCAACTGGTCTCAGTATCATTACAACTGTGAATAAATGTTGTTATTGTTTTTAAATAATTTCTCATAATTTGATGAAAGGGAAATGACTGAATGAGGAAAGAGTTTGGTAAATGATGTGAGTTGGTTAATAAATAACACTCAGATAATATTATCTCAGTGTCCTGAGTGGTCCTAGTGATCCTAAGTAAAATTGTATTTCTTTATAGATTATATAATAACTTGGAAAACTTCATAAGTCCAAAAGCATGCAAATGACCGCAAGGAGGAAGCAACTGCTTTCCAAAAAGAATATTACTGCCCTACTTAAATCTGCCATAGACCACGTGGACATTCTTCTAATCTGAAGTTCAGGGCAGATCCACAGTTACTGGAAAAATTTTGTTGTTGTCACTGCTTAAGAAGGTTACACCTGATATAATCTCGTGTAGCCAGACCTTCAGATTGATGGCTGAAGGTCTGGAATCCATGGCAGCTTTCATTGGCCAAGGCCCGCCCATAAGGCCATTTGACCGACATGTCAAACAACCAATCACAGTTTGTTTCATTCAGTGTCATGTTTCGGGGAGTGGAAATGTCACCACAATAACAGATCGGTGTGTAAAACTCTCGGACGCATTTTAAAGATTCTATGCCGGGAACTTTAAATATTTCACATACTTTTGAAAATCAAGCGTTTAGTTGATCCTGATAAGCACTCGTCGTCACAGTTGTAAACACGAGAGCATTCTTCTTTCGTGAGTGGTTTTGCATCACGGCATCTTTGTTTCCAGTTGGAACATTAAAGAACGTCACGTCTCCTGGAAATCCTGTATAATTCAACCAATCTAATGCCGACTTCAAAACTCCTTGTTTCCGCTTTTGTGTGCCATATGCATCAGACGTTCACCCAGGGGTCCGTGGGTGTCACATCTGAGGCTGAGACTACACCTGATGCAGAAGTTCAGCAAAAACAGTTAATTTTGTAATGCCTTCATTTATTAAAATCAAAAAGATCAATATTTTTGTGTTGTTTGTGTGTGTAATTGGGTTCACGTTATCTGCTTATAGGACTGAAAGGGATAGTTCACCCAAAAATGAAAATTCTGTCAGTAATCACTCACCCTCATGCACTTCCAAACTCGTAAGACCTTCGTTCATCTTCAAAATACACATTAAGATGTTTTAGATTAAATCAGAGAGCTTTCTGACCCTGCATAGACAGCAATGTAACTGAAACGTTCTCAGGCCCAGAAACGTAGTAAGGAAATCATTAAAATAGTCCATGTGACATCAGTGGTTCAACTGTAATTTTACGAAGCTACGAGAATACTTTAATCTTATGAAATCATTATTTTTGTGTTCTTTGCACACAAAAATAATTTTTGTAGTTGCATAAAATTACAGTTGAACCGCTGATGTCACATGTACTATTCTAACGATGCCCTTACTACGTTTCCGGGCCTGGAAACCTTTCAGTTGCATTGCTGTCTATGCAAGGTTTTACGGGTTTGGAATGACATGAGGGTGAAGCCCTAACAGCCATAGGTAAAGACTGTCTACAGACTTAATATGCAAGAGAAATAGCTTTGACTATCCACTAGTCCACAATCTCTGCTTAGTTGCTGGGGACAGACGTTGAAGACAGACATGCATGCATTGTAGTCAAATCCCATACCACACCTAGATAAGTGGTCCTCTATTTTGGAGAAAGCATAGTCTTTTTGGTGTTCAGCCTTAACCCCAACTCCTTTATATGGGTTACATCTCGATGGTGAGCCACCATCTGCTCTGACTGAGCTACAATCAACCAGTTGTCAATATAGTTTAGTACACAAATGCCCTGGAGTTGCAAATGAGCCAGAGTTGCATCCACGCCCATTGTAGAGGACAGGTTGACCAGGCTAGATCAAAGGGAAGAACCTTATTCTGATATGCTTCTTCCCCAAAAGCGAAGTCAAGTCGGACTGTGGATTAGCATCACTCAGAACATCCATCCATTTTTTTTTTTTTTTTTCACTGGCCCATTCTTCTTGGCAGAACCCATTGAGACAAATTGGGCAAACTTTTCCATACTGCCAAATGGTCTACAACAGGGATTCCCAACCCTGTTCCTGGAGATCTACCTTCCTGCAGAGTTCAGTTCCAACCCTGATCAAACACACCTGTCTGTAATTATCAAGTGCTCCTTCAGATCCTACTTAGTTGGTTCAGTTGTGTTTGATCAGGGTTGGAGCTGAACTCCAAGGTAGATCTCCAGGAACAGGGTTGGGCACCCCATGGCCCATATTTATCAAGCTTCTCAAAGTACCATTTTAGTGCTGAAAATTCTTTGCCTTCTTCAAGGTCTCTTAGCAGGTTGACTTAGTACCTCACCTCAGTGTGGAGATCTGGAAAAAAACAGAAAGCCTGTGATGGAGGCTACGCTGTGCTAGACAGGAAGCACTCATCCAGCTTGGTTTCTGATGGGCTTTCTGGGTCTTGGCTGGCCAGACAATGTTTATCTTGGCTATGGCATGAGTTATGACCTCCACTAGCTCCTTGTACTTGATTTCCCTTGCCTTGATGCAATGTCGTCCATGTCTTAAGAGCTAGATAGCTGCAGCACTGGGCCCTCAATCAGGGCAGAATAAACTAGAGGACATGATTCAGCTCCCTGGGAGAGATTTTGTCTCCAACTCTTCTGCTGAATCCATCTGCGAACCCCACAATCTGAGATTCAATCAGGCGCAATGATATTACGCAGCGCCTGAAAGTAGTCCCCAGCTAGGTAACTAGTTATAATATAGCTGGGGACTACTTTTAGGCGCTGCGTAATATCATTGCGCCTGCTGGACCCATGGTATGGCAGCAAAGTTCCTTGATTATTACGCTAGAATGAGAGTATAGTTCCTAGCCATATCAGTCTAGAACTTTTCATTTTCCGTTGGTCTTAGTACACGATGTAACTACAGAAGAGTCAAGTTTTAAATAGGAAAATTATTGAAACTCTTTGGTCATTTTTGAGCGAGATTCTAATAGTCTAATCCGATTCAATGATCTATGCTAAACTAAGCTAAAAGTGCTACCGCCAGACCCGGAGGTCGGCTGAATGGATTCTAAAACGGTAAAACTTAACTGTTTAACTCTACGGGAGTTGTAAAATGAGACTATTTTCAAAAAAAGTAGAGTGTTCCTATAATGAATAAAATTTTTGAGAGAAAGATCACTTATAACACAAAATACATCTTCCAAAAAGGCTACAGCCTTGTGTGAAAAAGGTGAGACACATTTAAACATAAACATGCATCATGAAAACCTCAACAATGTTGACAATCAAAAATTCATCAAATATAAATAGTAAAAGAATCCAGCTGCATAGAGCCTGTGGTTAGGTTGATGATTGTCTGAACACCATTAATACTATATATTGCTTTATTTAAAAAGTAATGCTTGTGTACACTTTAGCACAATGATAGTTTCTTTAGGAGGGTGAGTGTACTAGCTGGTCTCCGTTACACTCACCCTCCTAAACTTCACTCCCATTCGGGTCACGGCACCAATTCTAATTCTAACCCCAGTTCTAGTTGCAGGGATGCCACTATGATTCCTGGGCCCCTCTAATCAGGGCCCTGGGAATTGTCCTAACCTTCCCCCTGTTATCGCACCCCTGTCTATATGCCCTCCTCAGAGCAGCATTCAAATGGGCATTTCTGGCATGGGAAGCAAGTGTGCTAACAAGGATGCTAAAGAACGTAGCCCCTAGTCTCAGTTCTTAGTGCCCCTCTTGAGTGAGATTAACTCACACAGCTTTTACTAGCTGGCCTCCATTACAGAGGTATGTCGTTTACACATTGTGTGAAGTTTCCCTTGTTCAAAAGTCATTTGAGTATGTTTTGCATTAACAAACTGAGTAGATTTCTGCTGGCCGCAGAAAGCATCGTCCTGGCCATTTAAAGATTGTTTGTCTTTATTATGGGAAAATAGTATCCAAAATATGAAAACAGTCAGAAAACAATTTAAAGGGAAAACAACATTTAAAAAGTACAACATTTACTTTAAATATTTCAATTTCAAAAATTACATTTGAATTAAATATTTCAAACAAATGCAGTAAATAACACATTAAATTTTGTGTCCCAAGTGCATAAGACATGAAATTGTGCATAACACATGAAATTTTGTGTCCCAGCAGACTTTATTCCTCACTGTACACCCTGTGTGCATCCACATCAACAACATCTTCCTCATCTTACATTGAGCTCCACCATTTCTGTCCTCCACTATGCTCTTTCTGTGTTTGTCTATGTTAACCAGCAAGTGCAAAACAATAGTAATGTTGAAAATAATCACTACATGCTAATAGTCCTAACATGTATTTAGGACTTTTTTTTGGAGATAGTGCTAGAGAAACCACTTCTTCTGATACGCCAGTAAAAGACAAGATCTTAATTTCTGTGAAATAATATGGAAAGAATAAAGAAACTGGAGAGAGAGAATGCTTTTAAATTATAAAACATACATAGATATGTTCTCTAATGGCTCTGTCAAAAATAATAAGGTTAGCTATATTTGAGTTCAGTAATATTCAGATTAATTCTGAGACTGTTTTGTGAAACTTCCCTGGCTCTAGGGGCGGAAAACTGCTCAAAAATGCAGTTTTTGTCCCCTTTTTCTTGACAAGAAATGCATGTATTAAGACACGGAACCGGTGTATTTTTTTGCATCCATGTCAAACGGGAGAATTTTCAGACGCGTGCTTCAGCTTTGCCTCAGGGCCAGGCGTGATTCAAATGAGTGCGGAAAAGGTACACCAGCCAAATGAGCTTCAGTAAAACAATGAGATGCTGTTAGGCTATATGTCAGTATAACACACTTTCCTGTCCTGTCAGCCGTCACAGTGCTCACGGTGCATGCTCTGATCGCGTCATCATAAATAAGTGCACAAGAATCTATGAGCAAACGATGTAGTTTTGTCGTCAGTTAAGTCACCAAAAAGGCGATTAAAGCTGCAAACTGTGGATGCATGTATGTGTGCATTACATTTCAGAACGTCTCTCAAATGCATACTAAAATATAGGTTATCGTGCAATTCCAGATCACAATAAGGCGCAAGCTGATATGTATTTTAATTTGTAATTTAATGCACAAGAAAATGTGAGCACAGTGCACTTATACTAGAAAATATGCGCTATTTTTCATTTATTTTAAAAGTACAAACGAAAATTAAACCATTTAAAATGCATAAAACAGCTCATTTTACATTCTGGCATATATGTGCTGTTGTCTTACGGCCTTTTTCACATTCTTATCACTAACTGCATGTCTCATCCATGAGTATGTAATGTTAGAGAACAAGTTTTGGGGGGTTTTAAGAACCAGAACCAAACTGACAGAGCAATAAAGCTATAGTGAGCCCCTTTATTAAAATAGCTGGTGGTGAGGAATACAAAAAATCGTCATATTCACTCAGTATTACTTGATATAATAATTCACAAATATCTCAATTACAATTAAGTAGAAATTAATTGTATTCAGCTGTGTTTTAGGCACTAAAATATTCTAGTAATTTATAGTCAACCACATTTTTATATTGAAATGATTTCTTTGCCACCCCAGGCTGGTTACTGGCCCCTCCCTGGCCACCCATATGAAAACATCCTGGCTCCACCACTGCCTGGCTCACCCCTTCCCTCCAGCTCCTTAACTGCTGGTCATTAACATATGAAAGGCCTGACAGCCACCAGTCCTCACAACCAGCAGTGTTTCAGATGTATATGTCCATGAAACTTCATGGACAGGAGTCCTGAAGTGTAATTGCGGTGTAAGTGCTGTGTAATTTCAGGTTTGCCAGATGTATTTGGAAATTACCTAAGCCAAGTTACACAGAACAGTACATTTCCAGAAATACCCACATACTCCACTGACATTTATGTGGGTATGATATACTGTTTTGTTTAACTTGGCTTCCACATACATCCGGCAAACCTGAAATTCTACAGCATTTTACCATGGCCAGATATTAACAGATTTGACCCTTTTCATGCAGTGAAGTTAGCTGTGTATTCTGACAAAATAGTTGAATAAATAATTGTAAACAACATATAATCAAATACTTCCCGGGGCCACATAAAACCATAATCCATTGTTGGAGGGAGAGGGTGGAAAAGGAGAGATAAACAGTTGTAACTAATAAAGAGGATGAAATAATGAGAATTAATGAAAGTAAGGATGACGGTTTACACTGTTTTTGATAAGAGAGATATATCAAAGATTTGATGTGTGGAGCTTTTAGTGGAGTCATGAAGGATTTAGAGATCAATGATTTTCTTCTCTCTTACTCATTACATCTATTAATTCAAATTCTACATGCTCATCCAAGGAAATAGCTCTGTTTTTGCAGCAAAAGTATCTGACCTAATAAGGGAGTGAAAAAAATGTTTTGTTTCAAGTGTACACTTTTGTGCAGCAGTCCAAGTCATTAGCATGTTTTTTTTTTTTTTTTAAATGCCAGCAGTGATCTAAAGGTTGGGAGACACTTGTGTTTTTCTTGGCAGTTTGCCAGACAGTCATAGCTGGTAGAGGCAGATAAATAGCACTCTTTTCTACATGGTCCAAATCCTATTTGAAAACAATATAACTACATTGTGGATAGAAGGTCTATTTTTGTGCTGTTCCAGTATGTGCATGTGTTTGTGGGTAGGGGTACAGATAGTGTTGCGACTCCCATTATAGAAGGGGAAAGAAGGATTTGGAGAGAAAAAGAGAAACTTTGTGTGATGGTTTTAACCTGCAGTCATTGCTGGAGAATATCTAGGGTTCTTCTGCATTGTTAAACAGCTTTTTGCAGTGGGCCCACTAAAGCACCTCAATCGCTTGACTAAATTGTTAAAGAAAATAAATTCATTTTCAAGTCATCCTTCATGTTTTACAGCATGCCCATTGCATACAGTACACTAATCCTTTGCACATGATATCCATGCGAACATACCAAGTAGGCATGTTATGGAATTATCCGTAAATAACTTTTTAATGGAGCTCCATCCACTGGAATTGTAATGCATAACCAGAAGTTCACTAAGAAAAATCCTTTGTACAGCTCAAATAATACACATTTTTGCTTTTAAACGCTCTGGAACACTTTCACCATAGGCTCATATTGTAAGTCACTCATGTAAAGCGTTCATATAAGATGAGAGTGATAATGAAGGTAGAAAGGACAGGCTATTGAGGAGTTCAGTTTGTTCATTGATTTAGCGATTATTGTTTCATCGATACTATTTACGCTAAACTGAGCTAGATAATGACATCACTGAATTCAATAATTAAATGCCTTTAACTGAAAATTGAGTGTTGAATCTTATTATTATACATTACTGACACTCTATCCTCCAATTTGATACTGTTAAGTGCTTTGACACAATCTGTACTATTAAAAGCGCTATATAAATAAAGGTGACTTGACTTGATTCTCATGTGTACAAAAACAGAACTCCTCCACCTTGCCCAGGAATGTAAATACATTACATATTATATTATATATTAAAGGGGTCATGAACTGCCTTTTTTATTATTTTGTTCTGTTCTCTGAGGTCCCCTTGTAATGTTATCAATATTTTAAAAGAAATCATAATTTAGAAGTAATAAGTTATTTTCTGTCCTGTTTTTAGACCCCCTCATCAGAACGTTCTGTTTGAATAGATGTGGCAGATTGCTGCAGTGATTTACATTAAAAATGCATAAATACTCATATTAAACAATCTGTAATAACAGACAAAGCAATAGTGATTACGTAATGAAAACATTTACTTACACTTGTATGTTGCGACATTACTGTCGGATCCAATATATTTGGTACATCATCGTCTTTTAGTTTCAATCTTTCATAAAATCCAGCGTCGAATTGTGACTTGTTTGTAAACAAATCCGCAGTAAAATGAAGTGAAAAAGGAGCAAGTTCTTACTGACGCGGTTACTTCATTAAAAAAAATGGTTCATTCAACTCTTTCCTAACGTCAAGATCAGAAGGAAGGCAATGCAAAGAACTTGACACTAATACAGCGTCTTGTCTTCAGAGCATCTTTATTGTTTGGTTTCTGTGTAGACCTGCGATTTCTCCTCTCTTGTAAACACTACATTCATGAATCGATGGGCAGGGCTAAACAAGCAGTGATGAAGAATCGGTGGGCAGGGCTAATCAGGCAGTGATGTAGAAGCAGGTGTTGATCTTCTGTGGAGGCGGTGCTTATCCACATTATTACATCATAGAGTAGAACATTCCTGAAAGTTTTGAGTTCTGAAACTTACAATGACCTCTTACATGCCAAAAGATCAAGGGAATTTTGATTTCTCCGTTCATGACCCCTTTAATATTATTCACCTGTAAAGTGGATAGTTTGAATTTGGTCTTTTAGCTTTTAAAGCTAAAGAGTAAGCTTTCGAACTTCATACTGTTGCACCTTTTCTTGAACAAGCCCATTGGTGAAGCACTATGGGTGGGGTAGGGGGAGACCCATAATCCTTTGCACCTTATTACTTGTTTGTGTTTGTGGTCAAACCATGGGGAATTATGAGGGTGTGTACATTTAATTGTCCTTTAGAATTTAAGGATAAAACATCTCTTTAGTGTATTTATTTTTGTATTTGTTTGTTTGTTTGTTTGAAGTCACAGTAAATGTGATTAGTGTTCCTTTTTGTCAGGTTTGTTCTGTTATCTGAAAGTTGTTGACTACTAATTGAAAGTGTTCAGCAATTATCAAATAATTTTGTATATAGTGGATTTCAAAGTTAATAGTTGTGGAAACTTTTTTTTAAAGCTATGTTTAGGAAGTATCTTGTATTTAGGAGATGTTCATTCATAAAGAACTGGAACTCTTGAGAAAGCAAAGGAAAAACGGCTCAGGTTACGCATATAACCATGGTTCCTCGAAGGGGAGACACTTTGGGAACGAGGTGCCCATGCCGCCAGACTTTCAAAATCCCTGCCTAGTGTGGCTGGAGCACAACTATGGCGAGAGAAAAAAGGGCCAAGAGTGGCTAAAGTGGGCAGGGCCTGCATCCCGAAGGCCAACTTCTGAGAAGTGAGTCTTGACCCCCAGAAGAGGGGAGATCAGAGGACTATAGGCTATGGAATAGCATCCTGATCCACCACATAGCATAAGCTCTCTGGCCGAAGGCCTTAGCCTCTGGAGGAAACGTGTAACAAGGGGGTGTCTGCCCACTGTCTGGTCACGAAAAGGGGCGCGGTAGGTCAATACGCCACCACATAGACCTACAGGGTAGAGTGGGTTAATCCTGCGGAGAAATGGGCCTGCAAGAGCTCCAGAACTGTACCAATCGGGCAGTTGACTTGGTCGAGCTGGCGATCTCCGCACCATGAAGTGAAGTTTCCACTTCAGGGCGTACAGTTTCCTTGTGCTCCGGCGAGCAGAGGCCTCAAAGACTCTCTGTAGCGTGAGGAGGCCTGATGTCACTCGCCGAAACAGATGAGCTCTTGGAGCGGAGGCCTCAACATGATGACTCTCTAGACTGAGAGGAGGCCTACTACACTCCACACACTGGACATCTTGTGAGGAGGTTCACCTACCACTCATATAATTGCCCCCAGTGGAGCTCTGGCGTGCGGAGGACTCAAAAACTCTTTGTAGCGAGAGGAGACCTGATGACACTCGCCGAAACAGTTGAGCTCTTGGAGCGGAGGCCTCAACATGATGACTTTCTAGATCAGAGGTCCTCACTATTTTTTTCATGGGAGCCGCACTGATAGGGCAAAGTCAATCGGAGAGCCACTTTTACGGCAAAGTATCAAAAGTTACATCCAGTCATAAATAGCATGTCTTTTTATCAATCTGTCATCCCTGATATGCAATGCAACACAATACAAAAGGTGCTATCATTCTTTAACATTTACCAGTCAAACTTGTAACTATTTATTTATTTTTTTCTATACTAGCCCATCATGTATCTATTATCTAACCATCCAAGTGCACATTCGCATTAAGAGCTGGCAAAAAACTGGCAAATGCGCAGTGAGTCAGTGTCATGGACAGAGCAAGTGTAAATATCTCTAGTCTATATTTCCATCTTGTAATGCCACTGTTTTAGGTATTTTTTTAAATATAAATTATTTGTAATAGAGCACTGTCTGGCTGTGTTTACACCAGACCAGACAGTTGTCGTGCCGCGCCCCGCTGCGCTAAAAGTCTGTCAACAGCGAAAAAGCAACCATTGCAAATCATTTGAACGTAGTGCCAGTACAGTTCGTCATAAATAGAACGAGGCATCAGTGTAGACAACATCAATGGGTTCCCAGAGTCTGTGAGCAAAGTGGAGCGCCAACAATTTCCTCTCTTTGCTCCGAGCATTTAACAATCACTCCGCTCCAGCTTCCTACCATATGACAAGCTAAAATCAGCATTAAAAGGTATACCTGCTGCTTTTTGCAGTGCCAATTTTGTTTCTGATGAAAAGAACTATAACTTCCCGCTCACGTCATCATAACCTTCACATTCTTTTTTATTTGAGTGATCCATCTCTATCAAGCTAGCTAAATATGTTTAACGTGAATTCTTGCTAAATATGCAGTTATATTACAGGTAGTTGGCATGAATTGTACTCGAGCTGGAGAGCTCTTGGAACGAGTGAAAACCACGACGCTCCGACTTTTAAAAAATCCGTTCCTCTCTCCATTCAAAATTACACCGCTCCGCTCTCACTCCACTCCGCTCACGTACTCTGATGGGTTCTATTGTCTTTTGTCGGATCGCGCAACTCGCGTCCGGTTTAGACATGGTGTGAGTATTTTAATGAGTTATGTTATAGCCCTGCTTGTTTTTAATGTTTTTGTGAAATATCTGTATTGACTGCATGATCATCATATTATTTACTGCCATGCGAGCCACAAAGTAAAGCTTGGCGAGCCGCATGATGCTCGCGAGCCGCGCAATGAGTAACACTGCTCTAGATCGAGAGGAGGCCTACTACACTCCACACACTGGACTTCTTGTGAGGAGGTTCACCTACCACTCACATAATTATCCCGGCAGAGCTCTGGCGAGCAAAGGCCTCAAAAACTCTGTAGCGAGAGGAGGCCTGACGACACTAGCCAAAATAGTCGGGCTCTTGGAGCGGAGGCCTCAGTATGAAGACTCTCTAGATCAAGAGGAGGCCTGCTACACTCCACATGCTGGACATCTTGTAAGGAGGCTCACCTGCGGACTACCACTCACAAATGCTGTCCATGCGGAGCTCTGGCGAGTGGAAGTCTCAATAAATCTCTTTAACGAAAGGAGACCTGACAACACTCGCTGAATTACTGAGCTCTTGGAGCGGAGGCCTCAGCATGATGACTCTCTAGACAGAGAAGAGGCCTACTACACGCCACATGGTGGAATCTTGTAAGGAGGCTCACCTGGGGCCTACCATTCACAGAACTGTCCCAGCAGAGCTCTGGCAAGCAGAGGCCTCGAAAACTCTCAGCAGCAAGAGGAGGCCTACAAAGTTTGCAGTGATCGTTTTGATGGGAAGAATCCAATACTGGTACGCTTTGCCCCCAAAGCAAACTTCAGGAATTCCCTGTAATGGGGAACGAATCTCTTGTTCGATTACCAGAGCCCACTCGGGCCCCACAGTGTGGGAAAGACCCCATTGAGAGTGGTGATGAAGTACCGAACTGCTTCTACAGTGCTCAGGACCCATGGAGACACACCTGGCAGTAGTTTCCACGCTGCTAATAGTCTGCTAAGGGAACCAGTCTCCCGAAACTGGCCCCTGGTGTGCTTAGAGCTGCTAGCTCGGTGCCCTGAAGCGGAGGACCGGCAGGAGACAGCCGAACCAGCTGCTCTAGAGACCCCTGAAGGGGTGGCGAGCCTCTGTAAGCCCTGGGCCTAAAAGCATCAGGGCTTCTCGGCTGAGGACCTCTTAGCCTGAAGGACGGTCCATAGATCCAGTTTAGGCTTCGAAGCCCCCAACCTAGAGCATCGCCTGGCACCCCGGTCCTGACGCGGGGGAGCGCCGGTGGCAACGCTCTCTTTTTGAGCCTGCACAGCTGCCCCCTGAGCTAGAGAACGGTGAGGGAGGAACTGCTGGAACGCCACCTCTTGTTTACCGGCCTGCTGGTACCTGTCGACGACGGAGTTGATGGGGTCACCGAACAGGCCAGAAGGCACAAGCGGGGCGTCCATGAGGAAGACCCTGTCCTTGTCTTTCATGTCAGACAGGGTCAACCAAAGATGCCTCTCCGCCACCACTATGGACCTGTCTATAGCACGGGCAGTCTCCTTGGTGCCGTGGAGAGACCTGTTAAGTTTTTTTGTAAAAATTTGCACCAGGATAAAAATCAACCTCCTACCACACAGACACGACACATTCAGTTCAACATGCTCAAACATCGCCAACTGCACATAAACGTGAAATCTTGGCCTTAAATGGTCTGAGCACTGATGTAGGCCACATTAGATGGATGTAGGATCAAGAACAGTCGGCTTAAGTGTCAGAAAAGAGAGATATAGGGAGAGATACCCAACTAAACAGCAGAGCGAAATAAAGTTAAATTGTGTTTGGCTCGAGTCCATAGCCTAGTATAAAGCACAAGCTCTCTGTATTATATGATTTTACAACTGGAAAAAAAACAGTCCAGTAACCGTGTTTTGCTATTCAGAATTCTGCTGAGACAAAACACCTACACCTACTTTGTAAGTCCAGATATGGGATTTCACTTAATGTTGTATAATCTCCCCAAAGCGATATTACATTGTTATATTTTTTATGCATATAAATATGTATAAATACCGTAAATGTGCACTCGCTCACATGGAGAGAGCATTTTGATTATTGTACATGTTTTTAGTAGACACTTATTTTAAGCAAAACACATCACACTAAATATATTTATTAATATAAATTGTAACATTTAGCACTAAAGTCAGTGCTTAATGTCTGTTGCGATGTTTAATATAATTTTAGACACAATTTGGTTATAATAATATATAAATTCAACCTGCCACAGGACTTACTGAAACAGTTCTACTCCGCCATCATTGAATCCATCCTCTGCACCTCAATAACTGTCTGGTTCAGCTCAGCTACCAAATCTGACCTCAGAAGACTACGGAGGGTAGTCCGGACTGCTGAGCGAATCATTGGTACAACCCTCCCCACTCTCCAAGAACTGTACTTTTCCAGAGTGAGCAAAAAGGCTGGTAAAATCACTTTGGACCCCTCACATCCAGCACACAACCTCTTTGAACTTTTACCATCTGGTCGACGCTACAGAGCTCTGAGCACCAGAACGACCAGACACAGGAACAGTTTCTTCCCTCAGTCAATACATCTCATGAACACTCAATAAATAAACGTAGAACACACAACTAATACATTATCGATTCACCACACTCACTTATTTTATTTTTATTTTCTCATTTCTAATTTGCACATACTTGACCTGTACATACATAGTCGCCTATATTATATATTATATATTGTGTATTTTTTATTTTTTTTTGCTGCTTTGTACATTGGTTATTGGCTATTTCCTGTTATTTTGTTTCATTACCTGTGTCCTGTCCTGTTACTGTCTTTCTGTTGCACTGTGGAGCTTCTGTCACTATAACAAATTCCTTGTATGTGTAAACATACTTGGCCAATAAAGCTCATTCTGATTCTGATTCTGATTCTAAATAATATATTAACAGGATGTGTCAGTATTGTAAATAGAGCACCCGCAGAACTTTCCACTCTCATCAGTGCTTTTATGGGATTGCTTTTTCCTGTTCCGTAGATCTCACCTCAAATTGGATTATTATATCCCACCACTGATCTATCCACATCTAAATAGAGAATAGGGGAATATTACAATTATTGTAATAGCATAATACTTTTCAATAAGCAGACAAAAACAGCAATATCATCACCAAATGCATATAGGCACATTCCATGAGCTTTGTGAATGTGCAAGCATCACATATTTTAATGCACATTATTAAATAGAAGTGCTTGAAACATATTATATGGTTGGGTTTAATGTAACCAAAATGTCACTGATATGACATTGCTACTGGTCGGAAATAACCTGTGGCTTGGGGCAGAAATTCCACTAAAATTAACATAATTACCCTCAAAATTCAATGTTTTGAATTGGTGTAAAAATGTAAGTATTTGTTTTTTTTACTATTCATAACATGATATATTTAAGCAATATCACTCAAGAGCTGTTTTTTTTGTAAATATTGATTTTATACAAGTTCAGTAATCAAAAAGATAATCTTAGTGACATTTTAGCCATAATATTTATAATAGTTTTTGTTTGAAAATCCTTTAGGTCACTGATGATCTTACAACCCCACTGCGTAAATTGACAGTGTTGAGGATAAGCACGCTAAATACATTTTTCACAAAACTGTATGTAGATTTACGGTGACCACGACGGGACATGTTCGGATCACTTAATTTTCTTGTGGCCACGACATATTAACTCGTGGGAACATGATAATATGTTGTGGCCACGAGATCGTTTTGTCAAGGTAACGACATCCATTTCTTGTGGCCATGACTTCTTATGTTAAAGAAATTACATATTTTTCTTGTGGCCACGAGTTTAATGCATAAACAAACCTGTGTGACCATAGCAACCCAGGATCATCAGATATGTATTTATCAATATTTTATTTTGAATTAAGAAATTATTATATTCATCATAAACATTTTTATCCATTCCATAAGTCCATTAACTGATCTTTTCCCAAAATATTTGTATATTATTATTATTATTATTATTAGACTATTATTATTATTAGCCTATTATTAGTGGTTATATTTTTATATTAGTTTTTTTCCCTTCATTGCAATGTCTTTACTTAACGTTCTGAATAGTTTTGTAAATAACAGCCTACTGTAAATGCTCGACATGCCAATGAAGCTTTGATTATGCTGACTGGAATTTTTACTGGAATGCAGTTTAAATTTAACATATTTCATTTTATTTTGCCTAATTAATAGACTATATTT
This sequence comes from Barbus barbus, assembly GCF_936440315.1. Classification (NCBI taxonomy): domain Eukaryota; kingdom Metazoa; phylum Chordata; class Actinopteri; order Cypriniformes; family Cyprinidae; genus Barbus; species Barbus barbus. The sequence continues at coordinate 2,265,702 of NC_136747.1, read as the reverse complement.
ATAAATACTATAGTGTTTCATTGAGGAATGAATCATTAGTTTCATTTGTAAATGGGCCATGTCGGGAAATCGTAGTGTTAGAGAGTCGGACTCTTAACCCAAATAAAAGCATTGGCTAATTACACAGAACGTTAATTAGGTTCAGCGATATGTCGTTCCCTCAACATAAATCATGGCCACGAGAAATGGGTGTCGTTACCTCTACAAAATGTCCCCACAAGTTAATATCACTTTCCCACGCATTAACAAGTCATGGCCACAACAAAATTAAGTGAACCGAACATGTCCCCTCACGGTCACCGTATAGATATAGATACTATTTTTTACTGTTGAAAAAAATTGCAATTAATCTCTTGATTAGAAAGCAGAATAAAACAACAATTATATACTTTTCTTCAGATTTTTTCATGCCCCAGTTTAATTGACAGAATCCTGAATCTGTTTCTATTATCATAATGTATCTTGCCCTAAATTTGTTAGAATCTTATCGTTGTGTATCTTGACTGCTTTCCCTTTCTATTTTCTTAACAAGTGAGGTTAATTATGTGTTTAAAATCTCTTTGGGCTAGCATGACATTCCCTCTCTGTTTCTGTCTTTATTTCTTGCCTGCAAAAGAAGCCAGCTACCTCCCAGGATCTTAAAATAACTGCAATCTCTCTTGTTATTATAACAGTCCCCAATCTCCCCTGAACTATTCTCCCTGCCTGCATTAAACCTCCCCACATTTGTCTTGATCTAATCATCAGTGTTCACAAGGGAAATCTGTTTCCCATTTCATACTCCTGAACACTCGAATGAAACTCTCTTCATCTCTTCTCGTTATTTTTGTGCCTCAGATGGAGCTTATGCTGATGCTTCTGGACCGTTATTCAGATGTTGGCACTGTTAGGGCATGTCTGTTGTTTGAGGAGCCTTATGTGGGACAGTGGTTTGTCACTCATAGTGTGATAATGATCAGTTGTCTCACTACTGTCAGTGGAGATAACAATAGCAAGATTTGATGTTCTGTTCTACTGTAATTATGATCACTGCCCTGAGTAAACAGCAATTTCATGCTTAGATATCCATAATATACTGCTGGGGCACCACAGACGGTACTGCTGTCAATGACGGTACCGTTAATATCCTATTTTTCACATATAATGGTTGTTTATTACTTAATAATCTTCCTTGCTGTTTGTCTCATTGCTGTGATGAAGCTAAAATGGTTTTTTAATTGATCTCTGGTATGTTAAATTAGCAATTAATCTTAGTCAACCTGATGTCCGAGTCCTGGCTTTAACTGATGAATTTGTCAATATGTAATGGGGCGAACAAGACGTGAGACGTGCGGATCCATTTGCAAGGCTTTATTCAAAGGCGAGGTCACAAAATAAGCAAGGTTCATGCAATGGCAAACAGGAACATCACAGGCAAGACAAAGAGTAATCCTAGGGCAAGCGTGGGTCGACGATGGGCAAACAATACCCAACAGGGCAAGACAGAGATAATCCAGGTACACGAGCAATAGTCGAAGAGAGGTGCAAACAGAGTGCGAATGGCAAGGCAAAAGGGTAAATCCAGAAAACATAGGCAGAAGTCAAAACACAAGAGAACACACAAGGTAACGCAAGGCAAGACTATGACTATGACTCCGTAGAGTAGCTATCACTATGAGAGTGATAAATGCAATACACTACTCCGCAGAGAGGAAGAAGTCCATGGTTGGCAGAGCAGATGACCACCACACCTGAGCAGAAGACCACCACGGCGGAGCAGATGACCACCAGAGCCAGACAGCCGACCTCCACAGTGGAGCAGACAGAGCAGAAGCCCACCAGTGCGGAGCAGACAGAGCAGAAGACCTCCACGGCGGGGCAGATAGCGCATGAGCCCACCAGTGCGGAGCAGACAGGGCAGGAGAACACCACGACGGATCAGAGGAGCACCACGGCGGAACAGGAGAGCACCACGGCGGAACAGGAGAGCACCACGGCGGAACAGGAGAGCACCACGACGGATCAGGAACCCATAGCAGAGCTTGGAGCCTAGGGAAAATTGAGACACACGAGACAGACATAGCATTTTCGGTCTCAAGGACCGAGGAAGGGAACAAAAATAGTTAATCTATAGTTTCCCCGGTGACAACGGAGCGGACAGGCACTTCATTGACTGTAGTATGACAAACAGACAGGTCATAATTAAATGCATTGGTTGGAATGGAATTAGCAGATAGTTCACAATCATAGGCATTGACAGGGTCTGTGGTAGACAGTTCATGAATTGTCTCTTTGACAATGACAGGGTTAACAGGGGTACAGAGGGTTCATTAAAGTCTTCCATGGCAGTGATAGGGTTAACAGGACAGATATGGGGTGCATTTATATTTTCTGAGCTCAAGACAGACAGTTCAGGTTTAGATTCCTGGACAGAGACAGGCAAGGCAGACAGTTTGAAATCTGACACATTAGTTGAGGCGAGACGGACAGACAGTTCACAATCAGCTACCATGGCAGGTTCAGAATGGGGCAAAAATTCAGAGATAGCCTCCTCGGCCGATTCAGAGCAGGGCAAATGTTCAAAAGCAGCCTCCGTGGCTGTGACAGAACAGGACGAGTATAGACAAGTGGATAACACTGACACCTCTGGAGGTTCTGCAGCAGTTGCCGCCATCTCTGGAGGTTCCACAGTGGTAAACTCAGGAACCTCCAGGGAGAGTTCAGTAACCACCACCATACAAGCTGAAGCGAGCACCGCCACTTCAGGAGGTTCTGCAGCATGTGCCACCACCTCTGAAGAAGCTGCAGCGAGTGCCATCGCTTCGGAGAGCACAGCAGCGAGTGTCACTACCCCAAGAGGTTCTGCCGCATCAACCGCCACCTCTGTAGGCATCACAGTAGACGTCGCCACCACGGGCAGTTCTGTGGTGGTGTACGCAGCCCAAATGCAACACAAAGTGATCCCCATCATGGGAAGCGTGTCGAACAGGGCAATTAGTGCTGGAGCAGGAGGGTTAAAGTAAGTGGGTTTGGGGATACCAGCTGCGTGTGCAGGCACCAGCGGTGCATCCCTCACACTGGAAACCAGATTGGGAAATTGAAGCACTTAAATATCTGGGTGTGGCAGACAGGACGTCACAAGACTCTGGACGATCAGCTGTGATGTGACGTGGTTCTGGATGGTTAGCGGTGACGTGAAGAGACCCTGGATGGTCAGCGGTGACTTGAAGAGACTCTGGAGGATCAGCGATGACGTGAAGCGGCGTGACTTGCCTTGTGAAGATTAATTGTGACGTGGTGTGACTCTGGATGACGTGGTCTGACTCTGGATGACCAGCTGAGACGAGGTGTGACTCTGGATGACCAGCTGAGACGAGAAGAGATTCTGGAAGATCAGCGGAGACGTGACTTGACTCGTGACGATCAACGGTGACTTGACTTGGCTCATAACAGTCAACGGTGGCTTGGCTTGACTCACGACCATCAACTGTGGCTTGGCTTGACTCACGACCATCAACTGTGGCTTGGCTTGACTCACGACCATCAACTGTGGCTTGGCTTGACTCACGACAATCAACTGTGGCTTGGCTTGACTCACGAAGATCAACTGTGACTTGACTTGGACAAGGCAAGACTATGACTATGACTCCGTAGAGTAGCTATCACTATGAGAGTGATAAATGCAATACAATACTCGGAAAAGAGGAAGAGGAACTCTATGGTTTATGTAGGGTGTGTGATCAGTGCAATCAGCTGTGTGATCAGTGCAATCAGCTGTGTGTGTCGTCAGTGCAATGGATGATGGGAATTGTAGTCTGAGGTGGCGTGCAACAGTTAGTGTTGTGCAAGAGTCCATGTGGTGAGCGAGTGACCTCTGGTGGTGAGTTAACGGAAGTTCATAGCCCAGATTCATGACACAATAAATGTAATGTCAGGCGGTTTAACTGGCTGTTTTCAGGCTGTCTGTATCTTTGTGTGTGGTAAAAAGGGTCAAGTTGTTAAGGGTATACTCACTTGACAGGATTGAGTTCATAATCCCAAAATGATTTCAGGATTTCTCAGGGTTTTATTCTGATTATGTGGCCAAATGTTACTGAAAGAAATTACTGAAAAATTTTGATTTCACTCAGCTGAGTACAAATTGAAAATGTATTTTTATAAATTGTAATTTCCATGACAATTTAGAATTTTATATTTTTCCATTTATCTGAAAATCACAGTTTTAAAATGTCATAATACTTCCAGGAATTCCATGAGTGAAGTTGGACTATTGTAATTACATGCACAGACCCTCTAAAGTTTCTAACTTGCATAATAAACATAGTCAGTAGTACATAAATCCTGTATACACGGCTGCAGGATTAGAATGCTTTTTCACAGAGTCGTTCCAAACTAATGTGTGCAACTGAACACAAGATGCGGAAAAATTCAAAATTGCACAACAATAACTTTGTTGCTATGCTGTCAAGTTTAAGTATACATCATTATCATTGGTATATCACTCAGTTCAATTACAATTTTTGGTCCCACTTTATATTAGGTGGCCTTAACTACTATGTACTTACATGTAAATTAATCGTTTGATACAGTGCATTTATTGTGTACATACATGTTTTTACATTGTACTTGTATATTTAAAAATAATCTGTAATTAATTTCTGTAATTACATTTGTAGTTACACTGTAAGTACATTGTACTTATTTTTTGATGTAAGTACATAGTAGTTAAGGCCACCTAATATAAAGTGTGACCCAATTTTTAATTAATTGACAGTCTTAGATAAAACAGAAGCTGAGGCATCTCACTTCTAGATCCATTTCAGTAATGTATGTAAATGGTCCACTTACAGTTGGTTTGTAGGCCATCACTTGATGTCCCAAACATGGCGTAGCCATCTGTGAGGTCCGGACCCTTGTAAATTTTTCATATCCAAAAATAGAATTCAAAGTTCTCTGAATGACTAATGTAATTAGCCATTTAAAACTCCTCAGTATCTGCATGTAAAATTTAGTTTAGACAGATTGCCTAGATTGTATAGTGACCGTGGTGTGACAGAGATGGAGAACGATTCATGTTGCTGCATGCGGAGAAGTGAACAGCATGTTGCCAGATCCAGTCATTATAAGTCCCTTTGTACTTGCCTAGAGTAAAGCATTAACAAATTTTGCTGCAATAAATAAGGTCTAATTTAACAATGTCCCACCAGATGTTATTATAGCACAATTCTTAACATCCCATCCAAGATCTCACTAATTTTCAAACCCTGTTTACGTCCATGGTCCCAAACACTTTTCTCATTATCTTTGTAATGGTCCTAACCTGCAGCCAAACACTAGTCCTAACTCCAGTTCTCCCTTGAAGCCTCTATTTATGACATTTAGGACAAATCAAAATAGGGCTGCGGATGGAAGCTGAAACTTTAAGCAAAAGAAAGGCCTCAGCACAGACCCTTCGCGTTACAAGACCCAGGAAATAGTCACTTGAGATGCATCAGCCATCTCACTTGTTTTCCACAACACTGTCACTGGATGCTTTAGAAAACTCAGCAGCCAGATAGACAGCGAAGTCTAATTGGTCTATTTTTGAACCTTTTTCTATATAGTCTTAGAAAAGGTATAAAAGCCCTTAGAAGGTTGACGATTGGCTGTAAACAGGCCTGGAGCATGGACAATGATGGTTAAAACCACACCTCCTTACGTCACAAATTCCCAAGAAATAGTCACTCAAGATGCATCCTCCAAAGGTAGCATGAGCTGTTTTATATTCGCAGAGCACTCGCTGGATGCATTAGCCAAATTTTGGTGTGGTAGTGTTCTTCCTGTAATTGGTTTGTTTGTCAAAGATAGAAGAGATATGTCTTTGAGGGACTTCAGAGCTATAAAGCGACTGTGCCTGCTCATTTACAGCATGGGAGAGCGCAGTAAACATACCTGTTGCACTCGTGTAAAGAGCCCCTTAGAGAAATACAAGAGAGGCATGACCGCAGAGGAGGCCTGGGCCATAATTACACATTTACCATTTAATGTCTTTCACCCATCTTCCTCCTCATCCCCTAAACAGCTCTAACTCTTAGCTAATGGCTTGTGCTGCAATTGCAAGCCAGACTCAGAAAGTTATCCCAACAATGCCAAAACCCAATTGCATTCTCAAAATCTAATTGCGTTCTTCAGTGTGATTAGTGAACTGTATTTCAGAGCGCTCTGCCCTGAATTAATGTCTTATATTCACCCATCTTAGATTCAATGGAGAACACTTTTGCACATGTCTCTTCTGAGCAAAAGACCCCAGCAACCTCATGAGTATCTCAGAAATTCAGAAGAGATCTCAACAAATGTCTCTAACCTTCAGTCAGTAGCAGTATTATTTGTGTTTGCTTTTATTTTTCCTAAAGTTACACAACTGCACACGTCTGAAAGGCAGATATCGTTAGATTGCAGTTTATAAGATTATAAAATTGTTGTGAAATTTGAGTTTATTTGGGGAATCGTTAAAGAAACAATGGTAAATAAGTGTCAGCAATGTGAAATATGACTGTTTGTTGTGGCGCTAAAGGGGTTTATTTATTCACACTTAAACTCAATTTCACCTCACGCTAAACCCTTCCGTCCCTCCTCTCTTGATTTAGAGTATTTGGGAGACACTCAGATAGTAGGCATGAGCTTATAGCTGTTCTCTTATCAGCACTGGTTAACACAACCATGTCAAAGAAGAGAATGCTCTCTCTCTCTCTCTCTCTCTCTCTCTCTCTCTCTCTCTCTCGTTGTCTCTTTCTCTAAGGCATTTCTTGTATTATGCATTCCCCTCACAGAGCAGCTCTCAACGCTTCATGTGAGGTGATTGGATATAGCAAACATGAAAATGTTCGTGTCTGCAGCGTCTGAGAGAGAAATCAAACCCTGTTCCACTCACTTAACTCATTCACTCTCCCAGTCGCCCGCTGGGAATTACTTCACCGAGTCAAGTGTCTCTTATCAGCTCCTCAAGGTTCAAAAGACAACTACACACGTATTTCACATGCAGTTACACAGTCACTCATAAACATGCAGAGGAGATGGAGGTGTAAATTGCTGTCATTTATGAGTATTGTATTCACTGTACTGTTTTTGGAAAAGGGTTATCGTAATAAAACTAAAACTAAGGTGAAAATTAAACCATACACTCTCCATAGGCTCTGATTTGGTTCTGTGTTGTTGGCATGGCAATTAGTGTTTACCTTGTTTGTTTGTTTGTTAGTTTGTTAGTTAGTTAGTCAATTAGTTAGTTTGTTTGTTTGTCCACAGTGTCTGAAATTCAACAGGCTGTTGATTCCTATAATATTATAGGTAACAAGAAATTGTTAGCTATATTACTAATTAAAATTTTAATACGGTAACACTTTACTTAAAGCCTTTATGTATAATGCATTATAAAATAGTTTTATTGCATTAATTATGCCATGTAATACCTTATAATGGATTGTACAATCTCATGAATAATTGTAACCACAGTTAATACATTATAACACTTATCAATTCATTGTTACACTATGCATTTTGAATTATTTTATAGTTATTTACGATAAGAAGTAACACTTTATTTTAAGGTGTCCTTGCTACACGTTACACGTACCTACTATTATAGTAACAATAAATTAAGTATAATTACATGCAAGTAATCCTAAAACAAACCTTAATCCTAACCTTAACCATATAGTAAGCACATGCAGTTAATAAATATTGCTCACTACTTAAAAGTGTAATTGCACTGCAACAAGGACACCTTAAAATAAAGTGTAACCCGACAAGATATAATGTATTACAAAGCACATTATGAACAATAATAATGCATTATACCCTTTAATAACCCTTTAAAATGCTTTAAATAAAGTGTTACAAAAAATACTTATGCTGACATTATCCAAGTAAAACAAAAATGAATTGTAAAATTTCAAAATACTATTAAAATTAAATACAAGTAGAAAACTGTAATAACCTCTGGTTAAAAGGGTTTAGTTTGGAAATATTATTTGTAATATGATTGTGATTTGTTTAACCAAGGGCAGAAACATTATTACAGAAGTGGTGCTCAGGGGACATGCATTGAACACTGAAGAGCAAAGCCTGTCTCGCTGTCTCTGGGGTATTATCTAGGGGCTGTTAATTATGAAGTGTGGTTACACATCACTTTAACTGCACCCTAACTGCAGATTAGTGCATTATGACTGCTATTATCCTGACACAGTTTATAACTCTGTTAAACAGGATTTAGTATCAGGGCCGAGCCAGTGTCAGTTACCTCTCCTCCCTTTTCATTTGCCGTGTCTCTTTGCTGGAGGAGAAGACATCCCCTGTGAAAGAGGTACCAGGGCCCAATTGCATGAAAACCCTTCAGTGGTTCAACAGTGGTATCCTTGAGGGGTAAAAAATAAATAAATAAATCCCAGAGGAAAATGATTTCTTGTAACAAACATCTAAACTGTTACCCTTACCTTAGTGTTTATACTAATAATTAAAACACCTTTTTTTCACATTGCACTCGGCAATACCCAGCTACTGTCACAGAACACCACTCACAAAGTTTCCATTGATAACTCGCATAGTTGTTCCATTATATTTGTCCTCAATCATTGTTAATGTACTCACAGACACCCTAGGCTGCAGGATACATTGTGCATAAATATTTTGCATGTTTGTTATGCCACATTTAAGGAAATTGCATATACATTGCCATTTCTTATATTTCTACTTATACTGCTGCACCTTTTTTGAACTCAGTCAGTGAACTGAGGAACAGTTCGGACTCGGACTAAAAACAGATGAACCAGTGATGTGTGTATGCTTGAACCAAACTAGTATATTGAACCAGTTCATGCAAATGTTCAGTTTCTTTCATAGACCGATTGTTTCGCTTCATAAGACCTCAATATAATGTCAAGAAACACAATATTAATTTTAATTAACACAATAATTAATTCCTTTTTTTTGTTCTCAAAAATGGGCAGCTGCTGACTGGCATTTTATGAATCACCAAGGACCATCTAAAAATCTTCTTTACTGTTCTACTTGGTCCGTGCAAACATAGAGGGGGGAATCATTGCCATTTACTGTAGCAATCACTATATATATATATATATATATATATAGTATATAAGTCATAGTATATATAAGTCTGAGAGAACATGTACAACCCCAATTCCAGAAAAGTTGGGATGTTTTGTAAAATTCAATAAAATCAACAATCTATGATTTGTTAATTCTCTTTAACTTTTGTTTAACTGACAAGAGTACAAAGAAAAGATTTCCACAGTTTTCAATGACCAATGTAAATGTATTTTGTAAATATGAACACATTTTGTATTTGACGGCTGCAACACATTCAAAAAAAGTTGTGACAGAGGCAAAATAAAAGTGAAAAGGTTATAGAATATCCACATTAAACTGTTTTGAAACAGTTCACAGTAAGCAGGTGAACTGGTAATAGGTGAAGGTATCATGTTTTGGTATAAAATGAGTATCTCAGTCTTTGCAAGCAAAGCTGGATCATGGTTCATCAATTTGTGACAGATTTCAAGAGAAGTGTCAAACAAATCAAAAATCATATTTCGCAATGCAAAATTGCAAATAATTTAGGTCTTTCACCAAGTACCATACATAATATTGTGAAAAGATTCAGGGAATCCAGAGAAATCTCAGTACATGTAGGGCAAGGCGGGAAACCTCAGTTGAATGTGCTTGACCTTTGAGCCCTCAGATGGCACTGTATAAGAAACCGTGTTAAATATAGCCAGATAGGCTCACGAGTACTTCAGAAAACTGCTGTCATTTACCAGTCTGCTACTGCATCAAGAAATGCAACTTGAATATCTGTTACTCTAGGAGAAAACTACACATCAATTCTATGCAGCGATGCTGCCGGGTTGTCTGGGCCAGAGCTCATATCAGATAATCAAAAAGACAGTGAAAATGTGTGCTGTACTCAGATAAATCCACATTTCAACTTGTTTCTGGGAAAAAATGGATTTCAAATTTTCAGTCCCAAAGACCAAAGCGACCATCCACACTTTCATTAGCGACAGAAGCAAAAACAACATTTGTCATGGTATGGGGTGCAGCAGAGCAAACACCATAGGTGACTGGCATTTGTGTGAATGACATGGAGGTGTAACCCCGGCTTCAACATTTATGTCAGGGATGTATGAACTAATTCTAGTTGTCTGGGTTCATCTAAGGAGCTTGGTTTGTTTCCTGTAGGTCAACCACAAAGATGTTAAATAAATTTTCATTTTTCCTTTTGAATGTCAGAATTCAAATGCTCTTTCTCTAGACTGTTGAGGCAGAACTATCTGGTGAATCACAGCCCCATGGGTAGCCCACTTCCGGTATAACACTCCATCTCGTAGTTCAAGCCGGTTCCACTCTCTCAGGAGCAGCTTTACTTTGAGGGGTTCAAGCTTGGTCTGTCTGAAGTTAGGTTTCTGACCTAGTTCCACAAAATAAATTATTCTTCTCAAAGATGAATCCTCTCTCTGAGTCGTCACGGGTCATTCCAGGGATGGTCTCATAACCTGGGCAAACGAAACTCTCAGGGACAGACGAGGCATTTAAAGCCAAGAATTCTGCAAGAACAAACTCTGGTGCATCAGAAACTTCACTTGACAACACAACTGAATGGCGGTCAGAAAGTGCAGAGTGTTTCGGTAGAGATCACTTCAGTTTTCTCACATAGTCACCGTTTTAGGTCTTTGATAGCTCTCTCCTCCTCAAGGAATGCATCATATTCCTCAGGCGGATCCTGTGGTCTCCTAGACAATCCGTCAGCATCCTTATTGACAGATCCAGCTCTGTACTTTATATTGAATCTGTATGCGGATAACTGTGCAAGCCAGCGATGTCCCGCGGCATCAAGTTTCGCTGTGGTTAGCACATATGTCAGAGGATCATTGTCAGTGAGCACTGTAAATTCGGTGCCATAGAGATAATCACTGAATTTCTCACAGACAGCCCATTTCAGGGCTAGACATTCTAATTTATGATTAGGGTAGTTTCTTTCACTTTTTGAGAGTCTCCTACTGGCGTAGGCTATCACACGAAGCTTGCCCTCCTGCTCCTGATAGAGAGCTGTGCCTAACCTCTCTCTACAGGCGTCCGTATGTAAGATATAGGGAAGTTGTGGGTTCGCAAAGGCCAGGATTGGTGCAGAAGTCAGTTTATCGATCAAAGTCCTGAATGCACTTTTATAGATCTTCCCCCTTTTCTTTGTAGGATTATACCCTGCAGTAAGTCAATTTAGTGGCTTGGCTATTTTAGAGTAACCTTTGACGAAACGCCGATAATACGCAGCGAAGCCTAGAAAACATTTTAGCTCTCGCCTGGTTGAGGGATGAGGCCAATCTTACAGAGCTGAAATCTTCTCTGGATCTGTGTGAACTCCGTCAGCATCCACAACATGTCCTAGATACTTCACAGAGGACTTAAATAATTGGCATTTATCTGGAGACAATTTCAACCCAAACTCTTTTAAACGATTCAACACTTTCATCAGTCGGGTTTCATGTTCCTCAAGTGTTTTGGAAAAGACAATGAGGTCATCCAGAAAAACAAGAACCTCACTCAGATGCAAGTCTCCAACACACTTCTCCATAAGCCTCTGGAAGGTACTAGGTGCATTTGTTACACCTTGAGGCAACCGTTTAAATTCAAAGAAGCCAAGAGGGCAAACAAAAGCTGTTTTGTGCTTATCTTCTTCGGCTACTTCGACTTGGTAGTAGCCGGATTTAAGGTCCATGACAGAGAGCCATTTAGCACCACTAAGTGCTGAGAATATTGGGAAGGGCATATGCATCTTTTATCGTGCGCATGTTAAGCTTCCGGTAATCGACACAAAGCCTAATTTGTCCGTTCTTCTTGCGGACCAACACAATTGGTGAAGCAAAGGGGCTTTCAGACTCTCTTATTATTTCAGCATCTAGGAGCTCCCTGAGGTGTTGCCTAACGGCTTCTCTGTCACTTGGATGAATCGGTCTCGGACGTTCCTTAAAAGGCGTTTCATCCTGTAGTCTGATGTGATGCTTCACTGCAGTAGTATGACCATATGACAACTCATCATCAGCAAAAACCTCTGGTAAGGAATTCAGTTTATCAGAGATACGCTTCTTTCACACTTCAGGAATTGGTGAGTCATCAAGATTGAACACAAACTTCCCAGAAGACACATGATTAGAGCAAGATGGTACCCCAGGCTTCAAAGGAACAACATGAGCAGCTGCCATCTCTGCAATCACACGCTTGGGATGAAGATTAATATAATGTTCAGTCATGTTCTTTAAAATGGCAGGAATCTTGGAACAAGCACGGTATGGGACATTCACCACAGCATTTTCAATTAATAGTCCACCTGGCAAGGGAAAAGTCTCAGGTTGCTCTAAAGGCTTTTGAAATGCTTTTCTTTATCCTCACTTGACCAGGGACACAGATTTTCTGTTTGGCAGGGATAGTAATGTGGTCTTTCCCCAGTGCTCTAACTTGAAATGGTTGCTTCCCACTCTCATAATTCTGAGCAACATGCTGAAAAAGCAAAGCATAGTCACTGCTGGCACCAGGATTTTGGAAGAACTTGGATCCTCTTCTCTCTACACCCTGCTGATATAGGCGGTCAAGAACATTTGTTCCAATCAGCAGTGGGACTCTACTGTTGAAGTGACAACCTGGAACAACAAGTACAAGAGAAGAAAGTTCCACCTCTGCAACTATGACAGTGCAAGGGAAAGTTATGACAACTTGGATGTAACCAAGATGTGGAACATGCTGCCCACCAGCACCTTCAACCTCAAACAAAGCATGAATTGGTTGAATCGGAAGGGAAGAAAAATGGGTCAAGTAAAACGTCTCTGAAATAGTTGTAACTTGGGACCCTGTGTCTAAAAGAGACTCGCACTCAATGTCTTCGACAAAAACAGAAGCAATGCAACGTTGACCAATAAGACCTTGTGACAAGAACTCATCTTTAAACCCATTATTTCCTTGGTTTTCTCTAGCATAATTGCCAGCTTCACGGACCATCAATGTGGGACGTATATGAGGGCTGGCAGTTCCTGGGAGTCCCGCAGCAGGAGCTGCTACAGGTTTAAAGAAAACTGAGAAGTTTCATGCAATTTCCTGTACTTCTCTCGTCTTTCCCTTAGCTGTGAATTCATTTTGAGAACAAGCTCAGGGTTGGGTTCCTTACTGCAGCGGCTTGCAATGTGTCCATCCTCTCCGCACTTAAAGCAGAACCAGGGCCTTGGCATGGTCGTAGAGTCAGATGTCACATTGGAGCTAGCCATGAGACAATCACTGGTAATTGTGTCCTCCTTGGAATTTTTTACACAATTAACGTCACACTCCTTTGTTTCACCTTTCTTTGACAGATAGGCAACTTGTTTCTTCAGTGCGGCTATTTCTCCTTTAAGTTTCTGAGTTTCATCCTGTTGGCAATTCTCTGAGGGCTCAGACTGGGGTTCTGAATTGATGCCATACACGGAGTGAGCATGTGCAACCGCTTTTGTGTTACCAAGGTGTTTCTTCATTCGGTCTAACTTTGCTGCCCTTTTATCTTCTTCTGTTCTAACGGAGAGCAGAAGTTCAGAGAAAGGTGGTGGGTGGTCTTTAAAATGTTCAAGCTGAAGTCCTATTATCATGGTCTGGTCCCAGCTCCCTCGACAAAACTGGCGAAGCAAATGTTTACGGGAGTCGGCGGCATTAGCTCCCCCTCTAGATATTGCTCGGGTAAGAAGAGCATGCAGTCTTTGCAGGTATGCTGATGGTTTTTCTCCTGCATTTTGATTTAAGTTAAGAAAAGTTGCAAAGAGCTCTTCTCCATCTTCTACTACACCAAAAGCGGATTCAATCAGGTTAAGGTAAGAATTAGGTGAAGAATTAACACCTAAAGGCTTGACAATGTTAGCTGCTGGGCTAAACAGACTTTCTAAGATTATCCTCACTTTCTGAGAATCTGACGAAGAAGGGTCAGAAAGTAGAAGATCAACTTGAGTACGCCAAGTCTCGTAGTTAACCTCCCCATTTGGCTTGGGGGGGTTCTGCCGGAGAAGGTGCGGATCCGGCTCTGCCTCAAGGGTGAGTGTGCAGACTCATTACGGATAACATGCTCCACAACTACCTTTTGAATCTGAGGAGGGTTGAGCATGCTTTCGTCAATGTGCACAGGGCTCTGTGATACATATGAGGGAGAAAAGTTGGGAACTGTAGTTTGAGCTGCAATCAACTCAGCAGGGTTGAGTTATACATTGGTTCTTCCTGAATCATGAGGGCTAGGACTGTGAACAGTGGTATGTGGACCTGCCTCAGCAGCTTGCAAGTCACTTGAATGAAGCTGGACACTCTGAAGCTCTTTCTGTAGAGCAAGTAGGAATGCTGCTCTGCCACTTCCTGGGATAGTGTTCAGTTCATCTAAATATCTTTGTGCCAGTTCCATGCCTAATCTCTCTTGGCTCATATCACAAACTGTTCTCACATGCCATGTTACAGCAGGGTCTGTTGGGCTTGGCAGGTCTCCTAAACTATCAGGGTCAATCTTTAAAATTGAACTCTCAGATGAATACTGAATGAGAACTGTACCTTCCGGCTGCTCTGGCTCATCAGGTACTCGGACTACTTTTGCAATCTCCCCATGTACTTCAAAAAAGCCTTTGATGCCCTTAATGCTACACGTTTTTTCTACCCCTGTAACATACAAACAGTTTCGTCCATGTACATCAAAACGGTTACAAAGATCCATATTTTGTCTTGGGGAATATAAGGAGTTTCAAAAATCAATTGGACAAATGTAAATCTCAGTCTCAGAATAATGAACAAAAAAAAAGTGTTCACACTAGAGTAGTTATCAATACAGGTAACGATTAACCCAAGCTCTCCTGGCTGGCTCGCCACTAAATTGGTGTAACCCCGGCTTCAACGTTTATGTCAGGGCTGTATGATCTAATTCTAGTTGTCTGGGTTCATCTAAGGAGCTTGGTTTGTTTCCTGTAGGTGAACAACAAAGATGTTAAATACATTTTCATTTTTCCTTTTGAATGTCAGAATTCAGGGGTGGGGAAAGGAAAAAAATAAAAAAATAAACGTAACACCACTCACAACGTTATGCTAACCAGGAAGTGTATTTGAAGCAATTATTTTGAATGCTTTTGTTTTCCGGCACTTCAAAAGAAATGATGAAATGATAACCAACAGTGTACAATAACACAATCCCCAACAATGATTACACTTGGAACTGATAGACCAGTTCAGCACAACTGTGACTCAAAATAAATGGAAAGTCCAAACTTTGAAAAAAAAAAAAACAGTTTTTTGGGAGGGGGGAAGTGCAGTTCCTTGTGACGTGTGTGTAAAAAAAATGTCTCAGTCCTACTGCTCCCTTAGGAATGGCATTCAGTTTATCAAAGATGTATGAATGAAGAACTGAAGGGTTGATAGACGATGACGAGATGAAGAGCTGGTAGATGATGAACAGATGAAGAGCTGATAGACGTCTGTTTGAAAGGAAATCACTCCTGGAGGGACTACTCAGAAAACTCAAGTACCAGTATCATCATCCAACGAATAGGTCAAGGGGAAAAAACAGTCTGAAACAAGTGTACATCTCAAATTAATAACAACAACAACATCATCAGAACATTTAACCATTCCTAATGAGAGAAATAAAATGTATTTTGTACATTTTGTATGCAAGTTTTATCCCTTTTTATAATACAAAATAAAGTTTGGGAAATAAATCTGATTTAACCTGTTAACGTTCACCAGAGCGACTGAACGCTCTTTGTTTGCATGTGTCATTGTTTTCTAATAGAATAAATGAAACGGGACAAAGTTAATCTTGACAAACTATATATCATTCTGAGGGTCTAAGCCTCAAGCATCGACGACAGATCGCTGTTTTTCGATGGAAAGCTTATAAGGAATGAGTGGCACAAATTTGCTACATTTGTGTAAGCAGTACACATCCAAACACGCAGAATAAAAAAGCAGTACGTACCTTTATCATTGTAATAACGAGCCACAAACGCGTCCACTGCTGAAATCCCAGTTTAGTTAGAGAGGTAAGGGTCCACAGAACAACATCCAGCGAGCACTTTTAGTCCAGCGAAACAATAACGTTGTAATAAGGATGAATATTCCTTTGTTTACGTTTCATTTCTTCAGAGAGTTATTGTTCGCGTCCGTTATGGAATAAATTACGCTCAAAAACAGCGTCTTGGTGGTAAAAAAACAACACTGTGTTGCAGCATACAGTTTTACAAACAGAATGAGACCGTCCACGGAAAAAAAAGTCTCAGAAAAGCGGAATATAGATTATTTGAATTTGGCGCTCCCTCTTGCCAGCTCTGACGCGGGCTATGACGCTATCATCTGAGTAACTTAGCGATCTGCTTTATCCATAAAAAACTTTTTTTTTTTTTCTTCTACATTTTTTATATGTGTGTGTGTGTGTGTATTGTGTGGGGAATGTGGCCGTATCTGCATGATTATAATCTGTATGGACGGACATCAGCGTGTTTATTAGCGACTCTATGACGGCTATCATTGTGATTCAATGATCAGCTATTATTGATTATATGGCCCATCTGTTTGATTATCATCTGAATGGAAGCACATCAGCGTGTGTTTACTGACTCTATGACCATGTCTGGCAATATCACTTCATGTCTGGCAATCAGAATACTTCATTATACATACTATATACAAAGCATTTTGTTCTATTTTTTTTTCCTTTTTTATTACTCAAATAATTATTTTGTATTTTTTAGTGCTCAAATAAATCTGTCTATTATTTTATAATTGAAAAACTATGCAGGAATATGTATAATGACTAAAATAGTTTGTATAATTCTGCAATCCATTTGGTGGTTATTTTTACTCAAACAGGGGGGTGGGGGGACTATAAATAGTTTCAGAAAAAATATTGCAGGAATTTCATTTTTCATGGTATCTTCTTCAAATTTGAAATATAAACTCATGAGACATGTGGCTTTCAACCCATTACTCTTCTGGATTGCTCCAGGACTTATTTCATGTATTTGTATATGAAATAAAAAAACATTCAGTGTGGAAAAATATTTTTCAAGGCACGTCAGTGCCTATAACTTTTTATCTTTTTGAGCATTATCAACTCTGGATGATAGATAGTAAAGCCCAGAGTCTCTTCTTTCCAAAGATACCTAAATTGTTTGTGTAAGCACACTTTGTCACAAACTGTTACCATTTTAATTTAGGTAGGTTATTTTCACCTGCGAGGCCCCAAATGGGGGTGAAGGTTAACAGGTTAAGCTTTTTTTCCCCCCACATTGTAACAAAACACTTAAATCAAAATGCATGTATCAAATAAACAAAATTAATTACATCTTAATCACTAACCAGTTCCACTTAAATGTGGGGAAAAAATATGATTCATATGGAGCATCGGACACCGCATGCTCACCATGATTAGCAAAGCTAGCACCATATAACAGCGCTCTTATCAACTTTACGTTGCTATTTTAAGTTACACACTAATTTAACTGTATTTCCTTCAATACAATCACACTCTGACTGGTATTTTTCCAGATAGTACTACAATGACAACAAAATAAATATATACAAGCAGAATCGACTCACCAGAGTGTCTTGGAAAACAAATAACCACAGAAGGGAATGATAAGTATTTCTTCAACTTCGGCAAGTCTCTCAGCTTGTGTATGTAAGAAAGCATATACTCAAAGTAAATTCTTCACAACAGAATTACTTTATCTTTATCGAGGAAATAAGACTCTCACAGGCTGTGTCGTCTCTCATCACATTTACTTAATCCGCTATTGCCACGCACTCTCTTCATGCACGCGCTACCCCACCCTCTTAAAGGGGCAATACCAAATTAAAGCAGTGATGTTTTGAAACATACTAAAAGTGTCAAGGGTTACAGAGGCATATATTGGGATTGTACATATATGCTGCCATCAAGAAGATGAGTATGTCTTTCATGGGAAGTCCATGGTTATTAGATCAAGACAATGCCAGCTCTCATTCTGCATGTGCTACAACAGCGTGGTTTCGTAGACTCAGAGTGAATGTGCTAGACCGGCCTGCCTGCAGTCCAGATCTGTCTCCTGTTGAAAAAGCATGACCAGTCATGAAAAGGAGAATCAGACAACGACAATCACAGACTGCTGACCATCTGGGGTGTATTCCAGAAAGCAGGTTATGTGACATACGTAAGTTTGAGGATAAGCGAGCGGATAAACTTGGCTTTCGGTTCCAAAATCGGAGGTTACTTTTAGGGTATGTAAGTAACCATAGTAACTTGCTCTCTGAAGATAACCTGCTCCGGAGCAGGTTATGTTCCAGGGTTAGTTCACTGCAGTGCTATCAGTGCACGCGTGACACTGAGCAGCCTTCAGTGGGCCTGACAGATAACGCACAACATTATATAATATTAGATTATATAATATAGCCTTTATATATATAAATATAAGGTAATAAATAAGGTAATATATTATTCTAATATGGTTATTTTATTGATTTTATTGGCATATATAATAGTTATCTGTATAAATTATAAAACACTATGACAAGGTAATGTTTAATTTATTATATTATATATACTTATTACATTTTATATTATCATCTCACACATGGACTGGTATTTTCTATAATGTATTTCTATAATAAAAATACATATCTGATATGACTTAATATATAATTAGCATCAAACTAAAAATATAAGTCATATTCTCAAGGATTAAACGGGGAAAAAAATGATTACACAACCATCAATTAGGTGGTGATATGCACTAAGCATGTAAACGACCACTGAATAAAAGAAGAAGAAAGAAACAGCATGGTGCCTTTTTCTTAGCGTCCGTTTCCATAGTGACTCGTCGATTCGTTGCTCTGTTGAGAATGTCTTGAGTCTTAACCAGGAACATACTCTGTGTTGAATGAACTTACTCCCAGACGCGTTTTTGGAACCACATACCTCGAGTAAGCAAGGTTTGGGGTTAATCAACCCTAAGTTCAGGGTTTAACTGAAGGTAAGTTAGCTATGCTTTCTGGAATACACCCCTGAAGTCTTGTATCAAGCAAGATTGGACAAAAAAAATGCTTGCAAAACTTTAACAATTAGTATCCTCAATTCCCAAACAATGAAACATTGTAATTAAAAGGAAAGTTGATGTGACAGTGTTAAACATGCCTCTGTCCCAACTTTTTTGGAGTGTGTTGCACCCATCAAAATCAGAATGTGTCTATATTTACAAAACAAAAGTAAGTTGGTCAGTGAAAACATTGCAATTTTTTTCTTTGTACTTTAGTCAATTAAATAAAAGTTAAAGAGAATGAACAAATAACATATTCTTGATTGTATGGCATTTCACAAAATGTCTCAACTCTTCTGGAATTGGGGTTGTAGAATATGTAGAATATGTAGATGTTCTGAAAGAACTCTGTCAACTTTGCACCCAAAAATGGAGCAGTCTTGGTACTGTACTTACAGTCAGCCCAAATTACTGTAGCGCGAGTTGCTTTGGATCTGCTAAATAACAAGTAGCTGACTCTTTCTTGTCTGATGTTAACTTGTTTCATGCTATCTCAGATCTCTCATTTGTACACCAGTGTATGATGAAATCCAGATTATCAATCTTTCAAGCATAAGCGAACATTAAATGAAGCACATGCAAGCTGGAACATTGATCTCAAAATCCATTTACAGTTGTGAGTAACATTTCAGATTAATGAGGGATTGGAGAACATTAACATTAGTGAGTGGCCATATTTCCAGCATAGGCTTTCATTTTGTTTCATTTCCATTGGTCACAGATGCTATTTCAGACACATTACAAGTAGCACTGCCTTTGCCAAGACCAAGGGATAATTTATCAGGTTCATTTTGCTAGTTTGAAAAACAAGCTAGCCTGAATACACAGTTTATATAGCACCTTTCTAGACCTCAAGGTCGCTTTACAAGAAACAGTAAACAATCATACAGCAAAAAAACTGTATACAGTAGAAACAGCAGTGCAATGTCAGAGACCAGAACTAAAGACAGAACAAAACAAAAAAGAAAAAGGATAAAGTTTATAGAATTATAGAATTAAAGGACAGAAACATTAGAGTAACAGTGAGAAAAGTTAAGTTTTCAACTGCGTTTGGTCTGAAAGGTCCGAAAAGTCTGAAGTTTCACAAAGAGATTGTGAAAGATTGTTCCATAGCTTTGGAGCAGAGCTACTAAATGCTTTCTCTCTCTTTTTTGTATGGTCTTTGTAATAAATAGCATTTTTTGTTTGTGTGAATGTTTTTGTCTTTGAAAAAAAAAAAATAATAATCTTATATAAAATTTCAATGTTTGAACCAAAACATAAATATATTTTGAGAAACATTTTTTTTTACTTTTCTAAAATATAACCTTTTTTTCAGTGTGTATTATCGTCATCTATGTTTATGGTTATCTGTTTTATTTATATTTTGGTTGTCTAGCAGGACAGTGGCCTGATTTTCTGAACAATGACAGACAGTAGATGGGACTGAAGGAGTGTGTGAATTTTCTGTTTATTGTCGCAGAAATGACACACTTCACTTTTTAAGAGCCTTAATAGGTCAATCAAATATTGCCTTCAAATATTGACCAGAAATTTTGATGTGTTTCAGATTAATGTACTACTAGAAGCAATGCCACTGTGTGACAGCAGGCCCAGTCATGTGCTGTGACTGGTGTACTTTAGAGGAGAATATCATGCAGTTCTGTCCCCTGGCACGCTAAGAGCCTTCTGGAGGTTTTCTCCGATGAAGATGAGGAAATACGTTGCATCTGCCTTGAAGAGAATGAACCCTGACCCTTTCTCTTACCTCTAATTGACCTTCATCCTCCCCGAGGAATGAAGACGGTGAGCCGAACCCCAGCTTCCAGCTGTAGTTCCACGCTCGTCCAGATGAGGCGCTACCAAGCAGGAGTTTATCCCTTCCTGTTCCCATCAGTCATCAGCTCCCTGAACCTGCCCTCCCCAACGCAGACTCGTAACACCCCCAACAGCGGAGGAAGCCCATCTCCTGTGGGTAAGACCGGCCACATTCATTCAGTGCATGATCTACCATCATTCACAAACATCTAAACCTGTGTGCAAGCTCCTGAGCAGAGTATTAACAGAATTTTGACAACCGTCCTGTAAGAGTCCTTCGAGGAAAGGGAGGGTCTATATTACAGGATTGACTGCCTGCTCGATGTCTCATTGCTCTCATATTACAACTCATTAGCATTGTAACTGTCTTAGCCTTGTGCATTATTAGTGTGTGCAGCGTATGGTGATCGTCTCATCTTGGATGAGCGCCTGAATGTCTGCAGGCTTCGGAGAACCTCCTGCTTCTCTGATGTGTACAGTTCAGACTGCAGGACCACAAGACATACAGACCATGTACACACTTCCACTAAATTTGGTTGTCAGTTCACTTTTTAGTGAACTAATCCCGCTTAAAAAATCAAGTAGTGAAAACCGCATTTGCAGATATTTTACACAGTATGTAGGGAACCAATTTGAACAACTAGTCTTTATTGACGTTTTTAAATGCATATCAAAGTTGTGAGAAGTTTATCTTGACTCATTGATGTTGCCAGATCCTTGCTTTGAAAAAGGGCAAGTAAGAACAAGCCTATAATAAACTTAAAACCCATAAGACCTTCATTCATCTTCAGAACACAGATTTAGATTTTTTTAATGAAATCCGAGAGCTTTCTGACCCTGCATATGCAACAATTCAGCTGAAATGTTCCCAGGCCCGGAAACATAGTAAGTATATCAGTAAAATATTTTTTTTGTCATTAGTGGTTCAACCATAATTATATGAAGCTGCAAGAATATAATGACTTTATTATTATTCTCCTCCAAGTCATGTATTCCGCTACTATCGAGTAATTGTGGTACTCTTGATAATGGCTGAAGATGTAACTTGGAGAAGAAGAACTGTTGAATAAAGTCATTATTTTTGTTCTTACTATGTTTCTGGGCCTAGGAACATTTCAGTTACATTGCTATCTATAGAGGGTCAGAAAGCGCTCAGATTTCATCAAAAATATCTTAATTTGTGTTCTGAAGATGAATGAAAGTCTTACGGGATTGAAACGACAAGGGTGAGTAATCACTGACAGAATGTTTATTTTTGGGTGAACCATCCCTTTAAATCCAAATGTGTTATCTTGGAAATAAGCCATATAACAAAATACTGCATCCTGCACCTGCCTACTTTATTATCTCCTTAAAATGGATCACCTTATGAGCCGAGCATAAACAAGCCCAAAGATGATATGTGTCGCTTGTAATAAGTGGACATGGCAACCCTTCAAGAGCTTGCTCTGTGAAGCAGCCTTCCAAACATAAACCAAACACAATGGCTTTGTTGACAGTTGTTTTGTTAAAATCACTTAACAAGCCTTGGGTGGCTGAAATGTTACTTTCATCAAAAACTCTGCATACCAAACAGTGTCAATCATCAAAATTTTGAGAGTGATTTCTCTTCCATACACACACAAAATTATAATTTAGGGGATTCACTCCCGTAAATGCAGTTGTCACTCCTGAAACTTTACAATGTGCACTTGGCCACAGATATACTGTAGCAGGTGGGTCATTCTCAAGAAACGATTGCATGTCCCATGTGTTTGGAAATTTGCCATTAGGGTTACTGCTTTCCCACCATCAGACCCAAGTGCCAGGACTATAATACAAGGGCCCATAGACATGGGAGGACTGCTATAGAGGGATGCTCCTATTTCATTCTTCAAAAAAGCAGTCACTCTCACATTTCTCTCAAATTTGAATTTTAGACACAGCAATTCAAACTAAACAAAGTTAATTCTGTCGAAAGATATTTTGTATACACAAATGGCACAAATGGCATCATTTTTAGATAATTACCCTGGTGTAAAATAAAGAAGGAACGTACCAGGTTACGTATGTAACCCAGGTTCCCTGAAGGGAACGAGAGCTGCGTCCGGAGACGCTATGGGAACACCATCAGCGTAACCGGCGCTCTGAATATTTTATACAACCAGTCTAATGGATGGGCGAGGCGTCACGGGAGGGGTGACGTCACGACCAGGAAGTATATAAGCACGTGCGGCGGAGCCCGCGTCAGCTTCAAGTCATGAAGCAAGCGCTGGCAGGGATGCCGGAAGTGTGGCCCGAGACGCAGCTCTCGTTCCCTTCAGGGAACCTGGGTTACATACGTAACCTGGTACGTTCCCTTCCAGGAACATCGAGCTGCGTCCGGAGACGCTATAGGAACGCTATACCAACGCCGCCAGACTGACAAGTCCCTGCCTGGTGTCAGGCTGAAAGGACGAAGGAGCCTGGAGTGGCTCTGATGTCGAGGTTGTAAAACCTGGCGAATGTCAGGGGCGTGGACCACCCAGCAGCGTTGCAGATGTCTTGCATGGAGACACCTGCCCAGAAGGCTTTGGAGGCCGCCACACCTCGGGTCGAGTGCGCTCTGACTCCCAGCGGCGGGGGAAGGTCAGAGGTCTCATACGCCAGATTGATGGCATCCACTATCCACCTGCTAAGAGTGGGCTTCGAAGCTGGAAGACCCCTCTTAGGCGGACCAAAGCACACGAGCAATTGGTCCGTCTCTCTCCACAGGGCAGCTCTGTGGATGTATGCGTCCAGTGCTCGCACTGGACACACACAGTTGTGCCTTTCCTGGTCGGGCTCCCTGAAGGGAGGAGGACAGAAGGCCTGGAGTACGACCGGCTGTGGTACGACCGTCAGAACCTTCGGTATGTACCCCGCACGGGGGTAGAGGAAGACTTTCGCCGAACCGGGCGCAAAGTCGATATGCGAAGGGGCCACAGATAGGGCCTGGAGGTCACTCACCCTCCTCAGAGAGGTGATAGCCAGCAGAAAGACGGTCTTGATCGTGAGGAGTCTATCAGTTATCTCCCCGAGAGGCTCAAAGGGTGCTCTGCCCAGAGCCTCTAGTACCACAGCCAGGTCCCACATGGGGACACGGGGTCGTACAGGCGGCCTCAGCCTCAGCGCACCGCGGAGGAAACGTGTAACCAGGGGGTGTCTGCCCACTGACTGGCCACCGATAAGGGCGTGGTACGACGAGATAGCTGCCACGTAGACCTTAATAGTGGAGTGGGTTAACCCTGCGGAGAAGAGGGCCTGCAGGAACTCCAGAACTGCGCGGATCGGGCAGTTGACTGGGTCGAGCTGGCGGTCCCCGCACCATGAAGTGAAGAGTTTCCACTTCAAGGCGTACAGTTTCCTCGTAGAGGGAGCTCTGGATTGGAGGATGGTCTCGACAACCTCGGTTGACAGACCGGAAGCTATGAGTTGTGCCCCCTCAGGGGCCACACCCACAGCCTCCAGCACTCCGGGCGGGCGTGCACAAGGGTGCCCCCGGCCTGTGAGAGGAGATCGCTCCTGATCGGTACCGGCCACGGGGTGCCGTCGAGGAGGGAAATCAGATCCGAGAACCATACTCGGCCCGGCCAGAATGGTGCTACTAACAGTAGGCTGACCGCGTCCCGGCGCACTCTCGCCAAAACTCCCGGGAGCAGAGCGATCGGGGGGAAGGCGTACAGACGAAGCCTCGGCCAGGTCTGTACCATAGCATCCAGTCCCAGAGGCGCTGGAGGAGCTAGAGAGAACCAAAGGGGACATTGCGCCGACTCTCGAGTCGCAAAGAGGTCCACCTGTGCTTGGCCAAAAACCTTCCAAATCTGCTTCACCACCTGGGGGTGAAGCATCCATTCCCCGGGCCTCGGCCCCTGTCTCGACAGGACGTCTGCTCCGACGTTGAGATACCCAGGAATGTGCACAGCTCTCAAAGATAGGAGCTTGCCCTGGGACCACACAAGGATCTGGTGTGCCAGCTTGTACAAGGGGCGCGACCGAAGACCTCCTTGGTGGTTGATGTAAGAGACCACTGCCGTGCTGTCGGTGCGGACCAGCACGTGGCGATCTCTCAGGTCTGGGAGGAAGTGCTTGAGAGCAGGGAACACAGCTAGGATCTCTAGCCAGTTGATATGCCACGTCAGGTGGCGACCACTCCACAGACCGCGGGCAGGGTGGCCACTCATGACCGCACCCCAACCGGTGAGGGAAGCGTCCGTCGCTAGCGAGACGCGGCGACAAGGAGCTCCCAGCACCGGGCCCTGAGACAAGAACCAGGGTTTCCTCCACATGTCTAAGGCACGGATGCAGCGCCGTGACACCTTGACAGCGCGGAGCGAGTTTCCCCTCAGGGAGACCCCCCTGGTCTTGAGCCACCACTGTAGGGGCCTCATGTACAGCAGGCCAGAAGGAATCACGCTGGACGCAGCTGCCATGAGCCCAAGCAGCCTCTGAAACTGCTTGCCAGTGAATGGCTGGCCTTCTCGCACTCTCCTGACTGCCGTGAGGATCGACTCGATCCGAGCAGGGGTCAAACGAGCCTGCATCGTGGTCGAATCCCACACCACGCCTAGATAAGTGGTTCTCTGAGCTGGAGAAAGCACACTCTTTTTGGCGTTTAGTCTTAAGCCCAGATCTTTCATGTGGGCAAGAACGACATCTCGATGCCGAACTGCCAACTGCTCTGATTGAGCAAGAATCAACCAATCGTCGATATAATTTAGTATGCGGATGCCTTGCAGTCGCAACGGGACCAGGACCGCATCCACACACTTGGTGAAAGTGCGGGGTGAGAGTGCTAGGCCGAAGGGAAGAACCCGATATTGGTACGCTTTGCCCCCGAAAGCGAACCTCAGGAACTTCCTGTGAGAGGGAAGGATGGACACATGGAAATAGGCGTCTTTGAGGTCTATCGTGACAAACCAGTCCTCGGACCTGATTTGAGACACGATCTGCTTGACCGTCAGCATCTTGAACTTCAGCGGTCTGACTGAGAGGTTCAAGAGACGCAAGTCCAGTATGGGCCTCAGCCCTCCGTCCCTCTTCGGAACAATGAAGTATCGGCTGTAGAAGCCGGTGTACACTTCGTGAGGTGGAACCAACTCTATGGCTTCCTTTTTCAGCAAAGTGTTGACTTCCTGTTCCAGGACCAGAGCCTGCTCGGGGCGGACCGTAGTCACACAGACCCCGTTGAACCGCGGGGGTGGCCCATCGAACTGGATGGAATAGCCAGCCTCTACCGTCCGCAGGACCCAGAGAGACACGTTCGGCAGCCGTTGCCAGGCTGCCAAACGATCTACTAAGGGAATCAGTCTCTCGAGACTGACCTCTGGTGTTAGAGAAGCGGCCAGACCGCTGTCTTGCTGCGGCGCACCGACAGGAGACGCGTAATCTGGTGGCTGAGGCGAGTTTCTCAGGCCCGCTGAAGTCACAGGCGGTAGAACCTGAGAATAACACTCGCTGGGACCTGCTGTGCCCTGGAACTGCAGGGTTGGCAGACAAATCCCCGGAGGGCACCGAGGGGAGACGGTCACCGTGAGCCGCGGTGTGAGCCGCTCCACGCCAGTAGGGGTCGCCCTCCGAAGTCCTGGGGCTCGCCCATCAGGACTTCCTTGCCACGGACCTCTTGGCCGCCAAGACATCCCTCAGGTCTGTCTTGGGCTTTGAAGTCCCCGGCGCGGAGCGCCGCTGCCCTCGGCTCCGTCTCGGGGGAGCACGAGAGGCGATGCTCTCTTTCTGTGCAGCCCTGTGCGAGGAGCTGGTATGCGGAGGAGGCTGCTCCCGCCCAGCAACCTCCAGAGTTAGAGAGCGGCGGGGGAGGAACCGCCGAAACGCCTCCGCTTGCCTGCGGGCCTCCTGAAACCTGTCAACGACGGTGCTCACAGCGTCGCCGAACAGGCCAGAAGGCTGAAGCGGGGCGTCCAGGAGGCAGACCCTGTCCTTCTCTTTGATGTCGGACAGGGTCAGCCACAAATGCCTCTCCGTTGCCACCATAGCTGCCATGGAGCGGCCGATCGCACGGGCCGACTCCTTGGTGGCGCGGAGAGACAAATCGGCGGTTCTCCTGAGCTCTGAGATATCATCAGCTCTGACATCCCCGAACTCGTCTAACTCCTTCAGCAGTTCGGCCTGGTACGCCTGCAACACCGCCATTGTGTGCAGACACGCACCAGCCTGTTCTGCTGCCGCATACCCCCTGCCCACTAGGGATGATGTGGTGCGCAGAGGCCTAGTGGGCAGGGTAGGAGCCTTCAAGGACGACGCCGTGGAAGGAGACAGATAGCCCGCAAGCGTCTGCTCAATCCGGGGCATCGCCCTGTATCCACGCCCGTCCAATTCCCGCACATTACCGTAGTAATCTGACGCGGGAACGAAAGGGCGGGATGTATATGGTTTCACCCAGGATCTCAACACCTCGGTGTGGAGATCGGGGAAAAAAGGAAGGCTCCTGCGTAGAGGTGGCGGCCGCGAGCGCAGGAAACGCTCGTCCAGCAGGCTGGACTGCGGCACAGCTGTTTTCTCGGGGGGCCAACTGATGTCAAGCTTGGCCGCTGCCCGAGTTACCACCTCTAAAAGCTCCTCGTATTGGGGCGAAAGAGGCGGCACAACCCCTTCAACGCTCGTCACATCAACCTCCTCGGAGGAAGATAGACGAAGCGCTGAGTCCTCATCTCGGGGGGAAGTAACCGCTTCCCCGAGAGATGGGACACCAGATCTGGCGGATACGGGAGGAGATAGAGACATGCCTGTCTCACTCCCGCCAGCCAGATCAGCCTGCGAGCCCCACGAGTGTAGCAGCCGCTCTGCCTCAGCAGCAGCGGGGCCAGCACCGCGTGGGAGGCTCGCGAAGGCTCCCTTCTCGAAGAGAGCCTTTCGGGTGCGGAGTGCGCGCAGCGGGAGCCACTCACAGTGCAGGCAATCGGCTCCCTCGAGAGCTGATGCCGCATGCTCCGCACCCAAACAGACCACGCACAGGCTGTGTGTGTCCCCACTCGTGATGCAACGAGGGCAGGGACTAACACACAACCTGAAACGCGATCTGGGATCGCCCCTAGTCTTTGCCTTAGCTTTAGGCATGTTCTCCTACGTTTCTGAGACAGACAACACCAAATAAGACTCACAAGACAAAGAATCAGACTGACAACACACAGAGCGCTTGCTGAATGACAGAAAAGCTGACGCGGGCTCCGCCGCACGTGCTTATATACTTCCTGGTCGTGACGTCACCCCACCCGTGACGCCTCACCCATCCATTAGACTGGTTGTATAAAATATTCAGAGTGCCGGTTACGCTGATGGCGTTCCCATAGCGTCTCCGGACGCAGCTCGATGTTCCTGGAAGGGAACAAGGGAGTGAGGAAAAGAAATCGTGAACACAACTCAATTGTAACAGTTAAAAAAACTGCTAAGACTGACATAGTTAATTTTATGCAACTCCCTTTCTCTCTCAATGAGGCATTGCTGCAGTGAAGGACAGATCAATTATTGATAAAGTCACTCAATCTAGAAGTGGAATTTACTGCTTTTAGAGCTCTAACACTTATAATTACAGGGGATCTAATGTGGCCGGTCTGAGGCTTAACCAGCGCTGTATTCACCACAGTGATTGTGAAATGATTACTGTCGCTGCTTGACATTCAGCTCAATAGTGTATTGGGATGTTTTGCATTGGGTATTTTATTCTCTAAACTAGCGAGAACTAGTTGTCACAGCATGTTTGCAAAAGAATCTAATTAAGATGTGTAGTGTGGTGTTAGTGTGGAGTGTAACACGGGTATACAGAGAAAAAGAGATCAAACTAAAGTACATATGAGATGTTCTCATTATAAATCTGTTGTTGTTGTTTTTTTCTAAATAATTCAGATCCAGACACACAGCAGAGGATTTTCACACAGATGTTGGCATATCTCTCACAACCATTCATTCGATGGTGGGTTTGGTTGACTAAGCATTCCCCTGGTAAAAAAATAAAAATCAAATAAAAAATCGATTTAAAATACATTTATTTAATATGTATAAGTATAGTTCAAATCTATTAACATATTTACTGACATATCGCTCGAGATTTACTGATATAAACATTTTAATTAAACTTTATTTGGAGTACTACTTGTGCACAATGCATATTTATTATTAAGCCTAAAATGTGTTTTAATGTCAATACTGATGAGGATTTTATGATGTTTGAATAACATCTGTCTTTTAAATGCAATATATTTAAAGTGTATCTGAAGCTTACTTGCAATAGTATTTTAGCACAATCAGATATACTGCTTTATATATTTAGTTGGACTACAACACTACTTTAAGTATACCAGTTTAGTATACTAAAAGGTTGCAGGGTGTTTTTTTTTTAAGTACATAAATATGTCAATGTATTTGTAGTATATGTAGCATGAAATAAATGGATTTCAAATACATTTACATTTAGTCATTTAGAAGATGCTTTTATCCCAAGCAACTTGCAAATGAGGACAATGGAAGCAATCAAAATCAACAAAAAAGCAATGATATGCAAGTGCTATGACAAGTATCAATTAGCTTCATGTAGCAAAGTTTTTTTTTTTTTATTATATAATAAATAAAAAGAAAACAGATAGAATAGAGCAAGCTAGTTTTAGAGGCCTTTTTTGCTTTTGTTAATTGTATAATAAATAAAAAGAAAATAGAATACAAAAGATTAGGAAAGCTAGTGCTAGTTTTGCTGTTGTTGTTTTAAGAATAGAATTAGAATAGAGAGTGCTAGAGTTAGAGGGTCATATATATTTTAGTATATCTATTTTTCACTAGGGAATATCTTTTCTGAATTTAAAATAAGAATAAAACTCTCATGCTTCAATATCACCGTTTGGAGTTTTTGGGGACACGGTGACTGCTGTCAATGATGAGTTTCAGCTTATTCCCTCTGTGAACCGTTTTTGTTCTTCCCATCTGTGGCATGCCTAAGAGGACCAGAAGAATGATGCAGCAGCCTTGGTGCTTTCTTAAAATTCACTATATGCGCCCTCCCATGCACACTGACCTAAGGTTGACAGCTAAGGCTGCTCAGTCCTGCTGAGGGCCATTCCTGATGTGTTGGCCCAGAAATGGAGGTCAGGCCCCCCATAGAAATGCATTGAAAACCACAGAAGAATATATGCTGGTCTCCAGATTCTGTTCAACGAGTTCCGCTGCACGATGTGTTTAAGCAGTAACAGATCCATTGCACACGCTTTGTCTCGCTCGTGTTCCACATATTTGGTTTACAGAACACATGTTGTCTCGATTCATAAAGAGTTCAGAAGGACAAGGTCCGCCTTCTCTTGGTTGCCCTGTTCTGGCCGTCTCACTAGAGAAAAGCGCCCCTTCAAGGTGTCGCCATGCTTTGAAGTAGGGTTTCTTTATGTCTTTGTGCAGCATGGTGTGAATCCAGTTCACTGCCCTTTAGGTTCAATGTTGGATTTTCTACAAGAGCATTTTTCTGTTGGGCTGACTTAAAGTGCATGTCACCGTTATTGCTGCTGAGCATGTTTGTGTTATAAGCATCTCTTTGTGGAGACACTTTCTTATGTCTTGGTTTAAGACAATTGGAGAATTCCTTTGTTTTGGACATAACGTGGCTTCCTCTTTCCTTTCACTTTGTGTCTTTCCTCTGTCTTTTGAGTTGCAAATTGCATTGAAATAACTGGATTTCAGCTGTGAAAATTCACTGAACAATGATAAATGTGACCATGCCTTTAAAACTTTAAGGATTTATACTGACATTAGCTGGCATTAGTTATACCTTTTGCAAATACAGACTTAATTAACTATCTGCTTTATTTATGCAGTGTATTCCTTTTTATTTAATTTTATTTATCTTTTTTTCATATGCTGCAGCCTTATGCTAAAATGCATTATTTAAAAAATAAAAAAAATCATCTACACTCCATACTGTCACGGTGCACACAGCAAGGATCAACGAGGAACACGGAGACGAGGATAAACTCAAAATAATAGGCTTTAATAACTCCAAACAAGGCAGGGCAGGGCAGGGCAGGGCAAGACAAGGCAAGGCTGACACAGACAGGAACACGGGGGAGTAACGAGTAGACCAGACTAAATCAAACTGAACAGACAGGACTATGTAACCCTGTTGAAATCATTATCATTAGTAAAAGTTATATAAATTGGGATTAATAATTTCCTAGTTTGATAAATGGAATTTGAGGTTAAAAAAGTTAAGAATCCTTGACCAGTAATGAAGTTGTGATTTTGCTCAATAAGAGTTATGTTCATGTTTTACATTTAAAAGGTGAAATATTTTTTCGTTAAAAATATTTGTGAAGATGCTTTAATGATGCCGGTAAGAATAGAAAGAAAGGGTTACAGAAATGTTTTGTGAATTTATTGTATTTCTGAATGTTTTGTAATGAGCCTATCACGGTTGAGGTCAAAGTACAAGGGAGGAGGAGGGAGAGACGCGAGAGAGATGTGAGTGTGTGTGTATGGGAAGGAAGAAAAATGTGGTTAAGGTTAATGTAGCTAATGCACCTGTTTTAGTGAAATTGTTCAACAAGGACTCTTTTATTCACTTTAATGGTGATATTTCTGTCAGTGTGAGTGGCATACTCCGCACGTGAAGACTGAAATTAGTGCTTAGTGACTAAATCTCTAACTAAATCTGTCATATTTTTATAAAACAGTTGTGGTTACTGACAGATATTTTAAGTTGATTAAGGAAAAAGGGTGATTTTTGAGTTAAATGTGAAAGTATTTATAAGATAAAAGTAATTGAAAGACATTACATTTCTGTTTAAAGTGTAAATAGTACTGCTTAAATAGTGATTTAGAGGGAAAAGAGTATTTCATACACTGTGATAATCACACACACACACACACACACACACACAAGTTTAATACTGATACATTTATTAGTGAAACTCACATATTTGATTGAAAAAGAAATTTAAAGAACTCAGGATAGCCACCTCTCATTACAGTGAAACAAT
Source organism: Barbus barbus (assembly GCF_936440315.1). Lineage (NCBI taxonomy): Eukaryota > Metazoa > Chordata > Actinopteri > Cypriniformes > Cyprinidae > Barbus > Barbus barbus. Next base: position 2,233,862 of record NC_136747.1, on the reverse strand, counting down.
ATAGAGAGGCGCTACAACTATAAATACACAGGATAATCATAGATAATGAGACAAACACAGCTGGACAGAATTAACTAATAATCACATTAAACAAGGATAGGAAACAAACCAAACATGGATACAAGAGGTGGGAACACGTGATACACATGACAGAGGACTGACACATACCCCATAATAATAACAATTCAATTGATTGGACATGATTTGGAAAGACATAAACCCGTAAGAGCTATAAATGAATATCAGAGCAAAAATCAAGCCATAAGGCCAAAAGAAACCCTGCAGATCTCAGAAACAGGATTTGTCAAGGCACAGATCTGGGGAAAGCTACAAAAAAATTCTGCTGCATTTAAAATTCTTAAGAGCAGAGTGGTCTCCATAAAAATTAAATTTAAGAAGTTTAGGAGAAGGGCTTAAATAAGAGAAGTGACCAATCACCTGATTGAGCTCCAGAGATAGGAGAAACCTCCAGAAGGACAACCATCACAGCAACACTTCACAGATATGAATGCTTTATGGCAGAGTGGCCAAATGGAAGCCTCTCGTCAATGCACGACACATGAAACTCGCTTGAACAAAAAAATAAAAAACACCTAAAGGACTCTTAGATTCTCTGGTCTGATGAATCTCAATTCCAAGCATCATGCATGAGGAAACCAGGCACAGCTCATCACCTGCACAATACCATTCCAACATTGAACCATTGTGGTGGTAGCATCATGCTGTTAGGGGTGATTTTAGTGGCAGGGACTGGGGAACTGGGAAGGCTGAATGCAACAACTACAGAGATATAATTAATGAAAACCTGCAGGGGAATTGAGGTAAGGGTCTGAATACTTATTCAGTGTGATATTTCAGTTAATTCAGCAATCTGCAAAGTTCACAAAATCATTTTTGCTTTGTTTATGGGGTGAAGAGTGTAGATTGATGTGAAAAAAAATGAAAGCATCTTGTCATAAGGCTGCAACATAAACATTTCGGAAAAACATGAAAGGGTCTGAATACTTTCTGAATGCACTGTATGTGTGATACAACAGCTGTTATGATATTATTATGAATACATAGACAATCATGCATGAATGTGGATTTTTCTTAGACATCTCTAGGGGAAAGAATACACGGTTAGAAATGCAGGCAATGCTAAAGGCTATTGATCAAACACTAACATCATCATCAAATGAGTCAGAATAAAAGGAAAGAAAATCTGAAGAGAAAACTGAATGTATTTTCATGTATCAGAAGCTGATCTCTCTTTGCAGTCTTCATTATATTGATCGAAGCTGTGCTCTAGAGTTACAGTTCTAATCAATCAAACATACATATTACATTCACACCAGTTTAATGAAGTAAGTGAAGTCAGATGCATAAAGATGACACTATAGCTTCCAAAATCTAGTGAGCTGCTTTGCTGTCTTCTTCTTCTGTCTACAAAGGAAGCAATTCAGCACCACATAAACACAGCTCTTCATGGGCTACAGGTAGATTGAATGGGTATTTGTCACTACTATTTTATGAAACTGTGAATTCGGACATACCACTCTTTTTCACATTCTGTTTTTATAGCCACCTATGCAGAAGGAAGGTCACCATATTCAAATGTTGAGTTGTCTCTATTCATATGTGGTATTGTATTTCTGATGCATTACACATGTTTGTACTATCCCCGAAAACAGGGAAAGGGAGCGTCCGTTTTCATACATTTAGCATAGTCTGCAAAGGATGTGCCTGTGTAGACACAGTGTTTTTCCAAACACAGGAATTTTGTAAATTTTAGTATAGGGACCAATTATTACTATTAACTAGTTGTTTATTAGCATTCCTATTATTAACATATTGGCTGTTTATTAGTACTTATAAAGCACATATTCTACACGACCATATTCTACATCCCTAATCCTACCCAATACATAAACTTAACAACTACCTTACTAATTATTAATAAGCAGCAAATTAGTAGTTTATTGAGGCAAAAGTTGTAGTTAATGCTTTGCTAATAATTGGACCTTAAAATAAAGTGTGACCAGGAATTTTGCTAACAAGGTCTCTTAAAAGGCAGCATAATTTACTGGGTTTTAGGCCTGAATGTATACCAACATAACCTGTTGACATATGCTTATGCAGAACTATTTTTGTATTTTATACACAAACTCTTTTGTGTAGTGCTGTTGAAAAATTGCTAAAGCAGATAAAATATTAGATGCTTTATTTTGTTGTACTAGTACAAAAAAACAAAAAAACTTGCCTGTCTTTGTGAGTCAATGAAAAGAGAAAAATACATTTTAATGCATCCATTTTCTTCTAATCAAAACAACTTGAATGCAAAACATGACATTATCAGCCCATAATTACTTAAATGAATGTAAATGAAAGTAACAAGTTACTCTCTGCACTCAGCTTTGTGATTTCAGTTCTAGTGCCCAGTGAATTATGGCAGACAGAGCGATTCCTCACCTCTGACATGTATTCTGCAGTCTTCTGCAGATGCTGTCAGGCTGTCGAAACAGTTTCCTGTGCGCTGGAGCTGAGTACTTGTTATTTTCATACCTGCATCAGGCTGTCTGGTGGAGTTGAGCTGTACCTGTCAGTCTCACCCCTCAATGACCTTGCTGTATCTTATCCGACTTTCATCTGCTGTCAAATTCTCTCTGTAGGTTCTCATTTTGGACACATTCTTTGAATTGTAGTGTGTGTGTGTGTGTGTGTGTGTGAGCACAGGATATGTGAGTGTGTATTTAATATTCAGCATATTGAATTGTTTTTGCCAATAAAATGTCAATATGAAATGTCATTTGCTTCCCAGTTTACTTATTGCATCCTCATTGCATGGGTGTCTGCATTCTCTCTGTTCTGTTTGTGGTTTGTTGTCTGAGTTTTTGGAGTGAGTGAAGTTTCAGTGTTGCAATGCATAATTGTAGTTAATAATGGTCTAAATCTGTGGTCCGATTGATAGGGTCCCTATGACAGTGTTCACTATCACTGTGTTTATGTGTTCATTCTTTAAACCAAATACTTTAGGTGTACAAAGACACTCATATTCCTTATGAATGGGAGAAAGTGTGACATGCAATATGGCAGAATAGTCCCACCTTCTCAATAAAAGAGGCATAGAAGCAGTCAGTATCCTCACACATGCGCTTAGGACTGAATTTGCATTGGCTGGTCTAGCCTGAAAAATAAGCTCTTTTAACACTATTTGAGCATAAGAAACAAACTTTATGAGACAGTTGTTGTCAGATTTGATTTGTGATTTCAAATAGGAAATTTAATCGTAAGTTTGGTACACAGCTTTGGAGAATTTGATGGTTTCCCCATTCAAAGAGAGCTGTACTTGCATAGCTGCCCGAAAGTCATTTTAAAGAAGGCTGCAGAGTGAAATGACTTGCCTTAAAGGGACTTTGCTTCACAATGAATATGCACACTGCCTTCAGACTGGAGTCTCACTTAAAGAATTAGTTCACTTTCAAATAAAAATGTCCTGATAATTTACTCACCCCCATGTCATCCAAGATATTTATGCATTTCTTTCTTCAGTCGAAAAGAAATTAAGGTTTTTGATGAAAACATTCCAGGAATGTTCTCCGTATAGTGAAGTTCAATGGACTCCAAACGGTTGAAGGTCAAAATTACAGTTTCAGTGCAGCTTCAAAGGGCTATAAACGATACCAGACGATGAATAAGGGTAGTATCTAGCGAAACGATCGGTCATTTAAAACAAATAAAATAAATTAAATTTACTTCGCGTAATACGTAATTGTGTTGAAAAGGTCACGCTTGATGTAGGCTCCCTCTCATCTCCTCCAAGTTCAAAATCGTCCGACATCGTTGTTTTACCCTTTAACTCCCTTTTTTTGTAAACGGTGTTTGACTTAACGTTAGTATTTGCACGTTCAACTTGTAAACACTGACTCAGTACTTCCGCCTACGTCAAGCGTGACCTTTTCAACATAATTACGTATTACGTGAAGTCATGAATGCACATCACAGAACAGGCAAGCATTTGTGTTTATATAGCATATACATTTTTATTTTTATTTAAAATGATCGGTCGTTTCGCTAGATAAGACCCTTATTCATCGTCTGGTCAAATTTATAGCCCTTTGAAGCTGCACTGAAACTAATTTTTATCGTCAACCATTTGGAGTCCATTGAAGTTCACTATATGGAGAAAATGTTTTCATAGAAAACCTTAATTTCTTTTCGACTGAAGAAAGAAATACATAAACATCTTGGATGACATGGGGGTGAGTAAATTATCAGCAAATTTTAATTTGAAAGTGAACTAATCCTTTAAGATTGTGAAACACCCTACGGAGTCTGAATGGAGCGCAACTTTATTATACACTGAAAAAAAAATTATAAAAAAATATTTTTTTAAGGTGAGTGGTTGCAAACTATTTATTTTAGCTACATTTAAACAAAATGTTGAAAGTTAGTCAACTAAATGTATTTATTTAAATGTAGCTAAAATAAATGGATTGCAACCACTTACCTCAAAAGAATTAGTAAATTAAATGAATCCTTTCTTTTTTTCAGTGTAAGGCTGTTTACAGTTGCAACTTTGCACTCAGTTTGCAAAAAAAAAAAAAACAATAAAAATCATCTACGATGATCAAAAAAATCCATATATTTAATTTCAGGTTTATTTTGACAGAAAGTTCTAAACCCTTGAGATATCTCAAACTCTCCCTGGCCTTTTCTGTACAACATCTGGATCACATCTGCTCCCACTAATGAGGGATTCAGTCTCACTCCACAAACTCCACAGACAGCTCTGACCGCCTGGCAAACTTTTGTTAAACCAGCACCAAAGTCTGAAAAAGCAGTTTTTCTGTTTGGCTGAATAGAATCCATAAGAAAATACTGTATTTGCATTTAAATTTGTTATTTGTTGAAATTGTTAAAGCAATGGCTTTGCTATCAAAGCACCATTTCTTGATTGTAGATTCTATATTAAATTTTTATATTCATGGCTTTAATAAATCTGTGTTTGAGTAACTTGTTTTCATGTTCGTGTCACTGACGGCACTGGCTTATAATTTGTCACCAGCCCATCTCTGCATAGCATTCCTGCCCATCGCCGCCTCACTCTCTCCATGGTAGCCACAAATAAATCAAGAAAACTGCCGTCTTTGTCCATTCATTAATAGGCACAACATGCGTCCATACAAAGCCCAGCTATTCTGTGAATGGACTTTGATTGAAGGCTAGGCTCTTTCAGCAATGCTGTTCTTATTCTTGTGCTGTAGCAGTTTGTCTGGCTGTCACAGAACTAATTTATTACTACTTAAAGATGAGACAGTTTTCACAGTAGTTCTTAATGGAAAGGGCCTGGGCTGCAGTGTAAACTGAGAAGAGCTTTGCTCCATGACACACTTGGAGAGCTCATGCAAATGTTAGATTTTTTTTTTTTTACAATTATGAGGGTACAAATATTAAAAATAAATTAACAAATAAATGATGTGCATGGATAAATCATTTATAATAAATGATGCAAAACACTCAAAATGTAGAGCATGATTCTTGCAATGGCAAGGTTATGGGTTCAGCTCCCAGAGAAAGCAAGGACTGACCAAATGCGTGCCTTGCATTATAAGCATCTACCAAATGCATAAATGTAAATGTAAATATGACTTGTCCATTTTGATTTCATATGATGGATAATGAATCTGACATTGGTTTTAGTGAGCACACCTAAAGCTGTAACTTTACCATCTATGTTTGCAGAGTTGGCATAATTTCTGCACTTTGTAGTTTAGAAAAAAGCAATGCAAAAGTCAGTATCACTTAAAAATATTCAATAGTGCTTAGCACTGAATTTGTGAAGTGTAGTGTCCCACAAAGTTATTCAACAGGACGCAGTTGATTATTATTCAGAGTTGTAATGTTTATTTATTCATTTATTTGTTTGTTTATTCATACATACATACATACTGTACATACATATATGCATACATGCATGCATGCATAAAATGTAGTTTTTTGTTTGTTTGTTTGTTTTTTGTTTTTTTTTGTAGAATTATATCTACAATTACTAGAACTGGCAGCAAAGGGTCATCTTCTGCTCCTCTAGTTTTATGGCAGGCTAATAACATAGTAATTAAATAGCAAATGTCACCCAAGGCCAATATTCTTTATTGTTTGACAATGTTTTGCTCAGTGTTGGTGCTAGTTTGCAAGTGTGCATGCTGCAAGGTTGATTAATTGTACATGTGAAAAACATTTTTGGATTGTGGATTCAGTTTATTTCAATAGTCCACTTTAGACATTCTACTAGCAGTAAGTAACTTTGCAACTACATGTCAACTAGCAGTCATTAGAGTATTAGTAGACTGTCTGCTTAATATCTTCTAACACTTTATTTTGATGGGTCCACAACATACAACATACTGACTATTAGAAACTTTGCAAGTATATGTCAACTTACTCTGCTAACCTTGAACCTACCCTACTGAGAGTTAGTAGACATGCAGTTGCAAATTAATGAGAATTAGTTGACATGTAGTTGACATGTAGTTACAAAGTTACTTATAGTTAGTAGAGTGTCTAAAGTGGACTATTGAAATAAAGTGTAACCGTGGATTCAACTGTTTGACCATAGATGGTATTTAAAAATATATATGCAGCAGAGCAGATAAGGCAGGCGGAATATGGAGAAAACATAATGCATTTAATTTCTACAATGCTGACGCAAGCATCTCTCTAAGGGCACTTGTATGCTGTGTGCATGTTTCTGTGAGATATAAAAGGCTTTTATTTGGTTAGAGTGTCTCTGAAGTCTGTTTTCCTGGATTCGGTATGTCTCTAAAAAGACAGCACGGAAAATAGGTTGGTGATAAGAGAAGCTCCTCACAAAAACATCTTAATGCTATTTAGAGAGCTGCTGTAACATGAGGGCCTGTACAAACTGATAAATGGCTGAGTTTCAGAGGAACACAGTCTGAAACTCTGTGAATGATGATGGTGAAGAAGAGCAACGCTGAGGTCAAGGGGAATATTTGAAGCAAAACACATACACACAAACTCACAAATAAGAGATGTTACCCAACCCATCCCTGTTTTGCCCAAGTCCTGGTATATATATATATATATATATATATATATATATATATATATACAGCGGGTAAAATACGTTTTGAAAACGTCACCATATTTCTCAGTAAATATATTTCTAAAGGTGCTGTTGACTTGAAATGTTCACCAGATGTCGGTAACAACCAAAGCAATCTATTCATACAAAGAAAACAAAACAAATAAGCTATGAAATTAAGTTATGTGTAATAAAATGGAATGACACATTAGTATTGAACACAAGAAGAAAGGGAGGTGCAAAAAGGCATGGAAAGCCAAGACACCAGCTGAAATCAATCAGTAAATATAGCTGCGAGCAGCGATGACGGGCCCAAGCCGTCAGCATACGCCACCCCGGTGGCATCGATAAAACGGTGCCCAGCGAGCACAAGCATTACAGTAACCCTCTGGCAGTTTGGTTTTAAGGGATACGGCAATTAAAGGGTTAATCCAAACCATCAACTCTGTGAAACACACACACACACAGAACAACATATAAAACTTTAAATTCTGTGAAAATATATTTTTCATTGGTAGTTGATGTTAGTTAATGCATTTACTAATGCTAACAAATGAGAAATTATTATAGTTACCAAAGGTTTTAATGATTTATTTTTCCATTAACTAACATGAATATTTTTTTCTAACACAAATGAATAAAGTAAAAAATATATTGTTAATATTTAATGTTATTTGTGAATTAACCAATGTTAAAAAACAACATTATTTAACTGTTGTTAATTTACATCATTAATAAATATATACCATTTAATGTTGATCAAAATCAATTCCAAAATGTGTTAATATATTATTACATTTTAAAGTTTTATCTTTTGAACATGACTATTTTTCTAATATTAAAAATATTTTGTTCATTGTTAGTTCGTTGTAAGTTCATACTATCAATGAAGAATTAACATGCTGTAAAATATATATTTTTCATTGTTAGTTCATGTTAATTAATGCATTCCCTACTGTTAACAAATGAGACTTAATTATAAAGTGTTATCAAAACCTTTAATGCTTTATAAGCATTTTTTAAGGATTTTATTGAGAAGTTTAAACAGACCCTCTCTCTCTCTCTCTCTCCCCCTCCACACTCACTGAACTCACACAGTCAATCACCCACCGCACACATTAGAAGCAGTGACAGGAGAACTCTGATAAGTTTTAAATTTTCTCCTCTCCATAGTGTATTGTAAATTCATGAAATTAAATCACATATCCTCAGACTGTATTGTTCTGTGTATGTAATTTTTTATGAAGTGTTTGGAAGCTGCTCTTAAAAGATAAAAAAAAAAAAGTTCTCTTTTTTCTGTAACTTTAATAAATTGCCATTAAATCATCGTTCAAGATATCCTAAATCCGTCCACAATTTAGCATCTTCAGTATTTTGGCATCATGAGAAAAAATGTTTGGTGTGATTTCTGTGTTTCTGCTTGAAGGAGTATGAATTTGTTTACAGCCTGTTTAAAAAAAACCCACATTAAAATAAATATAGCCGACTTCCTGTTGGTCGTAGCTAATGACTGTAAATTAGAAAGTTGTCCGGATTAATAAGAACAATTTATGTACCGAGTTTGGTGTCTGTAGCTATCATTATATATATATATATATATAAACATTAATAATTATATACCATTTAATGTTGTTCAATATTAATTCCAAAATGTGTTAATATATTATTAAATTTTAAAGTTTATCTTTTGAACATGACTATTTTTCTAACATTAAAAAGATTAATAAATGCTTTAAAAAAAAATTGTTCTTTGTTAGTTCATACTATCCTGGAAGAATTAACATGCTGTAAAAATATATTTTTCATTGTTAGTTCACGTTAATTAATGCATTTCCTAATGTTAAGAAATGAGACCTTATTATAAAGTGTTATCAAAACCTTTAATGCTTTATAAGCATTTTTTAAGGATTTTATTGAGAAGTTTAAACAGACCCTCTCTCTCTCTCTCTTTCTCTCCCCCTCCCCCTCCACACTCACTAAACTCACACAGTCAGTCACCCACCCAGTCACCCACCGCACACATTAGAAGCACAGAGACAGGAGAACTCTGATAAGTTTGAAAATTTTCTTTTCGCCATAGTGTATTGTAAATTCATGAAATAATCACATATCCTCAGACTGTCTTGTTCTGTGTATGTAATTTTTTATGAAGTGTTTGGAAGCTGCTCTTAAAAGATAAAAAAAAAAAGTGTTCTTTTTTACTGTAACTTTAATAAATTGCCATTAAATCATCGTTCAAGATATCCTAAATCCGTCCGCAATTTAGCATCATCAGTATTTTGGCATCATGACAAAAAATGTTTGGTGTGATTTCCGTGTTTCTGATTGGAGGAGTATGAATTTGTTTACAGCCCGTTTAAAAAAAAAAAACACACATTAAAATAAATATAGCCGACTTCCTGTTGGTCGTAGCTAATGACTGTAAATTAGAAAGTTGTCCGGATTAATAAGAACAATTTATATACCGAGTTTGGTGTCTGTAGCTATCATATATATATATATATATATATACAAATTAATAATTATATACCATTTAATGTTGATCAATATTAATTCCAAAATGTGTTAATATATTATTAAATTTTAAAGTTTATCTTTTGAACATGACTATTTTTCTAACATTAAAAAGATTAATAAATGCTTTAAAAAAAATTGCTCTTTGTTATTTCATACTATCATGGAAGAATTAACATGCTGTAAAAATATATTTTTCATTGTTAGTTCACGTTAATTAATGCATTTCCTAATGTTAAGAAATGAGACCTTATTATAAAGTGTTATCAAAATCTTTAATGATTTATAAGCATTTTTTTAAGATTTTAAAAAACAGACCCTCTCTCTCTTTCTCTCTCTCACCCACTGCCTCAATCCACACTCAATCCACACAGTCACTCACACAGTCACTCACAGCCCACCCCCACCCCTCACTCAGCAGCAGTGACAGGGAGCTCTCACTCAGAGGCAGGCTGGCAGGGAGCTCTCACTCAAAAGCAGCTCTAATAGTTTTTAAATTTTCTCCTCCGCATAGTGTATTGTAAATTCATGAAATTAATCCCATAACCTCAGACTGTATTGTTCTGTGTATGTAATTTTTTATGAAGTGTTTGGAAGCTGCTCTTAAAAGATAAAAAAAAAATGTTTTTTCTTGTTTACTGTAACTTTAATAAATTTCCATTAAATCATCGTTCAAGATATCCTAAATCCGTCCGCAATTTAGCATCATCAGTATTTTGGCATCATGAGAAAAAATGTTTGGTGTGATTTCCGTGTTTCTGTTTGGAGGAGTATGAATTTGTTTACAGCCCGTTTAAAAAAAAAACCCACATTAAAATAAATATAGCCGACTTCCTGTTGGTCGTAGCTAATGACTGTAAATTAGAAAGTTGTCCGGATTAATAAGAACAATTTATGTACCGAGTTTGGTGTCTGTAGCTATCATTATATATATATAAACATTAATAATTATATACCATTTAATGTTGATCAATATTAATTCCAAAATGTGTTAATATATTATTACATTTGAAAGTTTATCTTTTGAACATGACTATTTTTCTAACATTAAAAAGATTAATAAATGCTTTAAAAAAATTGTTCTTTGTTAGTTCATACTATCATGGAAGAATTAACATGATGTAAAAATATATTTTTCATTGTTAGTTCACGTTAATTAATGCATTTCCTAATGTTAAGAATTGAGACCTTATTTAATGATTTATAAGCATTTTTTAAAGATTTTAAAAAACAGACCCTCTCTCTCTTTCTCTCTCTCACCCAGCTCCTCAATCCACACAGTCACTCACACAGTCACTCACAGCCCACCCCACCCCACCCCTCACTCAGCTGCAGGCTGACAGGGATCTCTCACTCAGAAGCAGTCTAAGAGCTCTCTGATAGTTTTTAAATTTTCTCCTAAGCATAGTGTATTGTAAATTCATGAAATTAATCACATATCCTCAGACTGTATTGTTCTGTGTATGTAATTTTTTATGAAGTGTTTGGAAGCTGCTCTTAAAAGATAAAAAAAAAAAAAAATTATCTTTTTTACTGTAACTTTAATAAATTGCCATTAAATCATCGTTCAAGATATCCTAAATCCGTCCGCAATTTAGCATCTTCAGTATTTTGGCATCATGATAAAAAATGTTTGGTGTGATTTCCGTGTTTCTGCTTGGAGGAGTATTAATTTGTTTACAGCCCGTTTTTAAAAAAAACCCACATTAAAATAAATATAGCCGACTTCCTGTTGGTCGTAGCTAATGACTGTAAATTAGAAAATTGTCCGGATTAATAAGAACAATTTATGTACCGAGTTTGGTGTCTGTAGCTAAAACTAACCCCCTCATTTTTGACAAAAGGTGGCGCTATAGAGTGTCTCTTCCACGCCCGTTTATGAGCTTTTTCCAGTGTCTAACTATCATTAATACTGATATGTGTGTTGAGTTTCATGACATTCTAAACATGTTATCTGCCTCAAAATCACCAGAAACGAATTTTCAACTTTGACACGTTGCCATGGCAACATAATTTTAGATATCAATATTCCCTTCACAGTTTTACATCGGCCGTGTTTTGACATTATTCTGGTGAAGTTTGAAGCAAATCGAGGTAAAAGAAGATGCTGAATTCAAAGCATTTTGAAAACGACACACTTCCTGCAGCCAGTTGGTGGCGCTATAACTTTCAGTCATAATAGTCACATCTATCCGATCGGCATCATACAACGAACAAATCACTGAAGTTTGATATACATCATACAATGTATGTGGACGTTATTAGGCATTTCCTGGGTCTCATTTTTCGCCATAACTTCATCGCCTCGCCACGGGCAAACCGTTCGACATATCAAAAATATCTTCGCAATTTAGCGTCCCCAATGTCTTGAGATCATGTTCACCTAGTTTGGTGGCAATCGTATGGAAATCCTCAGAGGAGTATATCAAATTCCAGAGCATGCGCTTTTTAAACAGCCCTGAATAGCCGACTTCCTGTTGGGCGGAGCCTATGACATGCTGCGCGGAAGTTGTTCGGCTCAATGAGTTCTATATGTGTACCGAGTTTCATATGAATACGTGCAAGTATGTGTGAGCTATACATCAAGCTTTCTGACAATTTTCCAGGGGGCGCCGTAGAGCCCCTGTGCCACGCCCGGGTCCCAGCCTCAGCGGCGTCCTAATGGCCGCAGGTTCCAACGTGCGTGCCAATTTTCGAGAGTTTTCGGGCACGTTAAGGCCCCCAAAAGTGCCCGGATGATTGAAATAAAAAATAAAAAAAAAAAAAATAATAAATATAGCTGCGAGCAGCGATGACGGGCCCAAGCCGTCAGCATACGCCACCCCGGTGGCATCGATAAAACGGTGCCCAGCGAGCACAAGCATCACAGTAACCCTCTGGCAGTTTGGTTTTAAGGGATACGGCAATTAAAGGGTTAATCCAAACCATCAACTCTGTGAAACACACACACACAGAACATATAAAACTTTAAATTCTGTGAAAATATATTTTTCATTGGTAGTTGATGCTAGTTAATGCATTTACTAATGCTAACAAATGAGAAATTATTATAGTTACCAAAGCTTTTAATGATTTATAAGCATTTTTTAATGATTTATTTTTCCATTAACTAACATGAATAATTTTTTCTAACACAAATTAATAAAGTAAAAAATATATTGTTAATATTTAATGTTATTTGTGAATTAACCAATGTTAAAAAACAACATTATTTAACTGTTGTTAATTTACATCATTAATAAATATATACCATTTAATGTTGATCAAAATCAATTCCAAAATGTGTTAATATATTATTACATTTTAAAGTTTTATCTTTTGAACATGACTATTTTTCTAATATAAAAAATATTTTGTTCATTGTTAGTTCATTGTAAGTTCATACTATCAATGAAGAATTAACATGCTGTAAAAAATATATTTTTCATTGTTAGTTCATGTTAATTAATGCATTCACTACTGTTAACAAATGAGACTTAATTATAAAGTGTTATCAAAACCTTTAATGCTTTATAAGCATTTTTTAAGGATTTTATTGAGATGTTTAAACAGACCCTCTCTCTCTCTCTCTCCCCCTCCACACTCACTGAACTCACACAGTCAGTCACCCACCCAGTCACCTACCGCAAACATTAGAAGCACAGAGACAGGAGAACTCTGATAGTTTTTAAATTTTCTCCTCCGCATAGTGTATTGTAAATTCATGAAATTAATCACATATCCTCAGACTGTATTGTTCTGTGTATGTAATTTTTTATAAAGTGTTTGGAAGCTGCTCTTAAAAGAAAAAAAAAATGAAAAGTTTTCTCTTTTTTACTGTAATTTTAATAAATTGCCATTAAATCATCGTTCAAGATATCCTAAATCCGTCCGCAATTTAGCATCTTCAGTATTTTGGCATCATAAGAAAAAATGTTTGGTGTGATTTACGTGTTTCTGTTTGGAGGAGTATGAATTTGTTTACAGCCTGTTTAAAAACAAAACCCACATTAAAATAAATATAGCCGACTTCCTGTTGGTCGTAGCTAATGACTGTAAATTAGAAAGTTGTCCGGATTAATAAGAACAATTTATGTACCGAGTTTGGTGTCTGTAGCTATCATTATATATATATAAACATTAATAATTATATACCATTTAATGTTGATCAATATTAATTCCAAAATGTGTTAATATATTATTACATTTTAAAGTTTATCTTTTGAACATGACTATTTTTCTAACATTAAAAAGATTAATAAATGCTTTAAAAAAATTGTTCTTTGTTAGTTCATACTATCATGGAAGAATTAACATGCTGTAAAAATATATTTTTCATTGTTAGTTCACGTTAATTAATGCATTTCCTAATGTTAAGAATTGAGACCTTATTTAATGATTTATAAGCATTTTTAAAAGATTTTAAAAAACAGACCCTCTCTCTCTCTTTCTCTCTCTCACCCAGCTCCTCAATCCACACAGTCACTCACACCCCACCCCACCCCCACCCCCACCCCTCACTCAGCTGCAGTGACAGGGATCTCTCACTCAGCAGTCTAACAGCTTTCTGATAGTTTTTAAATTTTCTCCTAAGCATAGTGTATTGTAAATTCATGAAATTAATCACATATCCTCAGACTATATTGTTCTGTGTATGTAATTTTTTATGAAGTGTTTGGAAGCTTCTCTTAAAAGATAAAAAAAAAAAAAAATTATCTTTTTTACTGTAACTTTAATAAATTGCCATTAAATCATCGTTCAAGATATCCTAAATACGTCCGCAATTTAGCATCTTCAGTATTTTGGCATCATGATAAAAAATGTTTGGTGTGATTTCCGTGTTTCTGCTTGGAGGAGTATTAATTTGTTTACAGCCCGTTTTTAAAAAAAACCCACATTAAAATAAATATAGCCGACTTCCTGTTGGTCGTAGCTAATGACTGTAAATTAGAAAGTTGTCCGGATTAATTAGAACAATTTATGTACCGAGTTTGGTGTCTGTAGCTAAAACTAACCCCCCCATTTTTGACAAAAGGTGGCGCTATAGAGTGCCTCTTCCACGCCCGTTTATGAGCTTTTTCCAGTGTCTAACTATCATTAATACTCATATGTGTGTTGAGTTTCATGACATTCTAAACATGTTATCTGCCTCAAAATCACCAGAAACGAATTTTCAACTTTGACACGTTGCCATGGCAACATACTTTTAGATATCAATATTGCCTTCACAGTTTTACATCGGCCGTGTTTTGACATTATTCTGGTGAAGTTTGAAGCAAATCGAGTAAAAAGAAGATGCTGAATTCAAAGCATTTTGAAAACGACACACTTCCTGCAGCCAGTTGGTGGCGCTATAACTTTCAGTCATAATAGTCACATCTATCCGATCGGCATCATACAACGAACAAATCACTGAAGTTTGATCTACATCATACAATGTATGTGGACGTTATTAGGCATTTCCTGGGTCTCATTTTTCGCCATAACTTCATCGCCTCGCCACGGGCAAACCGTTCGACATATCAAAAATATCTTCGCAATTTAGCGTCCCCAATGTCTTGAGATCATGTTCACCGAGTTTGGTGGCAATCGTATGGAAATCCTCAGAGGAGTATATCAAATTCCAGAGCATGCGCTTTTTAAACAGCCCTGAATAGCCGACTTCCTGTTGGGCGGAGCCTATGACATGCTGCGCGGAAGTTGTTCAGCTCAATGAGTTCTATATGTGTACCGAGTTTCATATGAATACGTGCAAGTATGTGTGAGCTATACATCAAGTTTTCTGACAATTTTCCAGGGGGCGCCGTAGAGCCCCTGTGCCACGCCCGGGTCCCAGCCTCAGCGGCGTCCTAATGGCCGCAGGTTCCAATGTGCGTGCCAATTTTCGAGAGTTTTCGGGCACGTTAAGGCCCCCAAAAGTGCCCGGATGATTGAAATAAAAAATAAAAAAAAAAATAAAAAAAAAAAAAATAACAAGGAAAGATTTAGTGTGGAAGCAGATGAAGAACTAACAGCTGAAGGAAGTGAAAACATTTAACAAACGAACACAAACGGCTGAATGTGGAGAATCTGCAGAGCTTTTGATTCTTCATTGATGCTTATTAATAAATAATCTCCTCTAAAAACATATTTTTTAATTTTAAGAAAAAACACCTGATACGCCCTCCAGCAAAACTGACTCACAGGTTTAAGAATTAATATTCATAATAAATTAGTGTTAATAATAATAATAATAATCGTTATTCATTTATTAATATCTGTTATTAATTATTTATTAATCTTTAAAAAATGTGATTGTTGTTGTTGTCATTGTTGTTATCATTATTATTATTATTATTATTAATATTATTAATAATAAATCATTGTATTTAAAAATTATTTTTGTATTTTAATTAACCATGGTACATGACCAAAAACAATGGTACTTCCATAGTAAAAATTTGCAAAAATATTAAAAAAAAATTATATTATATAAAATTATATTTAAAAAACTATATAAAATATGGGTTTAATAAATAATTAACTATACATACAAATAGTATTATATATAACTTACTGGTCTATCTTTATAAATATTGAAAAACCAAAATAATAATATAGCTGCAAGCAGCGATGACGGGCCCAAGCCGTCAGCATACGCCACCCCGGTGGCATCGATAAAACGGTGCCCAGCGAGCACAAGCATCACAGTAACCCTCTGGCAGTTTGGTTTTAAGGGATACGGCAATTAAAGGGTTAATCCAAACCATCAACTCTGTGAAACACACACACACACAGAACATATAAAACTTTAAATTCTGTGAAAATATATTTTTCATTGGTAGTTGATGTTAGTTAATGCATTTACTAATGCTAACAAATGAGAAATTATTATAGTTACCAAAGCTTTTAATGATTTATAAGCATTTTTTAATGATTTATTTTTCCATTAACTAACATGAATAATTTTTTCTAACACAAATTAATAAAGTAAAAAATATATTGTTAATATTTAGTGTTATTTGTGAATTAACCAATGTTAAAAAACAACATTATTTAACTGTTGTTAATTTACATCATTAATAAATATATACCATTTAATGTTTATCAAAATCAATTCCAAAATGTGTTAATATATTATTAAATTTTAAAGTTTTATCTTTTGAACATGACTATTTTTCTAATATTAAAAATATTTTGTTCATTGTTAGTTCATTGTAAGTTCATACTATCAATGAAGAATTAACATGCTGTAAAAAATATATTTTTCATTGTTAGTTCATGTTAATTAATGCCTTCTCTACTGTTAACAAATGAGACTTAATTATAAAGTGTTATCAAAACCTTTAATGCTTTATAAGCATTTTTTAAGGATTTTATTGAGAAGTTTAAACAGACCCTCTCTCTCTCTCCCTCTCTCTCTCCCCCTCCACACTCACTGAACTCACACAGTCAGTCACTCACCCAGTCACCTACCGCAAACATTAGAAGCACAGAGACAGGAGAACTCTGATAGTTTTTAAATTTTCTCCTCCGCATAGTGTATTGTAAATTCATGAAATTAAGCACATATCCTTACACTGTATTGTTCTGTGTATGTAATTTTTTATGAAGTGTTTGGAAGCTGCTCTTAAAAGAAAAGTTTTCTCTTTTTTACTGTAACTTTAATAAATTGCCATTAAATCATCGTTCAAGATATCCTAAATCCGTCCGCAATTTAGCATCTTCAGTATTTTGGCATCATAAGAAAAAATGTTTGGTGTGATTTACGTGTTTCTGTTTGGAGGAGTATGAATTTGTTTACAGCCTGTTTAAAAACAAAACCCACATTAAAATAAATATAGCCGACTTCCTGTTGGTCGTAGCTAATGACTGTAAATTAGAAAGTTGTCCGGATTAATAAGAACAATTTATGTACCGAGTTTGGTGTCTGTAGCTATCATTATATATATAATCATTAATAATTATATACCATTTAATGTTGATCAATATTAATTCCAAAATGTGTTAATATATTATTACATTTTAAAGTTTATCTTTTGAACATGACTATTTTTCTAACATTAAAAAGATTAATAAATGCTTTAAAAAAATTGTTCTTTGTTAGTTCATACTATCATGTAAGAATTAACATGCTGTAAAAATATATTTTTCATTGTTAGTTCACGTTAATTAATGCATTTCCTAATGTTAAGAAATGAGACCTTATTATAAAGTGTTATCAAAATATTTAATGATTTATAAGCATTTTTTAAAGATTTTTAAAAAACAGACCCTCTCTCTCTCTTTCTCTCTCTCACCCAGCTCCTCAACTCACACAGTCACTCACACAGTCACTCACACCCCACCCCCACCCCACCCCTCACTCAGCTGCAGGCTGGCAGTGGAGCTCTCACTCAGAACCATTCTATCAACTCTCTGATAGTTTTTAAATTTTCTTCTCACCATAGTGTATTGTAAATTCATGAAATTAATCACATATCCTGAGACTGTATTGTTCTGTGTATGTAATTTTTTATGAAGTGTTTGGAAGCTGCTCTTAAAAGATAAAAAAAAAAAAGTTTTCTCTTTTTTACTGTAACTTTAATAAATTGCCATTAAATCATCGTTCAAGATATCCTAAATCCGTCCGCAATTTAGCATCTTCAGTATTTTGGCATCATGATAAAAAATGTTTGGTATGATTTACGTGTTTCTGTTTGGAGGAGTATGAATTTGTTTACAGCCCATTTTTAAAAAAAACCCACATTAAAATAAATATAGCCGACGTCCTGTTGGTCGTAGCTAATGACTGTAAATTAGAAAGTTGTCCGGATTAATAAGAACAATTCATGTACTGAGTTTGGTATCTGTAGCTAAAACTAACCCCCCCATTTTTGACAAAAGGTGGCGCTATAGAGTGCCTCTTCCACGCCCGTTTATGAGCTTTTTCCAGTGTCTAACTATCATTAAAATGGATATGTGTGTTGAGTTTCATGACATTCTAAACATGTTATCTGCCTCAAAATCACCAGAAATGAATTTTCAACTTTGACACGTTGCCATGGCAACATACTTTTAGAAATCAATCTTCCCTTCACAGTTTTACATCGGCCGTGTTTTGACATTATTCTGGTGAAGTTTGAAGCAAATCGAGTAAAAATAAGATGCTGAATTCAAAGCATTTTGAAAACGACACACTTCCTGCAGCCAGTTGGTGGCGCTATAACTTTCAGTCATAATAGTCACATCTATCCGATCGGCATCATACAACGAACAAATCACTGAAGTTTGATCAACATCATACAATGTATGTGGACGTTATTAGGCATTTCCTGGGCCTCATTTTTCACCATAACTTCATCGCCTCGCCACGGGCAAACCGTTCGACATATCAAAAATATCTTCGCAATTTAGCGTCCCCAATGTCTTGAGATCATGTTCACCTAGTTTGGTGGCAATCGTATGGAAATCCTCAGAGGAGTATATCAAATTCCAAAGCATGTGCTTTTTAAACAGCCCTGAATAGCCGACTTCCTGTTGGGCGGAGCCTATGACATGCTGCACGGAAGTTGTTCGGCTCAATGAGTTCTATATGTGTACCGAGTTTCATATGAATACGTGCAAGTATGTGTGAGCTATACATCAAGTTTTCTGACAATTTTCCAGGGGGCGCCGTAGAGCCCCTGTGCCACGCCCGGGTCCCAGCCTCAGCGGCGTCCTAATGGCCGCAGGTTCAAATGTGCGTGCCAATTTTCAAGAGTTTTCGGGCACGTTAAGGGCCCCGAAACCCTCCGGATAGTTGAAATAAAAAAAAAAATTCTTAGGGGAACAATGATTCAATATAGCTGCGAGCAGCGATGACGGGCCCAAGCCGTCAGCATACGCCATCCCGGTGGCATCGATAAAACGGTGCCCAGCGAGCACACACATTACAGTAACCCTCTGGCA
Source organism: Barbus barbus (assembly GCF_936440315.1). NCBI lineage: Eukaryota > Metazoa > Chordata > Actinopteri > Cypriniformes > Cyprinidae > Barbus > Barbus barbus. Next base: position 2,214,373 of record NC_136747.1, on the reverse strand, counting down.
GTTTGGTTTTAAGGGATACGGCAATTAAAGGGTTATTCCAAACCATCAACTCTGTGAAACACACACACACAGAACAACATATAAAACTTTAAATTCTGTGAAAATATATTTTTCATTGGTAGTTGATGTTAGTTAATGCATTTACTAATGCTAACAAATGAGAAATTATTATAGTTACCAAAGGTTTTAATGATTTATAAGCATTTTTTAATGATTTATTTTTCCATTAACTAACATGAATAATTTATTCTAACACAAATGAATAAAGTAAAACATATATTGTTAATATTTAATGTTATTTGTGAATTAACCAATGTTAAAAACAACATTATTTAACTGTTGTTAATTTACATCATTAATAAATATATACCATTTAATGTTTATCAAAATCAATTCCAAAATGTGTTAATATATTATTACATTTTAAAGTTTTATCTTTTGAACATGACTATTTTTCTAATATTAAAAATATTTTGTTCATTGTAAGTTCATACTATCAATGAAGAATTAACATGCTGTAAAAAATATATTTTTCATTGTTAGTTCATGTTAATTAATGCATTCCCTACTGTTAACAAAAGAGACTTAATTATAAAGTGTTATCAAAACCTTTAATGCTTTATAAGCATTTTTTAAGGATTTTATTGAGAAGTTTAAACAGACCCTCTCTCTCTCTCTCTCTCTCCCCCTCCACACTCACTGAACTCACACAGTCAGTCACCCACCCAGTCACCCACCGCACACATTAGAAGCACAGAGACAGGAGAACTCTGATAGTTTTAATTTTCTGCTCTCCATAGTGTATTGTAAATTCATGAAATTAATCACATATCTCAGACTGTCTTGTTCTGTGTATGTAATTTTTTATGAAGTGTTTGGAAGCTGCTCTTTAAAGATAAAAAAAAAAAGTGTTCTTTTTTACTGTAACTTTAATAAATTGCCATTAAATCACCGTTCAAGATATCCTAAATCAGTCCGCAATGTAGCATCTTCAGTATCTTGGAAGCATGTGAAAAAATGTTTGGTGTGAATTTTTGGTTTCTGCTTGAAGGAGTATGAATTTGTTTACAGCCCGTTTAAAAAAAAAAAAAACACATAAAAAAAAAAATAGCCGATTTCCTGTTGGTCGTAGCTAATGACTGTAAATTAGAAAGTTGTCCGGATTAATAAGAACAATTTATGTACCGAGTTTGGTGTCTGTAGCTATCATTATATATATATATATATATATATATATATATATATATAATCATTAATAATTATATACCATTTAATGTTGATCAATATTAATTCCAAAATGTGTTTATATATTATTACATTTTAAAGTTTATCTTTTGAACATGACTAATTTTCTAACATTAAAAAGATTAATAAATGCTTTAAAAAAATTGTTCTTTGTTAGTTCATACTATCATGGAAGAATTAACATGCTGTAAAAAATATTTTTCATTGTTAGTTCACGTTAATTAATGCATTTCCTAATGTTAAGAATTGAGACCTTATTATAAAGTGTTATCAAAATCTTTAATGATTTATAAGCATTTTTTAAAGATTTAAAAAAACAGACCCTCTCTCTCTCTTTCTCTCTCTCACCCACTGGCTCAATCCACACAGTCACTCACACAGTCACTCACACCCCACCCCACCCCCACCCCTCACTCAGCTGCAGGCTGACAGGGATCTCTCACTCAGAAGCAGTCTAAGTCTAACTCTCTGATAGTTTTCAAATTTTCTCCTCTGCATAGTGTATTGTAAATTCATAAAATTAATCACATATCCTCAGACTGTATTGTTCTGTGTATGTAATTTTTTATGAAGTGTTTGGAAGCTGCTCTTAAAAGATAAAAAAAAAAAAGAAATGATCTTTTTTACTGTAACTTTAATAAATTGCCATTAAATCATCGTTCAAGATATCCTAAATCCGTCCGCAATTTAGCATCTTCAGTATTTTGGCATCATGATAAAAAATGTTTGGTGTGATTTCCGTGTTTCTGCTTGGAGGAGTATTAATTTGTTTACAGCCCGTTTTTAAAAAAAACCCACATTAAAATAAATATAGCCGACTTCCTGTTGGTCGTAGCTAATGACTGTAAATTAGAAAGTTGTCCGGATTAATTAGAACAATTTATGTACCGAGTTTGGGGTCTGTAGCTAAAACTAACCCCCTCATTTTTGACAAAAGGTGGCGCTATAGAGTGCCTCTTCCACGCCCGTATATGAGCTTTTTCCAGTGTCTAACTATCATTAATACTCATATGTGTGTTGAGTTTCATGACATTCTAAACATGTTATCTGCCTCAAAATCACCAGAAACGAATTTTCAACTTTGACACGTTGCCATGGCAACATAATTTTAGATATCAATATTCCCTTCACAGTTTTACATCGGCCGTGTTTTGACATTATTCTGGTGAAGTTTGAAGCAAATCGAGTAAAAATAAGATGCTGAATTCAAAGCATTTTGAAAACGACACACTTCCTGCAGCCAGTTGGTGGCGCTATAACTTTCAGTCATAATAGTCACATCTATCCGATCGGCATCATACAAAGAACAAATCACTGAAGTTTGATCTACATCATACAATGTATGTGGACGTTATTAGGCATTTCCTGGGTCTCATTTTTCGCCATAACTTCATCGCCTCGCCACGGGCAAACCGTTCGACATATCAAAAATATCTTCGCAATTTAGCGTCCCCAATGTCTTGAGATCATGTTCACCGAGTTTGGTGGCAATCGTATGGAAATCCTCAGAGGAGTATATCAAATTCCAGAGCATGCGCTTTTTAAACAGCCCTGAATAGCCGACTTCCTGTTGGGCGGAGCCTATGACATGCTGCGCGGAAGTTGTTCGGCTCAATGAGTTCTATATGTGTACCGAGTTTCATATGAATACGTGCAAGTATGTGTGAGCTATACATCAAGTTTTCTGACAATTTTCCAGGGGGCGCCGTAGAGCCCCTGTGCCACGCCCGGGTCCCAGCCTCAGCGGCGTCCTAATGGCCGCAGGTTCCAATGTGCGTGCCAATTTTCGAGAGTTTTCGGGCACGTTAAGGCCCCCAAAAGTGCCCGGATGATTGAAATAAAAAATAAAAAAAAAAAAAAAAAAAAAAAAAAAAAATAATAATCCTTAGAAGAACAATAGGGCCCTGCGCCTTACTGGCTTGGGCCCTAATAATCCTTAGAAGAACAATAGGGCCCTGCGCCTTACTGGCTTGGGCCCTAATTAGAAAGCAATCCTGCCCCTAGTCAGCTGAAATCAATATTAGCTGCTTCAGTCCCAACACCTACAGTACCAGGATGAAGAAGATGAAACGAGAGTGGAGATTTCAGCAAGACAGTGATCCCAAACACAGCCAAGGGAACTCTTGATTGGTTTCAGAGAAAGAAAATAAAGCTGCTAGAATGGCCAGCCAATCACCTAACTTGAATCCAACAGAAAATAAGAGCTAAAGATCAGAGTTCATAGAAGAGTCCCACAGTACCTTCAAGATTTGAAGACTAATGGGCCAAAATCACACCTGAGCAATGCATGCCACTAGTTTCTCCATACAGGAGGTGTCTTGAAGCTTTCATTACCAACAAAGGCTTTTGTACAGAGTATTAAATTAATTTCAGTAGTTCAATCATTTTTCTCTGTCATTCCATTTTATTACACAATTTAATTTCTGAAGTTATTTGTTTTGTTTTATTTGTATGTATGGATTACTTTGGTTGTTACCAACATCTGGTGAAAATTTCAAATCAACAGCACCTTTAGAAATATATCTACAGGGGAAAATGGTGACGTGTTCAATACTTATTTTAGTGTCTGTTCTGTCTGTTTCATCTCAGTGGCCTTTTATGAGGTTTTAACATTTTCTGACGTTTCAGTGTGAATGAGAATGCTGAATAGTTTGAAAACGCTAATGTGGACGAGAGCATTTTAAAACGAAAACTCAGTTTTCAAATGTCTCTTGATTAATGTAGATGTAGCCTCCGTCTCTGCTCTACCTCTACCCCTACATCTAACCATTTCTCAGCATTAAGTACTGGATATAAGAAGCAGATACAAATCTCTTCAGATTTTGTTTGGCTTTAGAAGACATGGAATGCACCACAAATGGCTTGTAATGAAGTGTTTTTGGTCAGTTTTTGCAATAAATTCTCACATAATCTACCTGTTACTAGTTTTATATTGTTGAGAATTGGTTAGACAAGCATTTGAAAGCAATGAGTTCCTAGTATAATGACACCAAGACCCTTATGATTGGTTTTGTGGTCCAGGGTCACAATTAAAAAAAACTATATTTGAGAAAAAAAAGTTGTGCACATGTTGTGTTGTCTTCACTTATTGCAGAATTAATGTGTGTCTTCTTTTCTCTTCATTAAGGAAGTTGCACAGCAGTCATCTTTTCATTTTGGCTTCATATTTTAGCATCATCTCTTTCATTCTGGGATTGGAGAGATGGGCAGCATGAGAGAGAACAGCAGCAGTGATGGAGCGCGAGCTGGTGCAGAAAACTATTGATTTTCCTGTACCAACCCGGGTAGATTAAGAAATGCCAATACTGGGATTCCACCCGGACTCTCTGGTTCATGTTAAGTTCACTTGTCATTTTCTATAATTCTGATAAAATCAAGATCCTTAACGCTGATATAGTTATCCAGCACTGACTGCCTGTGGGCGGCTGATTGAATTAGACTGCTACGTTTGTCCATTAGAGAGAGACCGAGAGAGAACAGACTCTCTTGATGAGCTCTTCTTTAAAAAAGAGAGTGTAAGCATTAATGAACTAATTATGAGCCCTCAGAAAATGGACAGTTCCTAGAGTAGTTATATTATGAAATTATGTTATGATAGGAGGATAAACTGATGTTCCTTGTTTACTGGCTGCAATATACTGTTAAAGGAACAATGAAACTTCTGTCATTATTTACTTATGCCAATGCTCATTATTCACATAGCAAGCAATGATACTTGGAGACAGTGTAGTCCACATAACCTTTCAAGTTATTTCAAAACTAAATATAAAAAATATTACTGGACTATATATTGAAAATATATGTGTCAGTTTATGCTGATATTATCTATGTAAATTTAAAAAGTCATAATAAAACGAGCATACAGAATTTTTGTATATGTGTTGTTTTCATAAATGTATGTGTATAAATTAAATAGATGATCGCAACATATACCATTTTAGAAAAATCATTATATAGATATACATCTAAATTTATTTATAAAGCAACTTAAAAGCCACAAAGTGTACCAAAATGCTGTACAACTTCATAATAATATAATAATTAAAAAAAAGAAAATTTAAGAAGAGATTTAAAAAAATAAATAAATAACACACAAGCACCACAAATGCACCTAATCCAATCTAATGGTCCTTACAAAGTAGCACAGGCCTCATCAAACGGTTTTAGACATGTTTACAAAGGTACAGAAAATGTTTTATGGGTGATTTACATTATATTAGCTTCATATTAACAGCAAATCTTCATATATCCAGAGGATGTATGTGTGTGATGATGATAATATGTCACCTTTTTCATTTTTAATATAGGGTAATACATAGATTACATTTTCAAATGGGTGAATACATTTACTCTAGACCATAAGGTTTGTGTATAGCAAGGATAAATTGCACCTTATTGTGCATTTGGCCATCTGTGTATGGCCGCTGAGTGTACACAAACACAAACGTCTTATTGAGGCACTTATACTGAAGTGTAATTACAGCATCTACATCTCGCGCGGGAGCCATCACACGAGGTGCTTAAAGCTTCTTGCAGCAAATGAGTGCCGTTTACTGCCTGCTAGTCTGTAATTGGGCTCCTACTGAACACCTGGCAACTTCTGCTCTGCTGATTTCTTGATGTTGTGAACGTGATTGTTCTCAGTACAGTTAGGAAGTCTAGTCTAATTGAAAAAAAGTTAACCAATTACTGTAGTTTCTTTTTTATTATTAAATGATTTGGTTAAATTCTGTTGTTATAACAGTGTAATTGATTAAATGTTTAGGTTTCACAGTTTGATTTTGTAATTTATTGATGATGTTATGTTTCCAGATAAATTTTAATGGTTTGGTTTGTTTAGGGAGTTTTACAGTCATCGGTCCCACTTTATATTAGGTGGCCTTAACTACTATGTACTTACATCAAAAAATAAGTACAATGTACTTATTGTGGTCATATTGTATTGCAAAACACTTCTGCTGCTATTGAGGTGGGATACGGGTAAGATTAGGGACAGGTTTGGTGGTCTGGGTAGGTTTAAGGGTGGGTTAAGGTGTAAGGGATTGGTCAACAGTGTACCGTAATTATAAATGTAATTACAGAAATTAATTACACATATAATTACATATACACAATAAGTGCATTGCATCAAATTATTAATTTAAATGAACGTGCATAGTATTTAAGGCCACCTGATATAAAGTGAGACCAAGTCATTTTACAGTAGAGTGATGGCAAGTCATTAAAAATATCCTGTTCAAAAGAATTATCTGATCATGAACAATGTGTATGACAAGAAAGAAAGAAAGAAAGAAAGAAAGAAAGAAAGACAGAAAGAAAGAAAAAGAAAAAGAAAGAAAGAGAGAGACAAAGAGAGAGAGAGAGAGATATTTTTACACTCCTTTATTAACAGTTTCTTAACAATTTTAAATAATTTTTTCCTTTTTTCTCTTTTTTTAAAGATAAAAAGAAAACATTTACACATTTTCCTCCAAAAAACAAAAACAAACAAACAAAAAAACTTTAAATTCCGAAATGACACAATAATTATTAAATTTTCCTCTTCATCAACAACACACAACATTTTTTCAATTCCCCAAATTTCATTAAAAACCATTAAGTTATTTGTCATTTTATAAAAAGCTAATTCTGCTCTAATTCTTTCAGTTATTAGAGCTTTAAACATCAATTTGAGATCCACTGAACATTCACCTTTTAATTTCCTCTTTCTTGTCAACCATATTGCTAACTTTGCTTCACCCACTATAAAGTTTATCAAAGACATTATTGTCTTCTTTGCAGCAACATATTTAAGACCAAATATGAAAGTCACTGGACTAAACACTTCTCCTAATTTTCTTAACCAAACTTCCAAAGTCTGAAATATTCTTCTTAACGGTAATCTAAAACAATATAAAAACAAATGATCTATTGACTCCTCAGCATTGCAAAATACACATTCCTTTACCACATTGGAATCAAAATGTGCCACATGTTTATTTGTGGCTATTGCCCAGTGAATAACTCTCCACTGGAGATCTGCAGTCCGTTTCTCTATGGGAGGTTTATATAGAGACCTCCAACATCCCTTAGGGGAAGATGCTGCCCCAAATATATCTGTCCATTTTGACTCCTTTACTTTCTTTAGAGAGGAGTAATAAATCACTTTCACGCATGTTACATAGATTGCTATTGATATTTCTTCAAATGTTGTCATTTGTGGAGTTCTAAAATTAAGAATTGAGTCCTTTTCTGTTTTGTTTTTTTCAATGGCTGCAGAAATCTTTAACTCTGGAAAATTATCTTTTTCATCATTATCCTTTAAAGTCAGCTCATTGTCTTCTTGAATGCAGAAGGTAAAAACAAAAACATTCTGTTTAATATTATCTTCATGAACCTTACAGACTTGATGCCTGTCAGACAACACATCTCCTCAGGACTTTTCCATTTGTTGCCATCTCTCAATTCAGATAGTTTAGTGCAACCAGCTTTTGCCATTACAGATCTTAAACTCCTCAGACTTAGTTCCTTGACTTCAATCAGAGGGTTATTAAAAAGAGGTTCATGTCGTATCCAATCTGAAGAACTTCTCTCCACTTTGAAAACTGATCTCCATGCTTTTAAAACTGACTGGTAATAAGATGAGGTACCACTCAAATCAATGTCCATCAGTCTTATTAAGAAAAACTGTTTATCATATTTAAAAATGTCCACTTTTTGCAACAAAGCACAAGCTGTGTCAGTCCAAATAAATTGCCCAGAATACAACAGTCGTTGCACCGCTTGGATTCTGAAGGTCATAATTCAGATATAAGATGGCGCCGGTGAGATCGGCTGCCGTCACGACTGCTCCGACCAAACCTTGTCTTCTTTTGTTATTTTTTCGTATTGTAAACCATAATCACCGGTTTCTTTTTGTAAGATGGCCATTCTTACATACGACAGGGCCACTCTTATTTCTATTGGTGCACAATGCACTCACCTTTCGCCGTTTTTGAACCCGGACCCATCCTGGCCGAGCGAGATCCTGAGAAGGAACAAAGGACGCGACCCGTACCGGCGTCCTCGAGGGAAACGAGCCGGCGTCAGGAACAGGCTGAGGGCACGCGCACACCGCGCTCCCTTACCAAGTGTCCTGCTCGCCAATGTCCAGTCGCTGGATAACAAACTCGATGACCTCAGGGCAAGAGTCAAGTTCCAGAGGGACATTCGGGACTGCAACCTTCTCTGCTTCACCGAGACATGGCTGAACCCAGCGGTACCAGACCACGCCATCCAGCCGGCCGAGTTCTTCTCGGTTTACCGCGCGGACTCTTGGGGGCGCTCTTGCAGCGCGGACTCTTGGGGGCGCTCTTGCAGCGCGGACTCTTGGGGGCGCTCTTGCAGCGCGGATCCCCGAGGATCGGGAACGGCCCTCATGGCCGTGATATGAAAAAGAACTTGCGGGGAGCAGGTACTGGAACAGACTCTGGACTCCAAGTCATCCCCTCGAACTCAACTAAAATGCTCACTGGCACGTGAGCGTCTGTCGACAGGCTTGCGTGGGCTGTGACTAATGGCGGAACCATCTTCGCCTCGGACGGCGGAACTGTCTTCGCCACGGGCGGAACCATCTTCACCGCGGGCGGAATCATCGTAGTCGCGGGCGGCGGCATCATCATCGCCGCGAGCGGAGGAAGCTCGCTCAATATCCCCGAACCTCCCTTGCGGGGAATTAGAACCAGCCACTTCCTCATCTTCTGTTAGGTCAAGTCTTCTGTTATGGTACGCTCCTTTAAGGAATGCAGGAACTAGAGGGTGAGTCGAAAACAGGTCTTTTAATAAAACAAGTGTTTCAGAATACATGAAATCAATCCTCAAACAACGTAAACATAACTTTAAGACTTGACAACCTAGATTAGTGAACACAAGACTCATAAAGACCAGAGAACAAAGGAGCAAACGAGATAATTAACACAAAACAGGTGACAGGACTAAACGATGATTACTAATTAATTAAACCAGACCAGGAACTACCAAATAAGGTAAAACAGAATTGAAAGGAAATTAAACCGTGACAGCCACTGGTCTCCAATATTTTAAAAGACCAAGATCACCTTTCTTATAGGTAGTCAGGAAAATACACCTCTTTTACAACTAGTTGGCAATTCCTTTTTTTCAAAAGACTCTTTAAAAACCTCCAACATATCTTCCTTAATCACATTCCAAAAATGTTTATAAAATTCTGCTGGAAGTCCATCAATACCAGGGGCTTTAGCAACAAAAAGTTGCTGAACTGCTTTTGACAGTTCATGTATCGTTATTTCAGAGTCCAACTCCTTTTGTTGTTCAGTATTCAATTTAGGTAGATCTTTAAATAAAATATCCATACTAGAGACATCACACTTTTGTTCTCCAAACAATTCCTTATAAAAATCAATTTGCAATCATCCTCATTTCTTTTGGATCAGATGTCAAAGTTCCATTAATACGTTTCAGATGTAAAATCTGTTTTCTTTCCATCTCTTTCTTCTCCAAATAAAAAAAAAAAGAAACTAGGAGCATCCATATCCTTCAATAAAGAAAAACGAGCTCTAATTAAAGCTCCTTTTGCATTGTCATGGAGAAGAGTTCCCAAAGATTTCTTTCTTTTTTCCAACATGTTTACATCTGTTAAATTATTGTTAACTGCATTTATTTCAAGTTGTTCAATATCGCTCTCAAGTTCTCTAATGGTCTTTTTAATCAAACTATTAGTGTGAGCAGTATAATTTTGCAAAACATTCTTATTTGGGTTTTTCCCACTTCCCACCATTGTACAATATTTTCATAATATTTTTTTTTTCCTTTCCATTTATTCCACAATAATATAAAACTCTCACAAAATTTTACATCATGCAATAATTTAATGTTAAAATGGCAATACAACTTTTAGGTATTTTTAAACTTAATTCAAAGGAACACAAATGATGGTCCGTAAAACCATTTGGGGAAATAAAAGATTTTTTAACACTATTATTTTTACTTCTACTAATATAAAACCTATCCCAGTATCCAACCAAGAACCCACCACAAACCCTTCACATTTTATCCAGTTTACCTATTCTAGCTCTCACAAGTGCCCCTTTAACTCTTTCTTCCAACAGTGACTTCAATTCCATTTTTTTCTTTTTTAAAACATCCATTGAACCATGATCATCAGCATCAATCAATCTTCCTTCCATTTCATTAATCTCATTCTCCAAATTTTTTACATTAATCTTCAGAGTAAAAGTAGCATTATAAAAAAATTGTTGACAAAAAAATGTAATCTGTGTTTTTGCCACCTCCCACCATTGAGTCAGATTTTCTAAATTATTTTTTCTTTGTCTCCAAACTTCCCAAAAATTACAAAACTTCTCAAAAAAAATCTTTATCTTGTAATAATTTTCCAATAAAATGCCAATAAAATTTAGGTCTTGAAACTTTTGCAATGTTGTAATCTAAAGTCACCATATGATGATCTGAAAAGCCATTCGGAAAAACTCTATTCATTTCTGATTTTCTTATGTATAACCTATCCAATCTAGCTCCTGTCACAGCAGAATCTAATATCTTTACCCAAGTATATTGCTTCACCAAATTATTTCTACTTCTCCACACATCTTCCAAATTCAAATCGTTTATAATATCAAGAAGTATCTTACTAGATTTCGAGTGAAGTTCTTCCCCATTCCTATCCATTAAAAAAATTTGTTGTGCAGTTCCAATCACCTCCTATTACAACACATATGTTTCCATCATCAAATTCTTTTATTGCATCTTTTAATTTTTGAAATGTTATATCACGATTCAATCCTATGTTTGGAGCATACACATTAACAAAAAGGAATTTAACACTTTTAATTTCTGCTAGAACTAATAACACTCTACCTCTTTCTATCTCTTTTGTCATCACCACTTTTAAATCTAAAGATTTTGAGAAAAGAATTGCAACACCCATACTAAAATTTGTTCCATGACTTAATCTACACTCTTCTTCCCACCATCTATACCACTCTATTTCATTATTACTATCAGAATGGGTTTCTTGTAAAAAAATTACTTATACATCATTTAAATGAATAAATTCAGAAAGCATTGCTCTTTTAACCCTGTCTCTTCCCCCATTGATGTTTAAGGATCCTACTCTTACAACCTCCATAAAAAAGGACAAAAAGGAAAAAACAGATAGAAAGAATAGAAGGAAAAAAATCCCCCATAGTGGTTTACACATCATTAGCCAAATTTATTGAAATTTCCTTTTCTTGGGAGTTTTCCCCCTTCTTATTTTCGTGACAAACTATTTCAATCGATATCTCTTCCTCTTGTTCAGTTTATCCTCTCCTACTCTTTTCATCCAGTACAAAAGAACTTTCAAACTTTTTCATATCAGCAAAGTAATTCTTCACTTCTACTACTTTCCCAAATGTCTCATCCAAGAATTCATCTATCTCTTCCAGGGAATAAAACTGCTCACGACCCATCTGAGATAAATTAGACACATCTGATACACCTGACAAAGCATCATCCTCACTTTCTTCCTCTCTTTCAGTATTAACCATTTCTTCTGTCTGTTTGCTCTCCAAATACACTCTCTATTCATCCCTTTCTTTATCCATATCAACTAACATCACTTCTTCACCAGTTTCTAACCTTTCCACCTGCTCTACCTCCTTCACAGTTTCTTTCATCCCCATCTCCTTCTCTACCTGTCTCTCCCCATTAACCTTTTCTACCACCTTAGACGCTTCCATAGTAGGCCTAATCTCACTCTCAGTACCAGCATTACCTGAAACTTCTTCATTAATCACACTTTGAACCTCCTTTTCCACTGTTTCTCCTACAGTTTCTTCCACCCTAACATTCTCATCATTACTTTGACCTGCCTCACTCCTCACCCCTTCTCTATGTGGACATAGCAATCTTACATGTCCTACTGAGCCGCACTCAAAACAGCGCATTTCCCCCATGCTCGCATTCAACATGTACGATTTCCCCTCATACACGCAACGGAAAGACACATTTAATGTCGGCGCATCTAAAAGAATAAACACCTGCCGTCTTAACGATAACACATGCTTCAAGGATTCATGTTTACAACCAAGCGGTACCATCTTAATTCCACTTGCAAACCTTCCAAACCTTGATAACTCGCACTGTATATCTTCATCCGCAATAAATGGCGGGACATTTGAAATTATTACCCTTATAGTTGGCGATACTAAAGGTTGAACAATAACAAAAGCTCCACTTACCACTATGCCACTTTCTACCAAATGATTCAACAGTTGCTCCTCCTTCAAAAAAACCACCATGGCTTTATTCACCCTAGACGCTGAAACAATGTTTTCATGTCCCTCTAGTTCAGCTACGTCCAGCAACACATCCTCCACCTTTACTACCGCCTGAGCAATGCATCTAATACCGTGACGGAACAACAGAGACGGCGTTCGCACATCCAGGTGCGACGCCATCCCTGCTCTCACCGCGTGAAAACTTACTTCTCAATGAGTCAATAAACTCACACTAAACTTCACTTCTACAATAAATATTAAATTGGAATCTCAATTTCACTCAAAAGAAAATATAAAGACAATAGAAAAATCCACATAAGTCCCCCTCACCGTGACACCTCTCCCACCTCCAACCGGAAATTAGGTAAGAGAGAGAAAGAGAAAGAGAAAGAGAAAGAGAAAGAAAAAGAAAGAGAGAGAGAGAGAGAGAGAGAGAGAGAAAGAGAAAAAAAAGAGAGAGAGTGAGAAAGAAAGAAAGAAAGAAAGAAAGAAAGAAAGAAAGAAAGAAAGAAAGAAAGAAAGAAAGAAAGAAAGAAGCATTTGGCCGAACTGACATTCTTTTGTGACTTGTGAAGAGATTCTGATGCAGCCCATTTGATAAACTCAAACCAAATGTTCATTGTGTGAGAGTGTGGCAGTTTAAAAAGCTTCTGCTGAGTCAGACAGGAAAGGAAAATGTGTCACAGGGTCGAAATGCCAATAACTTCATTTTTTTAGTTATTTGGAATGCAGAATTGTTTTAGAAACACTTTATCCCATGTGGCCGATGTCTTAGACAGACACAAAGCATGCACAAAGAGAAATAATGTAGAAATATGCTCCCATCAGTATGTTCTTTGAATCAAATTCATCAAGATTAGATTATTTGTACTTAAGTTCTTGAAAAGCTTATCCTCTATGAAAATATTTTAGAATTTTAGTTATCATTTAAATTTAAGAATCTCCAAACACACTATATTGATCTTTATGTTTTTTTTTAAAACACCCAGAAATGTAAATGAAGGTGTAAATCAGAGCTGGAAACTTGAGTCTTGAGTCTTGAGTCTGACTTGAGTCGCATGTTAGTTGTAAAAAAAATGACTTGAGACTTGACTTGGACTTCAAGACAGTCTCATGAAAAACATCATTTTGTTATGGCATTGCTGATTATGTTCTTAGCCTCATATGTTTCTATACATTCCTCATTTATTAATTCCCTATAAATATGTGCTGCAACAGCAAACAACACACTTCATCTCTAAACACACTGAGCCCACATTGTGATATACACCTGCGATGCATCTGAAGGAACACGTATTCATCACCCACTATATGAATGAACAACAAACAATAACAATATAGCCACGTCTTACTTATGATCAACTTTATATCATTTAATCACCATATACAGTATATTCTATTATATCATGATCTTTATATGAATTGTATATACTTTTCCTTCAAATACAGCTAAAACCAAAGATATGTCTGAACTCTTTTCACGTAATGAAAGAGTTTTTTTTTTTATGCTTCTTTTTCTGTAGAGGAGATAGCAATCTGTACAAAGCCACAAGAGCATTTCTCTGATGAGAGAAATCTCACCAGCTGTGGTCACACATTATCAGTTCAATTACCATCAAAGTCTATTTACAGACACAAGAAGACCACTGTAGGATCACTGACCCTAACACAAGTACATAATTTATAATTAATTTAAAAACACACACACACACACAAATGTATATATGCTGTATATAGTTGCTGTAAGAGGAGCCCTGTAATGTGTGATTGGGTGTCCAATGCTCCTGGAGGGCCAACCTCCTGCAGATTTTAGCTTCAACCAGCTCCAGCACACTTGCCTAAAAGTTTATAGTGACTTTAATTAGCTGATTTTGGGGAATTACCTATTCCTCAATAACAGATATTTTGAAATGAGACAAAAAAGGTCAGTTTTAAGCAAGATATTCTTAAAGCATGCTATTTTTATTTCCTAAAAAAAATATTTAAGTAAAAAAAAAAAAAGAATGTTCATGCAATAAAAGCATATTGTTCCAAGAACTGACAAGCGCCATAGGAGTCTCATAAAAGTATCATTAAAGTACTCCAGATGTCTACTGTGTCATATTTCAAGAGTTCTGAAACCATAGGATAGCTTTGTGCGAGGAACAGATGAAATTTCAATTGATTCTCAAAACTGAAATATAAAATCTTCTCCTCCACTCTCTAATCTCATTAGACTTTATGCAAATTCCAACTAATTCTAACTATTCAAACAGGCTGTGGAATATAGAAACACAAACCAGCAACACATCTGTTCCACTCCAGAAACTCTTGGCAGAGCACGCTGGTGCTGGGCAACAATGCCAAAAAATGCCTTATCTTGATGGACACATTCATTATCACCTTCTAATTACAGGTGCATGTCGAGGCGGATTGATTACCTGTGTGGAGGGTTAGTGTTACCGCGAGCGGGACGCAGGGGGTCAGGGACCCTCGGACAGGTGCGGGTGGGGTATTGGTTTGTGGGCAGTGTACTGACTCGTTCTATTATTTATGAAGCTCAAGGGGATCTATGACTACCAACACACCCTCAGAAACTACCAACTACACTAACAGAAACAATACCAGGGCAATACTTTGGCTTTTAATACTTTGGCATGTAGCGAGGTAGCGGCATGGTATTTTTTGGTATTATTTGAGTCCTACTGTATGTAAATATTTGGGCCTTTGAATAGTAAATTGGTGCCATGGTATATGAAAGTATTATGGTATTGCCATCCGACACATCATTGTATGGACACAGTACTTACCTAAGTCAAAGTATATAGTACTTTATTCTAGTGCTGTCAATCGATTAAAAAAAATTAACTAATTAATCGCACATTTTTCTAAAATTAATCGCGATTAATCCCACCAACATTAAAGTTTTTAAATATATTTTTATATTGCAATAATTTCACATTCAATCTTCAAATGTACAAATAACATAAAGACAGTATATTTTTAATATTTCTTTAATGGCATCTTTTTTATGATTGAAGGCCAGCATCACTGATATCAATACTACTGATGTCTCTATAAAATAGTTTTTTTCCCCCCTGAATATTTAACCATTGACTGTAACCATTCAGAATTACAGTATAATTGAGAGCTATCAATTTTTTACTTTTATTAGACTTCTAATTTAAGTGAATTTAAAACAATCTTCACATGAACCCATTATAATAAATGACATATTTGCCTACCTGTGCCCTTCAGCAGAAATATACAGAAAATGAATAGTTACCAAGCACTAAATTCTAAATTAAATATAGATGAACCCCTTAAAGCTATAAAAGTTATTGACTTCCTCTTTTTTCTTTTGTTCTTGGATTAATAGACATCACAGCAGCTGGTTATTACCTTATTTGCCTGCTATTGCTTTAAAAGCTGCTGCTGCTGAACGTGACGCGGATCTGACATGCATCTTATTTTCTCACAAATCTCTTTACCTTTTCTGACCCACTTCAGGTCTTTAAGTCTCTACTAATGAGCGGGCGAGTTGAATCGGGTGTTTTAGATGAGGGAGACAGTGATGGGGTGCCTCAGGACATTTCAGAGACATGTTCTTAAATGTGACGCATATACGTATAACATATTGCATGCATGCACACAGTTTTAAGGCAGCTTTAATCGCCTTTTTGGTAACTTCATGCCTTAACTGATGGCATAACTACGACATTGCATGCACGTAGTTTCTTTCGCTGTTTGATATGAAATGATACAAGCTACGTCGCGCACCGGCACCTTTGTGCGTGTATTTGAAGAGCGCGCGCTACGAGCACAGTATCTTTTACGCGGTCGTTTGACTCTGAGGCGACGTTAGAGCGCGCATCTGAAACGTCTCCCGCTTGATGTGGTCATAAAGACATTCTGCATCTAAATAAAAGCAATCATTTTCAAGAAAAAAGTGACAGAGGCAGCAGTTGTGAATGGGGTGGCCAACCCTAGCCCAGCCCCTGCGTTAATTGCGTTAAATATTTTTTACGCGTTAATCTGAGAAAAATAATCGGCTGCGTTAACGTGCTAATTTTGACACCACTACTTTATTCACATTCACATAAATAATAAAAGGTGCACAATCAGTTTCATATAAGTTCAAAAAATTCTGTTTGTAAAGTTAACTTATATAAGATAACACACATAGTGAGGTCTGCAGCTGTACAGCTGTATGTACTGTACATTACTGTAAGTTCTCTGACTGACTGACTGACTGAAAAGAAAATTCTTGAAGATACATTTACTTGAGAAACAAAATGACTTTTTTTTTGGTATGCTTAAAACAAGAAAAATATCTGCCAGCAGGCTAAGAAAAATAACATTGTTTTGCCTTTACATTTACATTTAGTCATTTAGCAGACACTTTTATCCAAAGCAACTTACAAAAAAAGGACAATGGAAGCAATCAAAATCAACAAAAGAGCAATGATATGCAAGTGCTATAAGTCTCAATTAGCTTAATGCAGTACACGTAGCAAGGTTTTTTTGTAAATTAGATAATAAATAAAAATAAAAGACAGATTGACTAGAAAAAAGAATTGAGCAAGCTAGTGTTAGAGGCCTTTTTTTTTGCTTTTGTTAATTGCATAATAAATAATAAAAAAAAGACAAAATACAAAAAGCTAGAGTTTTTTTGTTGTTTTTTTAAGAATAGAATTAGAAAAGAGAGTGCTAGAGTTAGAGGGTCAAATAAAGATGGAAGAGATGTGTTTTTAGCAGAGGCAGACAGTAACTAAGTACATTTACTTAAGTGTTGAGTATATGTACTTTACTTGAGTATTATTTTTTCTGGAAACGTATGACTTTAACGTCACTACACTTGAAAGACAAATGTTGTACTTTTCACTCCACTACATTTTTATCAAGGCCCTCAAAGTAGAAAGTTGTTACGATGTAGCAGCTTTGAAAGTCAGTGGGTGATTTTTTTTCTTTTCTAAAACGTGACTTTCTTTTTTTCAGACAGTTTATCAGTAATCACTCTTGTATGTCTTGAAGTGATTTCCCAGCATTTTTTGAACACTGACCAGTTGCAAATGTGATATTTACTTACAACAATTCAATAATAAGAAGTTAATATTGTGATATATATTAGACACAATATTGTCTGATTTTGCTAAATTGTGTACGTGAAAATATAAAGACAGAAGAACTGTTGTGCGTCTCCTAAGAAAACACAATAGTTGTTTGACTTGAAGCAGCACTGACCGTTCTGTGTGTGACAACAAAGTACCGCGAAAGCGATTACAGCATTTTTTACATTTTTGTTTTGATGTCAAATAAGTCTTGCTGTTTTGCTTTTTTGTTAAAGCACTGTTGCAGTTGTAAAGTTATACAGCTACAGTTGGGTTGCTGGGTTTTAAAGCAGGTTTGATTAATTTTTTTTCTTCTTCCTTATCACTATTGAGCGTAGCCTTAGTTCTGGCAGGTATTTTCTTTCTTGGATTTCATGTTATGTTTATTTTGTTTATCTGTATTTTTATTTTTTTTTTATGCTGCTATTTGGACTTTTTTTTAATTGTATTAAGACTTTTCTGACTGCTGTTAAATGGTGTTTTGTATGTTTAAGCAATAATAATAAAAAAGTTCTGGCAGGTCACGTCAGTCAAGCTCGCGTCAGCTGACTCTCAGCTAATCCCTCAGCAGTTTTCGCATTGCTCAATAGCAAATTAAATGGCGAATTCGGCAGGCAAACATCATGATCATCATCATCATCATGTAACGCGTCTGTGGTTGTAGACATAAAGGCGCTCGACGAAAGTATAACCAAAGAGTAAGCTTTAATAAGCAGCATCAACACACATTAGACATTAATATACTCAAGATCGGACAAACATAATGGGAAAACTGAGGACTTATAAAGGGGAGGAACAAACGAGGAAACAAGGTAATTAATAGAACACAGGTGATGACGATAATTAATTAACATAACTAGGTCAGAAACTAAAACAGGAAGAACCAAATAAGGACAAAAAGGAAACTAAACAAACAGTTCTGTTACAGATATCGCCCCCCTCCCGGAAGGTGCGTCCCGCACCGTAACAGTAACATCGGGGAGTGGGGGCGGGCGTCCTGGAGGCTGGAGCAGAACCAGGCTAGGACAGTGAAGCCTCCAGGACGGATCAGGAGCCTTGGGAGACCATGTCAGGACTGGAGATTCGGGACGCCATGGCGGAGCTGGAGACTTGGGAATCCCTGGTGGATCCGGAGCCTTAGGAGGCCATGGCAGGACTGGAGATTCGGAAGACCATGGCGGATCTGGGGCCTTGGAAGGCCAAGATGGACTCGGGTCCTTGGACGACCATGGCGGATCAGGGTCCTCGGGCGACCATGGCGGATCTGGATCCTCGGGCGGCCATGGTGGATCAGGGTCCTCGGGCGACCATGGCGGATCTGGATCCTCGGGCGGCCATGTCGGGTCGGGGTCCTCGGGCGGCCATGGCGGATCGGGGTCCTCGGGCGACCATGGCGGATCTGAATCCTCGGACGGCCATGGTGGATCGGGGTCCTCGGGCGGCCTTGGCGGATCAGGGTCCTCGGGGCGACCATGGCGGATCTGGATCCTCGGACGGCCATGATGGATCTGGGTCCTTTGTGGCCTTGGCCTTTGGCCTGGCCACACAAACTGCGGCTATATGGCCCCCCCCCAAAATTTCTTTGGGGAAGTTCCCCTCTGGGGGCCACCTTGGAGGAGCGGGTTCTTGGGGCCGCTCGGGAGGAGCGGGCGCTTGGGGGCGCTCGGGAGGAGCGGGCGCTTGGGGGCGCTCGGGAAGAGCGGGCGCTTGGGGGCGCTCGGGAGGAGCGGGCGCTTGGGGGCGCTCGGGAGGAGCGGGCGCTTGGGGGCGCTCTGGACGAGCGGGCGCTTGAGGGCGCTCTGGACGAGCGGGCGCTTGAGGGCGCTCTGGAGGTGCGGAGCTGGACGGGACCAGCGGAGACGAAGGAGAGCTGGACGGGACCAGCGTAGATGCAGGAGGGCGCTCTTGCAGCGCGGACTCGTGAGGGCGCTCTTGCGGCGCAGACACCTGAGGGCGCTCTTGCAGCGCGGACATTTGCGGGCGCACGGGAGGCGCGAAGCTGGATAGAACCAGCGGAGACGAAGGAGAGCTGGATGGGACCAGCGGAGACGCAGGAGGGCGCTCTTGCAGCGCGGATTCAAAGGGGTGCTCTTGTAGCGCGGACATTAGAGGGCGCTCTTGCAGCGCGGACATTAACATTAGAGGGCGCTCTTGCAGCGCGGACATTAGAGGGCGCACGGGAGGCGCGGGGCTGGACGGGACCAGCGGGAACTCAGGTGGGCTGGACGGGACCAGCGGGAACTCAGGTGGGCTGGACGGGACCAGCGGGAGCTCAGGTGGGCTGGATGGAACCAGCGGGAGCTCAGGTGGGCTGGACGGAACCAGCGGGAGCTCAGGTGGGCTGGACGGAACCAGCGGGAGCTCAGGTGGGCTGGACGGAACCAGCGGGAACACAGGTGGGCTGGACGGAACCAGCGGGAACTCAGGTGGGCTGGACGGAACCAGCGGGAACTCAGGTGGGCTGGACGGAACCAGCGGGAACTCAGGTGAGCACTTGCGAGGTGCAGGAATTGGTGGGCTCAGACGAGGAGCAGGCACAGGAAGGCACTGGCGAGGAGCTGGCACTGGAGGGTGCTTGCGAGGAGCAGGTACTGGATGGCACTGGCGAGGAGCAGGCACTGGATGGCACTGGCGAGGGGCAGGCACTGGAGGGCACTGGCGAGGAGCAGGCACTGGAGGGAATGACATGCCCTCAAACTCAACTAAAATCCCCACCGGCACCTGTTTTTCCCCCCTCGGTGGTTCGGGGGAACCGTTATTGGCGGCGGAATCCCTTTTCTCCGCGGACGGCGCAACGTTCATCGCCCCTCGCGGCGGAATCCTCCTCGCCGCGGGCGGAACATTCATCGCCGTGTACGGCGGGATCCTCTTCGTTGCCGACGGCGCAACGTTCATCGCCCCTTACGGCGGAATCCTCCTCGCCGCGGGCGGAACATTCCTCGCCGTCTCAGGCGGAGCGAATTTCATTGGGGCGGTGGGTAAGGGTGTGCGGCGAATGACGACCCGTTCTCCCCAAAACGGGTGGCCTGGGCAAGCCGCGACAGGCAGCCCAACATCCCACGCAGAACGGGCAGGGGCGAGCCGCGAACGGCGGCGAGAACCCCCGCAAACGACGGGAACCAGCTCCAGCATTCCGAGCGTTGATCTCGTCTTCAGTTAGAGGTCCGATCTTCTGTAACGCGTCTGTGGTTGTAGACATAAAGGCGCTCGACGAAAGTATAACCAAAGAGTAAGCTTTAATAAGCAGCATCAACACACATTAGACATTAATATACTCAAGATCGGACAAACATAATGGGAAAACTGAGGACTTATAAAGGGGAGGAACAAACGAGGAAACAAGGTAATTAATAGAACACAGGTGATGACGATAATTAATTAACATAACTAGTTCAGAAACTAAAACAGGAAGAACCAAATAAGGACAAAAAGGAAACTAAACAAACAGTTCTGTTACACATTGTCGTTGCAATATGCTGCACAAAAAATTGGGATACAATGAGCAGTCCCAGTGATACAGATCCCCCCCCCCCCCCCCCCGTCATGACTAGGAGCGGCTTTAAAACTGCATCAAATATCTGTGATTGCTGCCAATCAACCCGTAAGTGCTCGCGACCCTTCAGCTCCGCCCACAGCTCGCCTCCAGGAGCTCGGCTGTTTTCGGAGAGAATCGTAAGATGTGTCTTTCTTTTATAAACCTAATTAAACTGAAGACTCTTCGGAGATGTGAATGATACAATACTACATTATAGGCTCTCAAGATTAAAATGAGATTGGCCGAAACTGTGTTTTATGTCCTCTTTAACCTAGTCAAGTCACCTTTATTTTTTAGTAGGCTACTTACAGCACAGATTTAAGCAGCAGAAAATAATGACTGTGGTGCAAATGGAATCATTTCTGCTGCGGCGTAGCTCCAAGAGAAATGGTAAACGGTTGTTGTTCGGTGAAGTCGTCTACTCCGAAACCTTGATTGCTGATATGTTGCTTTTCAGCCAATGACTTCGCAGGCAGCGTTTGTTCATGAAGGTCATGAATTTCATGACAGTTTCATGACATGAAACTGATATCAGACAAGCTTTTGAGGCAGTTTAACAGTTCAATGATATAGAACGAGCTTATTGATAACTAAGCAATTATTTAATTTCTTAATACTGATTACTCACTAGAAATGACTTCAGACACCATCTTTATTTTGCTCCACCACACAGGATTGTGGGTATCAAGGGGCGAAGGATACAGCTATTCTGCTTTTAATTATTGACCAAATGAAGGTATCTCAGGAGGCAGGAAGTAAGGCTAACATTGGATTCGACATGTCTTGATGCCTTCTTTCCTCGAAATGTGTCTTTCAAAGGCAGCATTTTCAAGTTTCAAATGCAGCCTTAATTTCAGCGTTGATTCTGCTCTGGTATCAGACACGCTTGATCCGTCTAGTCGTTTTGGAAACGTGCTTGCTCTTAAGCTCCTTGTTGTATTGGGAATATGCTTGTTCTTGGTTATAGCTGTATTGTTGGGAACACGCTTGTCCCAGAGCTATCTGGTTGTTGTTGGAATATGCTTGTTCTAAAAGCTGTAGTTATATTAGGAGCATGCTTGTTCTTAAACTGCCTGGTCGTTATTGGGAACATGCTTGTTCCGGAGCAATCTGGTCTTTATTTGTAACATGCTTGTTCTTAAAGCTGTTGTTCAATTGGAAACATGTTTTTCTTTGCCAGGTGTTATGGAGAACATATTGCTAAGCTTTTAAGGTGTTGGCAACATTCATTAGGCCATCTGTTTAAGGCAAAATGCTTGTTGCTACAGGTCATGTGGGTTTTGTAAAATATTTGTTTTGATCATTGGGTAAGGGGAACATTCTGTTGCTAAAGGCTTTGAGACTTTGCTGTCAGTTTGTGTTGGGGGATATCAGCATATGGTTTTGTTTTGGGGGTTATCGCTGCTCTTATCCATGCTAGGCTGCATGGATGCGCAGGGAGTTCTTGCCCAGAACAGAACCATACCGCCAATCATCTTGATGATACTGGTCCTGACAGAAATTGAACGTAGCGTTAGTTCTGGCAGGTCACGTTAGTCAAGCTCATGTCAGCTGACTCTCAGCTGATCCCCATCTACCTATAGGAATATGACACCTATCTAAGCATCCATATATAAGGTTGTCAGTATTATCAGTAGTTTTTGCATTGCTCAATAGCAAATTACCCTCCTCCATCCCCAACTCCTCCTCTGTCAGTCAGGATCCAGCCTTCTGATTCTCTTTTGAATGAGACAAATTCAAAATGTGTACATTAAATTACTGAACTTTTTTATTATGAAGGGAAAACTAAATCCAAACCCACATGGCCCTGTGTGAAAAAGTGCTTGCCCCCTTGTAATGAGTCTGTTACAGCGCTGTGGATTAATTTTGTCCCACTCATCTTGGCAGAATTGTTGTAATTCAGCCACATTGGAGGGTTTTCGAGCATGAACCGCCTTTTTAAGGTCATGCCACAGCATCTCAATAGGATTCAGGTCAGGACTTTGACTAGGCCACTCCAAAGTCTTCATTTTGTTTTTCTTCAGCCATTCAGAGGTGGAATTGCTGGTGTGTTTTGGATCATTATCCTGCTGCAGAACCCAAGTTCGCTTCAGCTTGAGGTCACGAACAGATGGCCGGACATTGTCCTTCAGGATTTTTACAAGATTACTACAAGCTAGTCAGTATATTCAGTAGGTGTAATGTATTGTAAGTTGCTTCAGAGGTATTGCAACTATTATGTACAAAAATAATAAAATAGTGCATTGACATAAAAAAGGAAATTAACTTTTGGTACTTAAGTACTTTTAAAAGCAAGTACTTCTGTACTTTTACTTTAGTAAAAAAATGTCTTTACAACTTTTACTTGCAATGGAGTAATATTTGACCAGCAGTATCTGTACTTTTACTCAAGTAATGGAGTTGTGTACTTTTTCCGCCTCTTGTTTTTAGCTGATTCTAGAAGTGAAAGGACTCTGCTGCTCGGATTGAGTTGGGCAGGTCATTCCACCCGGAGGGAATATTTAATTTCAGTACCGCCGCTCCCTATATGCAGAGTATGCAGTTTGCGTAGGGCAACTCCCAGACGGGGCACCATCCCAGTTGCTCAAAAAAAAAAAAAAAACGTGGTGTGCCCACGACCGAATGCAAATGATCATAATTAATGGACAACTATGCCCGTGAAAAGACATCAGGAATCCGGCATCAAAAAAAAAAAAAGAGATGAAAATGAAGCCCGTGCGTCACTTCCTGGTAGGCTACATTCATAATCCTGTGAAACTTTGAGTGTTAATAACGTGTTTTAATGTCTGTAATAATTTCACCACCACCAACGCATCTAGTTTCCATGTTCCCTAACGAAAGTTAGCCATGGTTTTAACACGAATAAATAAATAAATAAATACATAATGGTTAAATTAACGCAAATTAACCATGGTTTTGTTACTTCAAATAATAATAATAATATACAAAGAAGTATTAAGATTTTTTTTTTCTGTGGTTATAAAAACAAACCTAAGCCAACAACAGCCTTTAAAATGACTTAAAATGCATTATATAAAACAATGAGATAACCCTGCTGAAAAAAAACAAAACAATAGAACCATCACAGAAAATTCTAATACCATCACAAATGAATCATAAATATCATTACAAACATTACAAACCATCAATTTTTAACCATTAAAAATGGTTTTCTGTAGTGTGTTTTGGGACATATTCCATTAAGATTTATTGGTTTTAACAAGCCACCAGTAGAGACCAACAGGGTCCATTATGTTTCCATTAAAACCAATACAGGTCCCATTATAACCAGTAAAACATTAACAATTGATGGTGTCTATTGTTTTTTTTTTTCAACATTTCATGTTGTAAATGTTTGTAAAGGGCACCAAAGTCCTGGGGCCTGATGTATAAACGTTGCGTACGCACAAAATGGGCATAGAAATATGCGTACGCATTTTTCCACGCACATATCGGGATTTATAAAAAATAAACTTGGCGTAAATAAGTGCGCACCGTAAGGATGCTCTTGACCGTGCGTACGCACTCTTTTAGAAGAGTATGTGTTTTGGCGACACCAACTGGCCCAAATAGCAATAATTATTTAAAATGAAAAACTTCTAAATTATCCTATTACATCACCCAATAAATCAAATTGCATCAACCTGAATTATCATTATAAGCATTCTTAACCAGGTGCAAATACTTTGAATTTACTAATTTTTTTTTAATGAATGGGCTATAAAAAGGTGTGTGCGTATATAACATATCATCATAATGGATGCTCTAGCGCTGTTAGAAGACCTTGCTAATGACGCTCTACGGAGGGAGCGTGTTTTCAGAGACCGTGAAGATTTCCTTGCTCATGATGATGATTGGCTCATGAGCCGATTTCGATTCCCAAGAGCCATCCTCTTGGAATTGTGTTCTGATTTACGGCCAGTATTGGAAAGACCCTCGCGGAGAAACCACGCGCTGTGTGTTCCTGTACAAGTATTGACCACATTAGGCCACTTGGCCACTGGTACTTTCCAGCGAGAGTTGGCAGACCGATCGGGTATGTCGCAGTCATCCCTGAGCCGTGTCATGCCATATGTATGGGATGCCATAGTGGGGATGGCACCCCGATACATCCGTTTTCCTTACACGCAAGCTGAACAGGCCAACATCAAAATGCAATTTGCAGCAATCGCCGGTTTTCCCAATGTAATCGGTGCTATTGACTGCACCCATGTTGCAATAAAGGCACCATCTGAGAATGAATTTGCTTTTGTTAACCGAAAACATTTTCATTCTTTGAACGTGCAGATCATATGTGATGCGCATATGTCTCTGACAAATGTAGTTGCGAGATGGCCTGGGTCAACTCACGATTCCTACATTTTGTCCAACAGCAGTGTAGGGAACAGACTGCAAACAGGAGCTGTGCGTGATGGATGGCTTCTTGGTAAGTCGGCAGGAATGCGCATGTAATTGTAATTGAGTAATGATGCAAATGTGTTTAAAGCATACCTTTAAAATGTTTTTTTCTTTTAGGTATAATTATAATCTCCAATGATAAACAAACCCACACTTATTTTAATATTTTTTTAAAGCAAAATTTCACATTAATCAATGCAAATTGTCAGGAAACAAAACCTGTTTTATAGCATTTAAAAATTAAGTGAAATGTTATATTGAATCAATATTGCCCTGGAAAAAACAAAAAGCTATCTGTAGGCTATTTTACAAGCATGTACGTTCTTTAAAGTATTCTTATGTTTATAATTGTTACCTCTGCCTAGCACTTGAAATGTTATATTAATTGTCCCATTGTATTTACATTCATTGTTTTGTTATATTTTCTTTAAAAAAAAATTGTAAATGTTTTACCTCTCAGGAGACAGTGGTTATCCCCTTAGAACGTGGCTGCTAACTCCACTAACTAGACCCCAAACCGAACAAGAACGGCGTTATAACGAGAAGCATTGCCGGACGCGTTCAGTGGTCGAACGCACTATTGGTCTGCTAAAAGGACGTTGGAGGTGCTTGGATACGTCTGGTGGCACAGTATTGTACAGCCCTACAAAGGTTTGCTGCATTGTGGTGGCTTGCGCAGTGTTGCACAACATTGCTCAAAAGAATGGGATACCTGTTCCATCGAACGCCCATACTGAAGATAATGAACCCGACCCTGGCCCTCCTAATGCAGTGCATAATGCTATGGCAATACAGCGGCGTATAAATGTAATAAATGGAATGTAAAAAGGCAAGTGAATTCAAACTTTTTATTTTTTCACAAGTTCTTTAAGTGAACCACTTATTTCTGACAAAATAGTTTTTATTTCTTTCAGTTCGGAACACACCGCATTAACAGCATGAACCATGTGACGTTGGGTCTGCATGACTTCTTCCGTCAGTACACGCCTTGAGTTACCAGCGCTCGGTGGTGGCACAGATGATGATGATGATGATGATGCACTGGATTGCGCACAGGATGGGGTTGCTTGGGCATTTGATGATGGCGGCACACTGGACGTTGGTGGAGGCACACAAGATGCCGGTGGTGGCACACAGGATGGTGGTGGAGGCACACAGGATGGCGGCGGCGGTGGCACGTAGGATCTAAGCCTACATCCCTTGTCTACCCCACTTGGACCACTCACCGGGCTTGAAGGCATTCCAGGATTAACTTTTCCTTTAATCATTAAAAAAAGTTTAATTAAATAAAGGTTGTATTGCCTATCTGTAAATGTGTGAAATAAAATGTGCACTTGATGACTTGCTTTTGTCTTTAAGTTACATTTTTTGCATATGAATAAACAGGAAAATCGACTATTTTAATAAACGTATATTTTAAGGGCAGCTGCATCTATTGCTAGATTTGTCACTTGGATATTTTAGGACTTTCCACTTCCACGGAATTTGAATTGGTTGATTTAAATTATCCACAATAAAAAAGCAGAATTTTAAACAGACAAAAACTTATATAATGTGTACATAAATCAATTACTTACCATCGTCACCGCAAATCACATCCGTATCACCTTGGAATTCTGGAAGAACTCCACTTAATCCTGTTTCCCCTATAATCGCACCCACCCTTGCATCAAAGGCTGAGAGGTCAGTGATTCCTTGACCACCACCAGTTGTTACGACACTGCGCCTGTGTGCACATATTCTTTTTTTTACGACTACTTTTAAGTCAGACCATTTTTTTTTTGTCTCTTGGACTGTGCGAGGCACCGAGGTAACAGCATTGACTGCTTCTGTTACTTGCTCCCATTCTAATATCTTTCTTTTATTTGAAATGCCCGCAGAGAGCCCACCAAATAAAAAAAATTTTCGGCCCTCCACCTCAGACAGCAGTACCTCCATCTCGCAGTCGGTGAAGTTTCTTTTTTTTGCTTTTCGTTTCTGTTCTTCCATTTTTAGCCAAACAGATCAATGACAATTATCGGTCGTATTAATATGCAGGGAGATCATACATATTCAAAATAGGCGGTCTTAACCTCCAAATATGGTTATTTCGGGAGGAGATTGGGGTAAGCTATAAGCACGTGCACCTGCGCACAATATTCAGATAATTGTGATTTATAAAGTGAACCTTGCGCAGGTTCTGGCGTACGTACGGTTTTATAAATCTGAAAACTTTTGTGCGTACGCAAATTCTGCCTTATGTGCGTACGCACACTTTAAGGATGAAATCTACGCAAAGTTTTATACATGAGGCCCCTGGTAATTACTGCTGTTACGCTTACAAAGACAATCATATCTTTGTTTAATAGGCTATTTACCAAACATTTAATTCAAATATCCACGTAATCTTTCATTTTTGGCCACCTTTTTGCTAGAGATGACACAGCCGCTATAATTTCTTCAACAACAAAAACATGTGGACATCACAACCCTTACATAAATAAACCACGGTTTTATCGTAGTAAAACTGTTTAATTTTCTTTTGCGTGATGTCTCAATGCTTGAGACTATAAAATCAATCAGAGAACTGTATTACTGCCATAGATGACTGTCTAGAGCTACAATTGTAATTTGTAAATAATACAATTTAATTACAATTTATTTATTTATTTACTTTTATATTTTATTAAAGTTCTATTTTGACCCTATAGTAGGTGTTTTGTTGTTGTTTTTGTTTTTTTACTTCCATAATATTTGAGGGAGGGGGCACAACAATACAGTCCTGCTTAGGGCACCCATTTGGCCAGCAGCGGCCCTGTTTAATTTAAAAGTCTGTGAAAGTGATTTTGTGCCTCTTTGGGATGGCACAATAAAGCGACGTTCACTTACAGAATGCAAGCTTCTAGAGCAGTGCTTCTCAAAGTCCGGACTCCGGTCCGGATCCGGACCCGGAGGGAATTCAATCCGGACCCGCTTCTATTTCATATTTCAAGAACACTAATTATATTTCCTACTTTGATAAATGCACGTTAAACTTGTAAATCATTTGTTTATTTATTCTTATTTTTTTTGTCTTTTGGAGAAGGTCCGAAATTACAGGCGAGATATTGAAACTTTTCCTTCATGACATTTGTTGTCATCATGACATCCAGTGAGCGTATGACGTTTGACGTAATCGGGCAACATTTCACCGCTAATATTTTAATTTTTTTGTTTTGTTTTGTTTTGCTATCACTTATATTATGGCAATTTGTCTTATAGCAGTGCCCAGTGTATACATTTATTTGTGGCGGCTTGTCACAATATCAAAACTGACCGCTACAAATAGATTTTCCAAAAGGCTTATACTTCGTTGAATAAACTGAGCACTGCGCGTTTCAAAAATAAAATGCTGCGCGGGTGTTTTTATATGAATGTATCTTTTAAAAGAACCGTCCGTTTTCTTCAGAAAAGCTTTGATGTCAGTTTTCATTTGGTCTTTCCTGTAATGGCTGATAAAGTAGCACTTATTTGATTACAGTCGTTACCGGGGAAACAGCTATATATCATGCTTCAACAGCGCCTCCTGCTGGCAGAGAATCAACTCGCATTTGCTAGTCTGAACACTGGTGTCTGTCAGCAAACATAAACAAAAAAGCATGCTTCAGAACTGTTTTGAGAAGGTGCTTAAGTTTTGAGCCATGTATTATTACTATGAATTAGGCTACTACTACTACTACTATTACTATCTTGTGCCCTGCAATAACCATTTACGCAAACTCTCTTTTGATATAAAGGGAAAAAAAGAGAAAATCGGCCCAAAAAATCAGCATCATATATCGGCCATAGGCTGCCCTGATTTCTAAATATTGGCCAGAGAAAAAACATTATAGGTCGACTTCTACTGCTGACACTTAAATTAATTGTTTTGCCACTTTTGCACTTGTTATTAAAGTATTTTGAATGCAAAGGGAACCTTTTTTTTTTTTTAAATGAGTGTTTATTTGTTATATGTTATGTATGTTTATTAAAAACACGTTTTGTAATAACCAATTGTTCCGGACCTTTGACACTGATGAAAATTCAGATTTGGACCTTTGAATGTAGACTTTGAGAACCCCTGTTCTAGAGGGTACATACGTCTGAAGTAATGAATTTAGGTAAAGGGGTGCAGACTCAGAGCCAGTGGTGGTTTTGAAGGCAAACATTAATGCTTTGAATTTTATGTGAGCAGCTACTGATAGCCAGTGCAAATTGATAAACAGAGGTGTGACATGCATTCTTTTTGGCTCATTATAAATTAATCTTGCTGCCGCATTCTGGATTAATTGTAAAGGGTTGATAGAACTGGTTGGAAGACCTGCCAAGAGAGCATTGCAATAGTCCAGCCTGGACAGAACAAGAGCTTGAACAAGGATTTGTGAAGCATGTTCTGAAAGAAAGAGCCTGATCTTCTTGATGTTAAATATAATGTAATAAGAGCTGATATAATGTAAAAAAAAAAAAAAAAAACTGTAACTTGAATTCAATGTAAGTCGCTTTGGATAAAAGTGTCTGTTAAATTCATAAATGTAAATGTAAATAAAGCAAATCTACAGGACCGGGCAGTTTTAGCAATGTGTTCTGAGAAAGTCAGCTGATCATCAATCATAACTCCAAGGTTTTTGGCTGTTTTTGAAGGAGTTATGGTTGATATGATTGGCCTAACTGGATGGTGAAATTGTGATAAAACGATGGGTTTTATGGAACCACAAGCAGTTCTGTCTTGGCTAGGTTGAGTTGAAGGTGATGGTCCTTCATCCAGCAAGAAATGCTGAGATGCGAGCAGTTAACGTGGGATCATCAGGATGGAATGAGAGATAGAGTTGAGTGTCATCAGCATAGCAGTGATATGAAAAGCCATGTTTCTGAATGACAGAACCTAGTGATGCCATGTAGACAGAGAAGAGAAGTGGTCCAAGAACTGAGCCCTGAGGCACCCCAGTAGTTAGATGTTGCGACTTGGACACCTCTCCTCTCCAATATACCTTGAAGGACCTATCTGATCAAACCACTGGAGTTCGGTTCCTGAGATGCACTTTGCCAATAGGGTTGACAGGAGGATCTGGTGGTTAACCGTGTCAAACCGTGCCTTTGAATTAAGATTATTTTTCTAACCTCACTGGTATTTCTGCCGGGTGTCAAAAACCATGAGCAATGATGCCAAGAATCATGTGCAGATTATTCATTTGGTTACTTAGAAAGACCGTGTTATTTCATCAAAGAAATCCTGTTATAGTTTTTAATAATAGTTTGACTTATTTTCTGTTTTTATTTACATGTTTTTAGTAAAGTTTTAGTAATTGTTTTGTGTTTTTTTTTTTCATTTTTATTAGTTTATATATGTCTGTATATTATAAAATATATAATAATGTCATATTTATATTTATTTTTGTTTTAGTTATTTTAGTACATCAATTTCAACTAAATGACAATGACAAATGTTTCCTTGGGAACTGTCTGAATAAAATAAGTTTAAGAGTTTTTGTAATATTTTATTTTATTATTTCAGTTAACATTTATTCTATTTCATGTATAAAAAAAATATTTTTTATGGTTTTAGTTTCCGTTAACTATAATAAGCCCGCTAATAGGTAGTGATGGTAGCCGTGGCTACAGATGGGGTTATTGCTCCACCATAATATCCACTCGGAAAAAAAAAAAAAAAACATAACTCTATAGATCCTAAATTTAGATTAGATTTATCATAATTCTAAATTAACTTGTAAATGTGTGCAGCAATTTGCCACAAATATTTAAAGTTTCTAAACTATTTTAGTACTAAACTGAGTTGGATATATTCACATTTAGCATATGGCTTCAGCAGGCAGGTAGGCTATGTAATAATCATACTGAGGCCCTGTCCCAAATTGCAGTAAACCCTCGAGTCCACACTTTCGTGATGTAATGCTGCTTTGACTGCCTGCTTTCAGCTCAGTGTGCATCGAGGACACTCACGACCTTCTGAAAGCTAAAATGCTGAATGGGACACACTACGGTCTCATGGACTTAACAGACAAGCACATATAGCACCCATTGTAAGTGCACAGAACTGCAAGTGCACATGAAGTGTGCTGTTTGGGACAGGTGCCTCTTCTCTCCTGAGCTCTACAGCAGCGTGTCAGGGAACTGTCGTGTGTGTGTCATGTGTTCCTGCCCCTTGTGTCCATATTTGGTTTGTTTCCTGTCATATCATTAGTTTAATTCTTGTCCAGCCTTGTTTGTCTCATTAGCTATGATTTACCTGTGTATATTAGTCCTGTCTGTTGAGTTACAATTTGTCTGGTCTACTCGTTATCCCCGGTGTTGGATGTCTGTGTCTTACCCTGCCCTGCCCTGCCCTGCCTTGCCTTGCCTTGCCTTGCCTTGATGTCAGTAAAATGTGTTATTTGAGTTTATATCCTCGTCTGCGTGTTCCTGGTTCCTCCCTCGTGTGTGCACCGTGACAGAAGACCAGACCAAATCAGTAAGCGGCGCCCCTTCACCTCGTTTTGTTTTTCGTTTTCACAAGTCTTGTTTTGTTCCTGTTTTGTCTGTCCCTCGCGGCATGGAAGTCGCCGCTCGTCATCCTGCCTTAGCCTGCGTCTAGTGGGCGTGGGAGTTTGGTGGGATCACCGCGAGTGCCGCGAGTCCGCTGGCCGCGAGCCCTCAAGTCAAGCCCGCCGATCGCGGGAGATATCCGCCGCTGCCCGCGGCTATCCCAAGCCTGCCGCTCACCCAAGTCCGCCGTCCGTGGGGAAAGCCAATCCACCGTCGGCGGCTTCCCCAAGTCACGCCGCCGTTCGCGGCTCACCGACCCCGCCGTTCGCGGGAGATCACGCCGCTTTCCGCGGCTCACCGACCCCGCCGTTCGCGGGAGATCACGCCGCTTTCCGCGGCTCACCGACCCCGCCGTTCGCGGGAGATCACGTCGCCGTCCGTGGGGAAAGCCCACCCACCGTCGGCGGCTCCCCTGTTCACGCCGCCGTCCGCGGCTCCCCTGTGCACGCCGCCGGTCCGCCTCTGACTCAATGCCCGCCGTTCCGCCGCTGACTCAATGCCCGCCGGATTGCCGCTGACTCAAGCCCACCGGATTGCCGCTGACTCAAGCCCACCGGATTGCCGCTGACTCAAGCCTGCCGGCCGCCGCCTCTAACCCTCTCCGTGGATCAAGTCCACATGTCTCGGCCAGGAGAGCCGTGTTTGTTTGTTGTGCCCACAGGAACATTTTAAAAAAACCATGTCATGTCTTGTCCATGGAGACTCGTTTGGGGCAGGCGGCTCCTTGAGTTGTGGCCATGGAGGCCAGTCGCAGCCGCTTGCCCCCCCCTGTCGCAGAAGTGGAGGAGGTTGCTGAGGGACCCTGTGAGGGCCCCTGACTCCTCGTCATGCCCAGAGGAAGCCTCAGCTTCCTAGCCAGCCCAGGAGGGCTTCTGGTTCCTGTGGGATGTCTTGTTGTGTTTGTCTGACCCTGGAGGGTTTCATGTCGTGTCTTGTACTGTTTTGTTTGTCTAGCCCCGGAGGGCTCCTGATACCCCCTGGATTCCCCATGGAAATTTTGGGGGGGGGTAGTAGAGCTCTGGGTGGAGTGGGTGGGCCGAAGAAGGATGCCATGGCCACAGTTACTACCTGCCATGGCCTCCTGAGCTCCCTGCTCCGCCATGGGTCCTGTCTGTCTGTTCCGCTCTGGAGGTCCCCGTCCTGTGGTCCGTGTCTGTCCTGAGAGGCCTCCAGAGCGCCCACCCCCCCTCCCTGATGGAACTGTTAAGGCTCGGGACGAGCCTTTCGGGAGGGGGGAGTTATGTCAGGGAACTGTCGTGTGTGTGTCATGTGTTCCTGCCCCTTGTGTCCATATTTGGTTTGTTTCCTGTCATATCATTAGTTTAATTCTTGTCCAGCCTTGTTTGTCTCATTAGCTATGATTTACCTGTGTATATTAGTCCTGTCTGTTGAGTTACAATTTGTCTGGTCTACTCGTTATCCCCGGTGTTGGATGTCTGTGTCTTACCCTGCCCTGCCCTGCCTTGCCTTGCCTTGCCTTGCCTTGCCTTGATGTCAGTAAAATGTGTTATTTGAGTTTATATCCTCGTCTGCGTGTTCCTGGTTCCTCCCTCGTGTGTGCACCGTGACACAGCGCCACACATTTATCACATGTAAATCTGTAGAAATCCAGCACACAACAGAAATCTAACATTGAGATAACATATATGGCAATATCAGTGATAGAAATATATAGGCAATAAATGTCTATTTTAATTTTGTCATATGGTTATTAGTGGGGTAACTTCAAGTAGACTTGTGTCACATGAAAAAGCAGGTTCAAGTATATTTGGTTGTCCAGCCATGCTGTTTTCCCACCTGTCCACCTGGCTGTCTAAACCCATGCACCACCATGTTTGGCTGTTTTCTAAAACAACAGTGATTTATAGTTTATAGTCAGTGAATATAGTATAGGACATATAGTTATGATTGATGGAGGAACCATGGAGCATGAAGATATTTGGATAGTCATGGAGGCTGTGTAACTCCCTCTGTGTAACTCCTCACCTCTCAAAGACACACACACACATGCAGAGACAGCTGAAAAATGACACACACACACACACACACATGCAGTACCAGAAAACACACATTTGCACTTTTTACTTAATGTGCCTAATGTCAGGTCAAGCCACCTTTATTTATATAGCGCTTTTAACAATACAAATTGTGTCAAAGCAACTACACAATATAAAAATTGGAAAATAGTGTGTCAATAATGTAAAATGACAAGATTAAGCACTCAATTTTCAGTTAAAAGCATTTCATTATTGAATTCAGTGATATCATCGTCCAGCTCAGTTCAGTTTAAATAGTATCTGTGAAATCAGGTCGACGATATCGCTGGAAATGAAGTGTCCACAACTAAGCAAGCCAGAGGCGACAGCGGCAAGGAACCAAAACTCTAACTAATGTGTAAAACAAATTTATCCACAATATATTTTTGGAATAAATATGAGCACTAATTAATATTTTGTGGGGGAACTAAACTAAAAAAAAGTACTTCATGTGGTAATATCTAAGGGTGTGTTGACACTTGGCAGGTTTGTTTCGATTAAAACAAAATCTGGTTCATTTGCACTGTTAAACATTGTATTGCATATTGTATTTGAAAAAGTGTGTTGTCTGCACCAAACAAGAGGACCAAGACTTAACTTTTCAGAGGATCTCAGCTCACTTGTAAACTCTGGTGGATTTCAACTAAAATTTAAATGCAACAAAGACTGAAGACATCTAAACAAACATAAAAGTAGAATGTGAGGATGAAGCATATCTGGTTCTTCACATCATGAGTGATGTTGTGCATTACAGCTTATATAAACTCCTTGTGAGTTCTCAGCTGGTAATAATACCACCATTTGTACACAAACTTGCAACAAGCACATTTAGCCCAGCACACAGCATTGTTTTGTATGTTCAGTAAGCTGTCCAATCAGGTTGTGACCTTATCCTTTTACCTTTTGTTTTGTATCTTTAGGTTAAAAAGGGCAAGGTGAACGCAAAGTAAACTAAAGTACTCATTAACTAAAGTAATTATGGTTACACTTTATTTTAAGGGTGTGCTTGTTATAGTGTAATTATACATTTAAGTACTGATTGATATTAATTAATTACATACTTATGGTTAGGTTTTGGTTAGCATTAGGGTTAATTACTTGCGTAATTAATTGCTATTATAATAGTAAGTATATGCAACATATGTAACAAGTGTTACCATGATTATTTTCATTTTTAGTCTGGGCAAAAAGAACCAAGAGAACTGAATTGCAAATGTGCGAACCCTAAATTTTATTCAAGCTATAATGCTCCATATGACTGAATATATTGTGTCTGCACCAACAAAAGTCATTTTTAAATGTCAGAACTGGCTGAAACTGTTAAGGTAACTACTGCACTGCAATTTTACTTTTCACAGTCTACTTGGCCTCACAGCTTAATGTCTCTCTAACAGGATAAGGTTTTAGATTTGATAGGGATTGTATAGGGAAAGCAGCACTCACAAGTATTATGTTGCATTATGCAAAACACCTTAATAAATCTTTGCTAGAATCACATTTATCCGTTTCAGCTAAAACTGAATGCGTTTTTAGTGCCACTCACTGGACAACTCACTTTGAAAGTATCCCGGAAGTGAAAGAAGCAGCATAATATCATTGTGCAGAAATGTGCAGCAATTGCCATGAAACTTACTCTAATTTTATTCATAATACTGTATATAAAAGCAGCTGTACAGAGAACAAAGCCATGCAACTTACTCTAATTTTATTAATAATATATAAAAGCCGCTGTACAGAGAACACAGCCTTACTAACCTCAGTGAGAAAGCTAAAAGTGACTATATTAGATTGTATATGACGATTTTTTATTATGTCTTATGGTTAAAAACTATAGTGCCAAATAATAATAATAATAAACAATTTGCGTGCTCCTTAAAATTTGATGTGCATCAAGCAAATGCAAGGCTCATTTTTACATTGAGTGATCATAATCAGGATTTCTTTAGATTGATCTATCCTGTGACAAAAGAGTCTGAGAAAATGCCTTGTCAAAACAAATATCAAATCAATGTAATTTTGATGTATAAAAAAAAGTTGACTCACTGTTTACTGTATTTTGCCTTTGTAGGCTAGTGTACTTTTTCTTTTCTTCTTTACATCTGTTCTACTCTTCTTTTGTTCCATTATACCCGTCTTTGCTCTACTCTCCTCTTCCTTTTAATTTACTTTTTCTTTTCTTTGCTCTTTCATCTCTCTATTTCTATAGGTCTGTTCTCTTCTGTTCTCCACACTACTGAAAAAGAAGTGTGCGTAATTGTATTTAATGTGCACTTGTAGTGTACTTTAAATCTTCAAC
Source organism: Barbus barbus (assembly GCF_936440315.1). Lineage (NCBI taxonomy): Eukaryota > Metazoa > Chordata > Actinopteri > Cypriniformes > Cyprinidae > Barbus > Barbus barbus. The sequence goes on along the minus strand of NC_136747.1, from coordinate 2,177,963 downwards.
GTATTTAACTTTACTTGCAGATAATATAATATTAATTAAATAAAAGGCCACTTTTGTACGCTCAAAGAAATGACATTAACATATGTATTTCAGTTTACTATAAATACAATAATGCAATAATATATATGAATATATAAATAATACAAGGAATTTGTTTTAGTGTCACAATCTTCCAGTACACAGAGACAACAACACACAGATAATAAAAACAAGATGAAAATAAACACACACATACACACACACACACACGTTGGTTTTTGTGGTTTATGGGGACTCTCCATAGGCGTAATGGTTTTTATACTGAACAAACTGTGTGTGCTATTGCCCTACACCAACCCTACACCTAAACTTAGCCCTCACAGGAGACTTTGTGCATTTTTAGATTTTCAAAAAAACACCATTTAGTATGTTTTTTAAGCCTTTTGAATTACGGGGACATAGGCAGTGTCCTCATAAACCACCCTCATATTGTAATACCTCTGTCATACCCATGTCATTATACAAATTTGTGTCCTCATAAACCACATAAACATGCACACACACACACACACACACACACATATATATATATATATATATATACATACATATATAACAGACAATGAATTGAAAGGTAAAATACATGCTATAGACTGAATAGGAATTGAATAGAATAAGATGTGGGGATGGACTAGGTTGTAGGGTGGTAACAAATAAATATAACGTTATTGCACATATTTATATTAAATAAATATACATTTAAACTATAATACAATGTCATGTAATTGTAATTACCATGCAATTAAGTGTCTGGATGCATTGCATTCAGACTACACTTACTCGTTAAATATTTTGTATGTTATTTTAAATAATATTATTTCTGTAATAAGTCTTTTTATGTAAGCTAGAGTGCAAGCTAGGCTACTACTTTTTAAACTCATTTTATATGCTCTCTTATCCCAACTGCAGTGAAGTTGTAACTCAGGAAAATATTAATGTGTAGGGAATATTCTTTCGAGGGAAAGCTGTGTTGAGCTGTGTTTCTGCTCTCTGTCTCTCCTGCGTCGCGCAGCTCTCTCTCTCTCTCTCCGTGTGTGTGTGTGTGTGTGTGTGTGTGTGTGCGTGTGTGAATGCTGGTGATGTCACACTGGTGTGGGTCATTTGAAGGTTAGCAGCCTCGGAAGGGTTCACAGAAAGTTCACTCGCATATATTAGGCAACTCAATCTTTCATTGTGTAGGAATGAACTAGTAGGAAATGAGCTGCACGCAGGCAGGAGACCAAATCCGTCATTGCGCGTTTAAACGCGATATATTTACAAAATCATCCCTCATTATAGAGAAGCGCTGTCGCTAACCGGAACGGGACACAACACCGAGCGGAACCGTATTTATATTCGTTTAGCGATCGTTTTTACTCTGAAAATCGCCAGTGAGGATCGGGATGGATCGCTTGATGTCTGGAGACTGTGTGGAAACGGAGAGAGACCCGCGCGTGCCAAGAGTTGATGGAGTTTCTGTGAACAAATGAAGGACAACCCGACTGATATTTTATTCTTTTATTCTTCAGCGAAATAAAGTGCATGATGTTTGACTGTATGGATGTGTTATCGGGACACATGCTGGAGTTTTACTCGTCCAGTTCTTCGTCATGTATGTTACAGGAGAAAGCGCTCAAAGCGTGCTTCAGCTGGCAGCACCGACGCACCAAACACTGTAGGTCTACACTTTTATTCCTTTATTACAATGATTCATGTGCATAACGCTGTATTCATGATAAATCCGCCTTTATTTCCCATCTGCAATTATTCATAGTTCAAGTTCAAGTTTATTAGTATAGCGCTTTTTACGATACAAATCGTTGCAAAGCAGCTCTACAGGAAATTAAGTTTCCACAATATATTTATATATTGCAGAACCTTGATATATTTAACTTATGGCTAAATTTGGTAATTCTGTATGTTGTCTGAGCGTTGGCATCCTCTGGGGTCCTCTGAGGGGTTGGCATCATCTTTCCACAGGTGTTCGGTCATCTCAGATCATTTAAGGGTTGGATCCAGACAGTATCTACCATGATACTGCCATCTGATACATCAATATACCATGGTAATCATTTTTGCCAGGGTTTGCTCTATACACAAATACAAGCCTGAAAATTATGTTTCAATTATACAAATTATGATACAATGATAAATGACACTATTACTGAAAACAGCAAAATGTAAAAAGTAGTAAAATGAAATTATTCGAGGTACATATGGCACATGGTCATCATTCAAAAGCACTGTATTAATAAAAGTGCCATGGTATTGCAGTTACACTGCTACAGGGCTTTTTGAGGTCATCCTCATACATTACTGTAGGTGGAGGTTGCATGTAATTATGCATAATTTATTGTTATTATAATAGTAAGCACATGTAACATGTGTAACAAGGACACATTAAAATAAAGTGTTACCTTGATGTTTTTAGCATGGACGCTGTTCAGTGAAGTGTTACCAAACATTTTAGTGGTCAGCTAATGTCTGATCAGTAAAGGGCTAATGAATAATTAAATATTAGGTATTATTTATAGCAGAATGTTATTAAATTCAACATATACATGTTATAAAGCTTCTCACTTTCCTCAAGTTTGGGTTCTGTAGCAAGTCCAAATTTCTTTATGGTGTGTAGCAAAATGTATATATAGCTGGAAGATGTCTATGATGTCCAAAAACACAGTCCACAGATTTTTAGTTGCAGCCGTACACTACATATCTGCTCAGTGAGGTTCTTGTTTCCTCTCTGTGATTTATGGTCAGTGCAGCAGCTTTAGGAATGTGCTCTGTAAACATTCATGACTTTGACACCGACCGGCCCCAACCTGCACACAGATATACTCAGAAAAGACCCCTGAAATCGACTTTTAAGCACAACTTCATTACATTTTTTTTTTTTTAATCTGAGCTTGCTTGAGCGCTCGTTTATTGTGAAAGCACATCCTCCACGCAAGTCATCCAAATGTCTGTTTGGTCCTTTACCGTCAAAAGCATTATTTATTTTTACGTCCTAATGACCCTCATGAAGATAGCACTGAGTGCACACTGACTGTCATTTCCCTGGCTATATTTGCTCAGTGGACACAAATCAAAGCAAAGTGGCCCTTATCGGACGGCAGCCGCCTGACGGTGTCAACAGCCCACTCAAGCTCTCTGAGATGCCTGTGTTCATGCTGTACTGGGGCGATTACCGCAATCCATTCACTCAATGTGACTGAAGAACATTTGATTTACTGGATGACTCGCATTATATAGTCTTCTTGAGCTCTGTCTTGAACTTTCCCCAGACCTGCTTGATCTTGACTAAGGTTAAAATGCAGCTGCAGTTAAATAAAGCAAAATTGGTATCATGCGATGGAAACTGGCAGCATTTTCACACATCATTATGTCTTATGTATTTGGTTCAGCAGCTACGAGTAATTAAATTATTTTCTGTAATCCAACAGATTCTTTAGTAATCACACAACCCAAATGTGTTTATTTGCATCTCAGTGAATTAGAAAATGATCATCATTAGTGTGTATTGGTAAATTGCGCTGATAAAACAGCTTGTGTTCATCTGTGGTGCAATGAATTGAGAACGAGAATGAATTGGTGCAACGATAATGAGGATGAGCCCCCCTTTTTGTAATTCTTTGTTTTTCATGGTAATATCTCATTTTAAATTCCATTTAATTCTTAGTCTTATTTCAACAGGGTCAGCTAAGTTATTTCAATTAATTTTGAATAATGGAAACCTTTACCGTATTAATGGAAAATGCCAGTTTGCTAAATACAGCTGCCCTCTCAGATCATATGTTGCAGATATGAGAAATAAAATATAATACTGTTTCTTTATCTACATGATGCTCAGTGCCTAAAATTAGGAAAATAAATCTTTGAGAATAATACTGATTAAAAAAAACTAAATTTATCTACAGTTCAAAGCATGGAAGCAAATTCATTTTGACTGAATTTTTAATTTTATTAGTGTATCACTGTAAGTACAGTAATAACATCAATATTATCTATATTATTTATTTATTTGTTTTATTTTTTAATTAATTCATAAAGTCACATCTTGACATAGCCCTTGTCATGTAAACCAGGGTTATTAGTTGTTCTCTATAAGTGCCAAGTAGTGATATATACATTAACTAGTTAATAGTGGTTTCATGCCATAACTTTTACTAGCCGTGGTCGACTAATATGGATTTTTCAGTGGTAGATAATGTACAATTATACAATTTGATATGGACAACTATGGACATTTTTAATTTACATGACATATATAAATATTTCGAAACAATTGCATGATCCATTTGTGCATTATTCTCTAGGGGATTTGCAGATTCATTATTAAAACAATATTTTGTTGCTGGTTATTATTGCGATTTATGTAAAACCTGTAATTGCAATTTGATGTTACAGTATATTTAGCATACAGTATCTATAACTTCATCTTGCTTCACAAAAAGCAAGAACAGTATGTCTTTCCACTTTTTTCATTTAATAAAGAATGTGTTGGGGTTTTTTCACCCTCTGAAAATTACTGGGCAATTCTGGGGAATTTTCTACAATACTTTGTTTTTTCCATTATGTGCATATTGTTGTGATAGAAGCATGTGTTTTGTCACGACCTGTACATGTGCAACTAGACAAAAAAACTAAATAACTAATCAAATAAATACATCTTCCTATATACAGTACTATTGTAATAATAATAAAAAAGATGCTTCACCAAAGCAACAAAATTGTTTTGAATCTATATATTTGCTAACAATGTTTGTGGTTATTTTCAAAACTGGCAAATATCATCCTAGTCACTATATACACCACTTGTCAGCCAGTTTTTACTGTTTTGTGTTATAACATAGCAAATGACAAAATAAATGAATTAATAACATTTAGCAAATGACAAAATAAAAAAAATGATGTGTGGGACAGTCCTGGGATCTTTCCTATAGTGAGTTTTGAGATGTGGACTTCTGTCAGTTTATTTGTCATAACCTAGTCCAATTCCTTCTCTGTGTTCAAGTCAACCAGATTCGGGAAACCTCTCCAATATAATTTAATCAGTTCAACACAACAAATTTGCGCTGGGCTCCAAACGACAGTATTCCCAGAACGCCAGTCTGTCATCAGAGCTGCTAGCTATGTTTGAACCCTTTAGCCTCAGCATGTGAAAACATCATAAGAGGCATTTGGAGAGATTAGAGCAAGATATTTATACACCTCCCTCTATTACGCTAGTGTGATATGTGCTAATTACGACCACTGCTCGCTCGCTCTCTGTCTTTCTCTCTCTTTAGGGCTTCACAGGCAGACTTGAAAGGCCATTGGCACAGTGTGCACGACAAGCTAATTTTGTGTGTCTGTGATGTTACGCCTGTACGGCGGGAATAAAAAAGCTCTAAAACAACTTTGAAATGGGATGAAGCTGCATGTAATATATAGATGATTACGATCGCACATACTGAGGGTTAGTGATTTGAACAAACCCCAAACCCCTTTAAACGAATAAAACTTAGGTATATAACTCACCATTTATGCTACAGACATGACTCGGTACATCAAAGAGTCTAGCTTAAAGAGGATATGTGTGCAAACGTGTGTGTGTGTGTGTATATATATATATATATATATATATATATATATATATATATATATATATATATATATATATATATGCATATTGTCAAACCAAAATTTATTCAGACACCTTCAACATTTCTCATATGATCACAGTTTATTCTCTATAGTTTTTAATATATAATGGTAATAAGATATGACAAGAACTATGTCAGAACAAATTCATCTTGATAATATCAGATAACTTTTATAGAAAAGTATGTTAAGTATTAACGGATTACAATCAACCAAAAAATATTCAGCTGTTAAATTTAAGTACAAAAGCAAAACATGGTCAAGTCAAAGTGTCTGTTTTGGTCCCAAATTTTTATCATTTTTACTGGAAGTCCACTGTATGAAGAATGTTTGGGTATAATATGTCACAGTTCACTTTTTCTTTTTCTTTTTCTTTTGCTGTCCTCACTTACATAAATGAACTATAGTGTCCTGCACCCACAAGTAAAAAAAATATGAAAAATTTTATTTGGAGTCTGAATAAAATTTGGTTTGACTGTATATATATATATTTACAGTATATATGTATATATATTTTTGACACTTTCACATCACATGTTAGCTTTTAGGCAGTTCACCCTGTGGTGTAAATATATATATATATAGGCTATTTTTTTTAAATACAAATATTCATATACCAGAGTTATGAAAATGTCAACTACCTATTTGGCGAATAATCCTGCAAGGTGTAACCATTTTGTTGTGTCTTAATTACTGTAAGCCAAGATCGTCTTTCTCTGCTCTATGCAGCCTAGCGGCACATTGTTTCAAACAGCTTAAAATGAAACCTTCCACATCTCTCTGTTCACATCATTCATCATTTTTTTTCCATCTTTCTTTTTGTTTTACGGTCTGTTTTCTAGCAGGATCCATCTTTGTGCCGTAGTTTGTGTCATGTTGTGCTTGTGTCACACCATGCTGTGGACAGTCATGAAAACACTGCATGTTGTATAAACAGTTATTTCAGTGGAAACATGTTAAATGGTGAAGGAAAGCATGTCAGGAGTGAAGAAGAGCCTGTTTTATTCTTACCTTTTGTAGTCCACTGAAAAGTCCATTTATATTACAGTGAACAATAGCCTATATAATACGAGGATGCGTGGTGCTAGAGCCACAAACAGGTTGCATGCAGCATTTGTCCAATAAATGACACTGACAAACATGCAAATAAGATCATTAACCCTGGGTTTAGGAATGTACAGTGTGAAACGCCAGTTTATGAATACCAGGATTAATGGTTAACCCTGGGTAAACAGCAGTCTGAGATGTGAGGCAAGATAACCCAGGACTACATTTACCCAGGGTTTAGAATGACCCAGGGTTAAATATTTCTAGTGCATGTGTTTGTTTTTATGTGGTTAAACGTACTAAAGTAGAGCTTAAATATATAAATATGTACTCAAAAACTAGATTTTTTATTTGCACATGCAAAACAAAATGCTTGTTGTGGGCAGTTTCAAGAGCGTTACTGATGGCCCAGGACATCAGAGTCCACCATAAAGTGAAGCTTAGAGAAGTAAAAGCACATCCTCACCAGACGCCTGATAACACAAACTGTATTTTATTTTCAATTAGCTCAAATATTGAACAAACACTACTATATATAATTGGGAGAATAGCTGCGTTGTTTAAGCTATGATCACATAATTGTATAAAGAGATCAGACTTTAGGAACATTCTCTCAGGGACGAACAGGAAATGCCTGTCGCTCCTCTCATCGTCCCTAGTTATCTATCTCTCTCTCTCTCTCTCTCTCTCCCCCCATTTTCTTTTTTTCCATGTGGCTATACTGTGTTTATTTTTTTGTTTGCATTCAGTTTTATTAAGTAGCTCATGTTCTCTGGTGAGTTACCACTAAGGAAACATTTGCTTTTGTTTGTTTGCCATACAGAACAAAAGAGGCATAATTACAGAGGCGCATTTCAGAAGACACACACAAAGATGTACTAGCAAACACTGTGACTGTTCCTAGACATATTTACACTTTTGGTGCTAATTGTTCATCTCCTATTTTTAATGCATTTAATGTCACCAGATGCCACGCCAGTTTTGGGTTTGGTTTCATGTTCTTGTTTTCAGGTCTTTTATTTTGTAGTTTGATTCATGCTGTTAGTGTCATGCTTCCCTTGCCCTCATGTATCTCTGCCTTGTGTATGTGTCAGGTTCTCATTGGTTGTCCTAGTCATATGTCTTGTTTCTTCATTGGTTGGTTCTTGTGATGTGACCCTGATTGTTTGTTATAAGTAGCCATCATGTTGCCATTGATCCTTGTCATGTATTGATGTTGTAACCTGCTGTCGGTGAGTATAGTTTGTCCATGCCAAGTCAAGTCTGTTCAAGTCAAGTCTGTTCAAGTCAAGTCTGTTCAAGTCAAGTCTGGTCAAGTCAAGTCTGGTCAAGTCTGTTCAAGTCAAGTCTGTTCAAGTCAAGTCTGTTCAAGTCAAGTCTGTTCAAGTCAAGTCTGTTCATGTCAAGTCTGTTCAAGTCGAGTCTGTTCATGTCAAGTCAAGTCTGTTCATGTCAAGTCAAGTCTGTTCAAGTCAAGTCTGTTCATGTCAAGTCAAGTCTGTTCAAGTCAAGTCTGTTCAAGTCAAGTCTGTTCAAGTCAAGTCTGTTCAAGTCAAGTCTGTTCAAGTCAAGTCTGTTCAAGTCAAGTCAAGTCTGTTCAAGTCAAGTCAAGTCTGTTCATGTCAAGTCAAGTCTGTTCAAGTCAAGTCAAGTCTGTTTAAGTCAAGTCTGTTCAAGTCAAGTCTGTTCATGTCAAGTCAAGTCTGTTCAAGTCAAGTCTGTTCAAGTCAAGTCTGTTCAAGTCAAGTCAAGTCTGTTCAAGTCAAGTCAAGTCTGTTCAAGTCAAGTCAAGTCTGTTCAAGTCAAGTCAAGTCTGTTCAAGTCAAGTCAAGTCTGTTCAAGTCAAGTCAAGTCTGTTCAAGTCAAGTCTGTTCAAGTCAAGTCAAGTCTGTTCATGTCAAGTCAAGCCAAGTCTCGGATTATGTTTGTATTTTGGATCACGTTGTAAATAACCTGCACTTGGGTTCTCACTACGCTCGCCTCCAGTGGACTATCATTACACCAGATTAATGTGGAATGAAAGTTTACTGGCAAACTGTGTATTTGATTTTTAATACATGTTACTATGTTACTTTTAGTGGCATTTTTACCCCGAGCCTTGCCTTATTTCTTGATACATGCAAATTGAAAATAATAAATTACTTAATAAAAGTATAAGAATAAAAATTACATTTATCTGTTAATCTGGACATTTCAGTTCTTATTGGTAGTAAATAATCTTAAAATAATAGTGTTATTTTACTAGTACAATACTAGTAGTAGTATACTACAATAGTAATAGATTAGTAATAGTTCTATAATACTATTTTTAAAAAGACAGTAAATCGTATTAAAAGATAAAATGTAAACATAATAGATGGCATGGTTGCACTTTATTTTAAAGTATACTTGTTACAGCGTAATTATACATTTAAATACTGAGTAATATTAATTAACTACATGTACTTACTAGATGGTTAGGGTTAGGATGAGGGTTTGTTTTAGGGTTAATTGCATGTAATTATGCATAATTAATTGTTATTATGATAGTAAGTACATGTAACGTGCAAAAAGGACGAAATATAAAAAAATGTAGTTGATAGCATTACCGTAGTTACTTGCTTTAACTATGGTAGTTTTAAGTTTTTTAATTAATTTCAATGTCCTGCAGAAACATTTTATCCTACTGGGAATTGTACCAGAAATCCTTTCAGGATTGAACTGGATTTTTTCAAAGTTTTTGTTTTGTATTATGCTGTAATTCCTATTTGGGAATCCCTTCGGGAGTGGTAGGATCCTGTGCACATTCCTTCAGAACTGTTGTTCCCATTCTCTCTCTCTCTCTCTCTCTTTCTGTGGCAGTCGACTAGTCATACCTGTCTCTGGATTGACTGTGTGCATCAGCAGTGCTGTTTTCAGTTTGTTTTCCCCCCCATTGAGTGAATAGTCTGGAATGGGTGTGAGAGTTTCCTGTTTGACCCTCTAGTGGGTTCAGCCAGAGGGTAAGAGTTCAGTGAGACAAGCCATGAGACTTTCTCTAACAGCACAGCTCACCGTTTCTGCTGCCCTCTTTCTGGCCTGTCTGTCATTGTCCTTTACTCATCTACTGGCTGCTCTGTGCATGTTAGCATGCGGGAAGTCACCCGGCCACTTCGATGAGATTTAATCGCCCAGAAAATGGAGAGAGGTTCCTATGCACCTCATGTGGTGAATGCAGCCTGCCACCAGAAAGAGTAAATGGAAAAGCCTTTATGTGCCTCATGTGTCCGCAGGTGGCCTGAACCTCTCGTCTCTGCATTGCATTTCAAATAAACAGTAATGAGTGAAATGTAAGAATGATTATTTATATTCTGCAGATGTCATCTTTCTTCTTCTCTCTGGTGTAATAACCCAGTGTTATAATGGAAGAATGGTGTTTTTGCCTACAGTGTTACAATTATGATTTTGTTATAAATGTGCTGCCGTAAGGCGGCGCGGTGGCTCAGTGTCATCTCTAGGGATATGCTGGTATCAAATTTTCATGTTGCGATTAATTGCTAATGCTTTCATCATGGTATATGCTATTATCACGATATTGAAATTCAGTTGCAAAAAAGTGTTGTCATAAAACAGTATAACAGGTTTAAATACTTTTTTCTTATAACAAAAATAACTGAACATTTTAAATACAATAAAGCAATACACAAAAATTGTATGAAGTTAACCATTTTATGCAGATTAAAGTGCAAAAGAATTATAAAGACCAATAGGTATCACTTTAAAATAATCTCATTAGTTAACCTTGGTTAATGCATTAACATTAACAATGAGCAATACCTACATTTGCTACAGAAGTTATTAGTCTTTGTTTACAAAAATACAACACTTTGTTCATATTAGCTCATTAAATAACACAGTTGCAACTTTTGATTTTAATGTGTTATTAAATATTGGAATTACCTAAGATTAATGAATGTTTAGAAGAATTTTTCATTGGCAGTTTATGTTAACTAATGAACCCCTAATGTAAAGTGTGACCGAACAAACAATATCTAGGGCATGTTGTAGTCCAGATTAAAATGTGAAAAGAATAGCTTATTAAATGTAAATATTTAAGTATTTGGCACTGTGATGAATACAGAAATCTGAATGGCTATTTAAATAATTTAAACACGTTTCAGAAACAGAAAGTAGTGCAGCTGCTTTGTTTATGGGGTTTATGTGGTAACGGCTGCATTTCTGCTGTTTAGCGCCATCTGCTGTCAGAGAGTGAATGTGCACTTTCATCCAGAGCGTCTCTCACGCGCTCCGCCATGCGCTTCTCACCTGTGCTTGTTCACATCAGAGTGCGCACACACCTTTGACGCAGCATACAGTGGTGTTGTGCATTGTGACCATTTGATGGGAAAAGTATTCTTAAAAAGCATTCAAAATTCGGAATAATTTGTAATAAATAAATTTTCTCGGTATTTTGAAGTGCACACGATAACAATTTCATGCATTACCGAATACCGGCACATGTCTAGTCGTCTCACAGCAGGAAGGTCACTAGTTTGAGTCTTGGCTGAGGCCTTTCTGTGTGTGCATATAAAGCCCGAAACACACTGCTCGATTTTTGGCTGTCCCAGACAAAAGATTGGTATCGTGAAACAATCGTAGCTCCTAATCAGGGGTCCTGTGTCGTACAGTGAGAGAGATTCAAAGACAACCGTTGTCATGGTCTTGCGACCAAAGATAGCCTACGATACAGCATGACCATGCCGCTACGATCCACGTTTACTGACCAACCAATAAAAATGCAACATGGCGCTAAAACATAAAGCTGCTTACCTCAAGCTCTTTTCCTTCCTCTTTCGCCTTTTTTCAGCACACATAAATACTACAACTGCTAAAGTGTGATTTATCATGCTCTTTTTATTTACCACTAACACATGCTGATGACGTATTATTCTATAGAAACGTGCGTCGTAGCATACAAGTCAGTAGGTGTCATCATCGTACAGTCTACACACACATCGTAGCCAAGTTTATTAGATCGATGTCGTGCAGTGTGACATGCAATGATCTTATATGATTGCTAAAATCGTGCAGTGTGTCTTAAGATGGATGGATGTGCACCTCTGCATTCATGTTCTTATGTTTGGGATGATTTGTGCTAAAAACCTATTTGCCATTTTGATTGTGGACTAACAGCTGTCTTGTGTAATTGCTCCCTTAATTTAATTGTGATTGTTTAATTGTAGCTATTAAAATTTTAAGAAAGTCTCTCTCAGTCCCCCTGTTACAAGTAGATGACACATCAGTGGTCGAAGTGGTCTTCAATGATTAAAGCAGATTAGCAAATATTGCAAGCACTGACATGGATATTACCAGTGACTCTCTTCTCCAGGTGGAAACCATTGTTTTCTACCACAAGCCGCAACACTAATAGTCTTGACTCAAATTAAAACAAATGTCAAGCTGCCCTCATTAATTTAATCAGGCTTCCCTCACAGGAGCGTCACTGGGGAGGTGCACGAGTGAGATATGAGATCAATAAGAGTCATTCGTCTGTCCAAACAATCAGATCAAGCACTCGGAGAGAGACTTCGGCTGTACACAATCAATGTGTGCTTAAATAGAGACTGTAGCCGGATCTGTCCTATTCATCTGGACTTGTGAAAAGTCTGGAAATGTGTTGCTGGAATTCTGATTGCTGTCTGGTCCATTTCTGGTCAAAATAAAAAAAATAAATTATTATTATTATTATTATTTATTGAGTTTTATGTATTAATGGAAAATAATGGATTTCATTTTTATCAAAAGTCTTCAACACATAGATGAGCATAGTATAAGAAAATACAAGGCACTGTCATCATTTTATTTTTCTCTTTTTTTTTTTCTTTTTTTTTTCCATGAGCATATATATAGGCATACAAACAGAGTTTGAACCTTAAAAAATGACCAATTAGCAAATAAATAAAAATAAAATCACAATGGCACAGTTCTAACTAATAATCATATCATTATTCACACAGCACAGCTGATTGGTTTATTTTCGTATCAGCAGCTAATGAGCTTTGCTGTTCAACATTCAAATACTTGGCTGGTGCTTGCTGTTGCAACGCACTTCAGAAACCCTCCACCTTCCCCAGCTCCACCTGTATAGATCTGCTACAGGGTGATTTTATATGTGTTATATATGGGGGTCATTTCATATATGTTATATGTGCAGCAGCAGTATTTCTTACATGCTCACAGCAGCATGTCTGTGGATGTATTGGCAGTAGCAAGTCTCAGTACTGCCGCAGCAGCAGCATAGCAGATCTATTCCGCCAAGACCAAATACATTAAATTCCTTATGAAATCAAAATGTACACTATTTACTTTGTTAGCATACATTGCTAGTCTTGAGGTGAACAATTAATACATGCAAGTTAATCCACTTAAAAAAACAGCTTGTCTTGGTAATCTTTATTCAAAATCTGAACATTTACTTCCTCTCTGGAATGGCATTCCATCTCTTTGATGGTTTGATGGCTTGGGCAAAATATCCTTAACCACGCCCCTCCAACCATTGGTTTGCTACGAGCGAGAGATGGAGAGGAGGAGCACTAAAATAAAACTCTCCCTCTTCTCAATATTCAGTTTCAGTTGGAAATACGTCACAATACTGAAATAAAGTCTGCAGCAACTTCTGTTTCACACGGACTTTAACATTGCCATGTACAGTATATTAACATGCTAAACTCTCCAAGAGCTGACATGACAGAAATATAGTCATATGAACTTCTTTTATGATCTAGACTTTCATGACAGAACTTTGTATTAACAAACCTTCTGAAGTCATGTAAAAGTCATTGTCCCTAGAAAATCTTCTGCACTTTCAAACCTGGTGTGTCATGATAGATGGAAGAGCTAGCCTAGTTGAGTTTGAATGGAGTTTCATCACCTCCTTCTTCTCATGTGTTGAGTATTCTAAATTTTCAGCTGCATGCATAGAAGGTCTTGGAATTAGAAAGCAATCACATAAATTCACTCTATTTGATAGGTTAGATTTTCATCCCATGTGTTGAGTAAAAACTATCTAGGTTTAACAGTTTATGACATACTAAGAGAAATTTGGTAAATTCTACCTTACATTTGTCAGTCTACAACTAATTACCCATAAAATTAAGTAATATGAACTATTTTTAGTTATTTTATGCTGTTTATAGCTGTTTGTGTTTGCTGAATACTTTAAAAAAGCTACAAATACAGCAGATACTTTTAAAGAACAAGTAAGAAGTTATCTGTCACTGCACTGACTTCAGTACAACTATTGCCCATTTAGTGGGGAAACATATACTATAAACATAATGTAATTCATATATATATATCTGCTGTGTTTTTTGGAGTTTATTTGAAGGGTCCAGACCACTCTTGTCAACAGCTGACATCCCTAAACTTTAGAACGTTTTTGACTTCTAAAAGACTTTTTATTATCTCCAAAGACATCTGTTTTCCTAAAGAAGAAAACCGATCTCTTTGTTTTGCAGGCTGTCAAGTATAAAGAGCATTTTAAAATAAAAGAGCTTCATACCCCTAAACTGCTGAATCAAATGCAAACACATACCTGGTCAAGGTCTCTCAGAAAATTAACCATCTTAAGCCTGAGGCTAATTCAGCTTCAGTAGCGTACCTTTGTTATTCTGCACACACAAACACAACTACACAACACAGCGTTCTTTACTTGAGGAATCAATCTCATCCAATAAGCGTGGTCTCTTTATCCTGTTAACTCTCTCAAACAAGACAGTCGTTTGTCCTCAGTAATGTAGTTTACTAAACTGATGTGCTCAGAAGTGCGTTAAAAAATCAATTCAAGCAAGTCTTGTTGCTTTGGATCATAGAGACAGAGCGCTGTTAAGAAGCATGCTGTTTGATTTGTGGCTATCAACCGTGAGCTATGATTCCATCAAGTCAGTCTATCTTTTCCTATAAACCAGCTTTAATAATTCAGAAACATAGCTGTCAGCTACAGCTGGGCAATATATTCAATATTTACAGTGTATTTGCAATGATTTTGTTGCTTATAAATGTGTAAATCATTTTGAATCATTGTGGGGGGCGGGGACTATTTGTTATATGTTTATTAAAATGTTTTAGTAGCAATACTTAGCTCATTTGTTATTTTTTCTATAGTACACTCAAAACATATATTCTGACCCTTTCTTTTTTGTTAAGCTTAATGTTGCAAACTTATGCTATAATATTTTGAGCTATGTTAATAATGCTCAAAAAAATTAAATACAGGTATTGCATGGACAGTGCAAGACTCTTCACTGACTTTTGAAATTTAGCTCAGGCTATTGTTATACTGTAGTATATATGACTGAAAACACATTTCTGAGCAAATACATGAATATTAAGATATCTATCAGATATTGTCAAAAAGCTGAAAAATATTGAGATTTTAGCTGTATACCATTTTCAGCTATGTACCACTCGGCCATGCTTTCAGCCAGAAATCAGATTTCTGTCCTAAGAAATGTATTTGTTGAGGGATTTTTAATTGGGATGATTTGGGTTAGAAACACGCATGGGGAAATATAATTTCTGATGGATAGAAGCAAGTGAATGAGATAACGGAGTTAATTGATTTGACTGTGGTGAACTGCTGTAATCTGATCAGCAGATCTGCATGTAGTGAAGCACAGTACATGACTACTGCCGCTGTCGGCTGATCCATTGATACTGACTGCATGGACTGCTGGTGTGTGGTTGATTCAAGATACTTGAAGACTAGGAGTCTACCCTTGTGAAAAAGAAGTACACTTTAGCATACGTAAACTAGTGTTTTATTACAGAAATACTAAAGCATGTGATTAAGTACAAACTGAATGTAATGTTTTCATGCACTTAAATGCTAGTTAATAAATTACTTAAATTCATATTAAATGCAATTTAGCTGAATTTTAGAGTGAGTTCAAATATAAGGTTACAAAATACAATCTGGACAGAACTGAAGGGGTCTGAATACTTTTTGCATGTGCTGTAGCAACAATAACAAATAAGTTGGTATGTATTGCTGTAAAATATTTTAATAAACATGTCAGTAAATAAACATTTAAATAAATGTATTTAATTCATTGTATTGTCAAGTATTTGGCAAACATTTATGTTAAACTAAAATGTACGTCCATGTCATTTCTGTTGAAAACTGCATGTTTAACTATGTATGTTTGTTATTGCACATTTCTAATTATTAAGTTGCAATTGATTACAATTAAAAATAATTTAAATGTAATATCAACATATTAATATAACACTACAATTAGGTAGTTCAGGTAATTGCATTTTTTAAAGAATACTTAAGTGTGTTCAGAAACTGTACTCTTAAGTGCACTTCAGTGGCCTTTTACTTTATTAATATTATATTATCTATGAGTAGGTAAACGTACCTATTAAGCTCACCAAAATCTACATTTAGACCTTTTTATTGCACAAGATATTGGTTTTGGTACAAAAAGTTATGTTAAAATAAAATATCAATCTCTCACATAAAAATATAAAATTTTATTTTAAATTACAAAATAATTTAAATTAAGATATACATCATTAAATGCAAAAAGTCTGGCTGTGCTTAATGGGCATATTTGTGTACCCTTTAAGCACACCCCTGTTCCCATTAAGCTCGCATCATGTTTTATTAAAAATGCGTGTTTATTTTAAAAAACCTTTTTAAAGAATAATTAAAAAATGATTTATTTGAAGGTACAAAATAAAATAAAAAACACACTAAAATCAAGCATATCATAGTGAAGTGTCATTTAAGCACACTGCAACATCAAAACTAGTCCACGTTCAGTTAATAACACATATTAAAAAATGAAATAAAAGATTTAATTCATGGGGATGAACACCAAAACAATGCGCACATTTCTGTGTGAGTTTGTTGTGATCGGAAGGAATTTAAAGTCTGCTAGTGTGTGATCCTCAATCGTTTAGTGTATGATGGCCAGTGTTCCTTTGTGACTATTCATTAAGTGCATGATGCCTGGTGTTTTAAAAATCTGTTCACATTTTAATAGTCATGTAGTGTATTCCAGCCTTTAGTTGCTTTTTTCCTAGACAGATTTCTGATGGACGACATGCCTCTTTCATCTTTGGGTATAAACTATAGTTATGTCTCGATTTTGTCATCTTAAAGCTGTTAAAATAAGTTATTACACATTTTATAAAGATTAACTTAAAGTGATAACTATCAGTTAATATTTAAAGTCTGTTTATGAAGTATTTACATATACGTTCAATGTGGAAGAGCTTAAAGAGAGCATACTGAGCTGGGAGCAGCAACAATTTTTAATACATTTCATGTAATAATTATTAAAATGACAAGATTTTGCTAAATAAATAATCTAGTTCATGTATTAAGTTTAGACATATTTTAATATGAACAACTATTATTAACAATATCTATATCTATACTTTTTCTTATTGATGTCACACTGAAGCTGTGTGATTTTCATAGTAGTGCACCCTTTAAGCTCACCTTAAAATAATATGAAATCTTTAAAAATTACAACAGTGTAAAACAACAGACCAGTAATAAACTGTAAATTTATAATATTATGGATGTAAAAGTACAAGCCAGTAATGCCTGTGAAGTAATATATTAGCGTAGCACCCAATCTTATACAGCTAGTCAGCTAACTGTGTTCTGTAGCATCTGCGCATGTTGCTTAAACTATCTTTTGGATCTAATGTAATTATTTCCCACATCCAAGTTCCAGGTTATAATATGCAAAAGTCTGAACATTAATCTCTTAATTTTACAATAAGTCGTGAAACTTATCCAAAATAAAGGCTTAAACATCTAAAAAATGCACATTTAAGGGGATCCTCTTTTGGTGAAAGTTTTTAGACAGCTTTCAAAATGTAAAATTTACATTTACATTTAGTCATTTGGCAGACGCTTTTATCCAAAGCGACTTACAATTGGGGAATACAAAAAGCCATTAATCTTGAAGAGGCAATCAGACAGAGGAAGTGCTCATAACACCAAGTCTCAGTCATTGTTCAAATAAGTACAAGCTAGTAAGTGGAGAGAAAGATAGAGGGAAAGGTTTTTTTTTTTTTGAGTTTAGGATGAAGTCAAGTACTGCCGAAAGAGATGAGTTTTCAGTTGTTGCTTGAAGATTGCCAGGGATCCGGCGTTCCGGATAGGGGTGGGAAGATTATTCCACCAGCCAGGAATGGTGAACGAGAATGTTCTGGAGAGTGATTTTGAGCCTCTCTGTGATGGTACCACAAGGCGTTCTCACTAGCAGATCTCAGACTTCTGGAGGGGATGTAGGTTTGTAATAGTGAGTGGAAGTAGGAGGGTGCAGAGCCTGTGGTAGTTCTGTACGCAAGCATCAGTGACTTGAACTGGATGCGAGCTGCCACTGGTAGCCAGTGCAAGGAGATGAAGAGAGGTGTAACATGCGCTCTTTTGGGCTCGTTGAAGATCAGTCGTGCCGCTGCATTCTGAATCATTTGTAGAGGTTTGATTGTGTTTGATGGCAGACCAGCCAGAAGAGCATTGCAGTAGTCCAGTCTAGAAACAACAAGGGCCTGGACAAGAAGTTGTGCAGCATGCTCTGTCAGAAAGGGCCTGATCTTTCTGATGTTGTATAGTGCAAACCTGCAGGATCGAGCAGTCTTTGCAATGTGCTCTTTGAAGGTCAGCTGGTCATCAAAGATTATACCAAGATTTCTGACCGAAGTTGATGGGGCAATCATTGATGAGCCTAACTGAATCGTGAAGTCATGCTGTAGAGTCGGAGTGGCAGGGAAGACCAGAAGTTCCGTCTTTGCCAGGTTGAGCTGTAGGTGATGTTCTTCCATCCATGCCAGACAGCCTGAGATCCGTGCAGCTACCGTTGGGTCATCTGGTTAAAATATACTTGTAAAACTTGATGTACATTACTAGTGCACATTCAGTAAGCCAACACAATTCAGTTAAGCCAGCATGATCTAATTTTGTGATTAACCAGCTGATGAAATGTAGACAAGACCAGGCGAAAACGGACAGACAAAAGCCAAACAGAAAGACGAGATCCAAATGCATGAATTTTAGATCATTATGCAGCCAATTCAAAACTGAAAGCCCATTATGCTATCTATCTTTTGGAAATGAATTTGTGTCATTCTAAAATGCTTCATTTTGGCCAAATTCTGAGGCTGCACTGTACGTATCCTTTATGTTGAAGGCAAGTTTCAGTGTCTGTGGAGATCATTCCAAGTCAGTCACTTAATTGTCAGCATAATTATTTAAGTTAGCATGCTGCCTTAGAAAGCAGTTAGGTTGATGTTGCTCACTGGGTTTTCACTTGGACTAGAGCTGAATATTAGACTAAAGTCTTTCAAGGCAGAGTTCAAACCAGGTCTCCAGGCTTTTTTTTTCAGATCCTAGTCAACTGTATGCCTACAAGAAATTTTGCATTTACATACTTGCTATACTGTACTTCCAAAAGACAAACAGGTATGGGTTACACAGAGGTTGAGCACTTTTGTGTTGTATTCCTGCTGTTTTCATTGTATGTATTCATTGCTTTTCACAGCTAAATCAAGTCTCAAGACAATTGCTCACAAGTCTTAAGTTCATCTGAAGTCAGTTGTTTTTCTCAGACTGT
This sequence comes from Barbus barbus, assembly GCF_936440315.1. Taxonomy (NCBI): domain Eukaryota; kingdom Metazoa; phylum Chordata; class Actinopteri; order Cypriniformes; family Cyprinidae; genus Barbus; species Barbus barbus. The sequence goes on along the minus strand of NC_136747.1, from coordinate 2,158,659 downwards.
AGTTTTCATCTCAATCATCATCAGTTATGTTTCTCGTCTCTTTCTGCCCCTACAGCCATTGAGAATCAGAGCACCAGTTCAGAGGAATTGGTCCCCAGTCCTCCATCACCTCTACCCCCTCCTCGTGTCTACAAACCCTGCTTCGTCTGCCAGGACAAGTCCTCGGGGTACCACTATGGTGTCAGTGCCTGTGAAGGCTGCAAGGTAAACATGCTATTCATCCCCTCATCCCACCAAATGGAAGCCATTCAATAAATATTCAGGTTTTCTCCCCTGTACATTCTAGTCCCCTGGCCCCAGGTCTGTCTTCTAAACAAAATAAGGTTCAAACCCATTTGTGTTGAATTATTTACAGTGAGTGCTGTAGAATTTCAGCCTAAGCTAAATGATCTTCTTTAATGTCGTCTGGAGGATTAATTCGTGTTTCACGGGTTCTTACAGGTATCTCAATGCATTCATATTCTACATTCACACATTCAGAGTCAGTGATTGGGATTGACAGGTGTGAATCTCAATATTTCCTTTCTCACACAGCAGCTTAAAATAGAGGCTTGAGTACATGCAGTGGAAATCAAGTCCATGTTCTATTCGTGAATGTAACCGGTATCAAATAGTAACATAAAATCAAAGAAGGTGATGCCTATAAAACTGTAAATATTTATGACACTTGACATGATAGGAGTCCAACTGAGGCGCAGGTTCCTCTGTCAAATCTGTTAACCTACAGTAGCTTTTATACTGTAGTAAGGGTGGGAGAAAAAAATCAATTCTCCGATGCATTGCGATTCTCTCTTCAACGATTCTGAATATTTCATTTGAATTGATTCTGAGCTTGGTATTTTTTTCCCGCATATGGCACGTGTGCGCGCTAGAGAGAATTGTCGCAGGGTTCATTGCACAGAATTTGAGACACGTGAGCATTGCTTGACAGTGTGTTTCCACCTGCTGTTATTTCAGTGTTTTACTTTAGAGATGCTTTCATTTCTGCCGTTTGGAATGCAGTATATATTAGATGTACTTTTATATAAAATTGATGTACACACAGACAGTTATGTTTTCAGAGCAGGACAAAACATCTGATATATCGAAATAAATCTGTGCATTAGTGTGAATGCAGCCTGTTAAAGCTGCCACAGTCTGTGATCTCAGCAGTAATAATCAAACAACAATAATGCTGAGGAAAAAAGAAAAACCCATAACTATTGTCTGTAAGCTATCAGATACTTCAAGAACGCTTATTTTAAATAAGAAATTGTTTTAAAAACTAGCCTGCTTATATAATGTTAAAAAGCACATTTTGCACAAAATAAATTTGATATAAAATTTGTATAAAAAAATTAGCCATGTGCAGTACTATTGAAAATTGAGAATGTGACATTGTGATATTGAGTTGATAATGATAATCGTAATTGAATTGAATTGTGAAACCAGTGTAACAATTTATAAGCTCAAAAGGGAATTGTATATAAATAATTACAATTAATTATGATTAATTACAATTATTTATATCGGCTGACAGTAATAACTGTCGCAGAATTAAATTGCCATCAGCTGATCTGTCCGTATCAACTCTAAGGATATTTCCTTGGCCACAGAAAATACTTTCCTATTAATGCATTAGAGCATGTAGCAAGGGTCAAAATCGTAAAGGGACATTTAATATGCAAGGCAATCAGAAACCCATGTAATTTGTGCACACAACTTTTATTAACTAAACACTAACGCAGACTAGTCTAACAAACAAACTAACAAACAAACATACGATCACTCATACATGGGAAAAGGCTAATGAGCGTTGATGGATGAAATCATCAGGAAAACCAGAGAATGCAGTTATGGAGAAAGTAATTTAACCACCTGAGTAAAACCATCAGCACCATTTATAATGGGGTCTATAACTTATACTAAACCTCTGTTTCGTTTAGTTAAATGTTATACTTACACTGCCTTTGGCCGGGTCGAGTGTCCGGAATGCAGTCTCAGATGAAAGTCTTAATGGTTTCAAAGTTTTGGACTCCCGATCACGTTCTTCCGGGTTGAAGAGTGATAAATTCCCAAGATGTTCTGAGGTAGAAATGTTCTTCCAAGTGTTGAATGCAAAAAAAAAAAAACTAAGAAAGAGATCTGCTGAGGAGCTTGGTTAAATGGAAAGACAACTTAGAGGGTCCAGAACAAGTTTTACCTCACATCCTCTTTGGATCTAGCAAAACCGCAGACTGCTTGGGCATCTCTGAAGTGAGAGCTTATCTGCTATAGGGGTCACACCTCTGGGGTGTCAAATACCCAATGGAGTCCTGGATTTTTGGAGGGAAATTTGTATGACCCTTTGTCTCTGAACATGGTAATTTGCATAGGTAATTCGCCTGGGTTAATGCACAAATTCAAAAGATTCTTAGGACACTAATATGTTGCATAGGTATCGACATGTAATACTCTCAATTAGATCATCCGAAGTCGAATTGATAGAGATTAAACATGATGCAGCTAAAGTGATATTAACTAGTGATCTATCATAAGCATGCAGAAAACAGTGTACAATACACAAAAACATATACAAGAACAGTAATAATATACACAATGACCTGAAGATATGTGTGTTCATTCAAAGAAAGGTTTTTCTATTAATTAATTAGAGAACTAAGAGGAAGTGTTGCTCTACCCGCATTCCATTGAGCAATAAAACAGGTCTTATCAGATGGGTTGCCATGAAACCAGGGGCCTGGAGTCGTTGACAGACACACCAGCACCAGTATGTGTATTGGGTGGGGGGGTCTGTGACCATTTGTTAATCTAATAACTAATTGATTTGTTAAATCAAATGCAAAATTGTGTGTCTGATTGGTCAAAATGCTACACCAGTGAAGATTCACACCCCTATTTTTAAGATGTTCGTAGCCTACTGATATACAGAAATTCCGACTATAAACAAAAATCATAGAAACTGCAATTTTGGTTATAATGTAAAGTTGTAAAGATGTATTTGCACAACAGAAGAATTAATTAGGAAAAAATGTAGATCAAGAATCATTTTGGAATCAGAGCGTGACTCCCAGAATCAGATCAGATCGTGAAATGCCTGAAGATTGCCACCCTATACTGTAGTGAGAGCAGATCATTTCAATCATGCACAAAACAGGAGCAGCTCCTGTACACTGGATCTAAAAGCTTCAGATGGCACACTGCTTGTATCTGCGATTATTATGCCACCACAAGCTGGAATCAGACTCCAGAAGGGGTCAGATGCACTCCAACAGTAGCCACAGTAAAATCCAAAAGCACATCTGACTAAAGACACCTCTGTTTGTGTTTGTGTGATACTACTGTCACTACTTAGCTGAAAGAAACAGAGGGCTATAAATATGCAGGATAACAAGGAACAAATCTAGAAACAAGGTAAGGGTAATGTGTAACCAAGGAAACAAATGAACATCATGAAGGAAGCATGAAGGAAAAAATGTAAATACAACTGACAGTCCCACCAGTTTTTCGTGATTCAACAATCGCTAATTCCAATGCAAAATCAACAAAATGTCTTTTTTTGTTTGTTTGTTTCTTTGTTTTTTGCAATCTTTGTTTCTCTGCAAAATAATAGCCAATAGGGTAACACTTTAGAATAGGGAACACTTATTCACTATTAACTACAACTTTTCCCTCAATAAATTCCTCATTTGCTGCTTATTAATAGTTAGTAAGGTAGTTGTTAAGTTTAGGTATTGGGTAGGATTAGGGATGTAGAATAAGGCATTAATATGTGCTTAAGTACTACTAATAAATGGCTAATATTCTAGTAATATGCATGCTAAAAAGCAACTAGTTAAGAGACCCTAAAATAAAGTGTTACCGCAAATATTAAAGTCTCAAAAAAAACTAATTTGTTACTATCTAACTGAATTATCTAACTGACTTTTATTAAAAGTTGGAATGCATTATTTTCACAAGGATACAGAAGTCAGTGAGGGGTCAGTGTGAAACAAAGTAAAAACGAAAATTCTCACCTAACCGCCATGCAAAGACATTTCCTAATGTATTACACCAGAGTAGAGCTAAATTGTTTTGTAGCTCTAGTAATAAAATGTGGATGACAAAAGACATTCTACTGTTGGCCATACCATTGCAGCAGGAGCAAACATCTGTGACATATGGACCTGTCTGTGGAATCAAACGCAAGCAGTTAAGTTAACAATGTCTGAGATATATGACGACCACTGGACACGAGTGAAATAAAGTAAGCAAAACTGATTATTGTTTTATACGGCTGGGTGATATGGCGATGTATGTGTCAACTCAACAGAGATTTTGTTTATATCAAGGCCTGTGTAGCCTATATCCACACAGATTTCAGTGAGCAGTAGGCCACTGTTTGAAGTTATTAACACGTTAGAGTGATAAAGAAACATGGATGAACAACAAAATAAAAAGTATTACATGCTTAATAGCAATAAAAAGAGTTATTAAAAGTGCAGTATACCATGAAGTAGAACTCAATTCAGTCTGGCAGACTGATTGCAGATTTCTCTTTTTGTCCATCTTTGCGAGTATTCATGTAAACGCAATCGGTTATGTCTTAAGTGAACAAACTGTTTGGGGGAAAAACGTGCCGATCCCGAATCCTGAGAATTCAGCTCTCAGCCCACGGCCAGGAGTGCTGGTCCCGAACCCCGAGAGTCCAGTTCTCAAGCCACGACCAGGAGTGCCGAGCCCGAACCCCGAGAATCCAGTTCTCAAGCCGCAGCCAGAATTGCCGAGCCCGAACCCCGAGAATCCAGTTCTCAGACCCCGGCCAGGAGTGCCGTTCCCGATCCCCGGGAATCCGCGCTGTCAAAGCGCCCCCAAGAGTACGCGCTTCAAGAGCGCCCTCTTTATGTCTCCACTGGACCGGTCCAGCATCGCACCTCCAGAGCGCCCTCAAGTGCCCACTCCTCCAGAGCGCCTTCTAGTGCCCGCTCCTCCAGAGCGCCCCACAGAGCCCGCCCCACAGATCCCGCTCCTCCAGAGCGTCCCACAGGGAAATTCCCCAATAATTTTTTTTGGGGGGGCTATATAGGCACGGCCTGGGTGGCCGGGCCAGAGGCCAAGGCCACAGAGCTCCCTGATCCGCCAGGGCCATCCAAGCTCCCTGATTCGCCATGGCCATCCAAGCTCTCTGATCCGCCATAGCCATCCAAGCTCCCTGATCCGCCATGGTCATCCAAGCTCTCTGATCCGCCAGGGCCATCCAAGCTCCCTGATCCGCCAGGGCCATTCAAGCTCCCTGATCCGCCATGGCCATCCAAACTCTCTGATCCGCCATGGCCATCCAAGCTCCCTGATCCGCCAGGGCCATCCAAGCTCCCTGATCCGCCATGGCCATCCAAGCTCCCTGATCCGCCAGGGCCATCCAAGCTCTCTGATCCGCCATGGTCCCGCCATGGCTTCCCGAGTCTCCAGTACCGCCATGGCCTCCTGAGTCTCCAGTCCCGCCATGGCCTCCCGAGTCTCCAGTCCCGCCATGGCCTCCCGAGTCTCCAGTCCCGCCATGGTCTCCCGAGTCTCCAGTCCCGCCATGGCCTCCCGAGTCTCCAGTCCCGCCATGGCCTCCCAAGCTCTTCGATCCGCCGCGGCTCCCCGAGCCTCCTGATCCTCCACGGCTCCCCGAACCTCCTGATCCGCCACGACTTCCCGCGTCCCTGGATACAGCCTGAAGGCTTCCCCTGTGTCCCTGCCCTGCATCGGCCTTCAGGACGTTCTGTCCCCGATGTAGTTATTACGGTGCGGGACGCACCTTCCGGGAGGGGGAGCTAATGTCACAGATCTGCCAGGCTCTGCCACCATCACTCTCACCTGTGTTCTGATTACACTCACCTGCTCCTGGTCACGATCCTCGTCACCGCTCCCCATAAAGACACACACCACCAAACACTCGATGTCCGGTCTCGTTCTTTTAAAGTTGGACTGCTAAAACTACCACAGCCTTAGGAAACCTTGACATTCTGTATACTTACCTGTTAACCTGCTGAACTGCATTCTGTGCTCCTAGGATACCTGCTCCGTCTGCTCCTAGAATCCCGAGTGTCTGCTCCGAGTCCGTGGTGTGTGTCGCCTCAGGTTTCCCGTGATCCCCGCTCCTCCTGTGAAAGACAAGTTCAAACTCTGAAGATTATCTCTGAGAACTCTCAAGTGGTTTCACTCACCTGCCATCACGCTCCTTTCTCACCTGTTGGTCAAATAAACTTACCTTTGTACCGCCTCTCTGCCTCCAGTCCTCTTCCGTAACAGTATCAGGGCACGAGTGAAGGGGGAAGGTGGCTCGTCATGCTTGTCATGTGACACAGCTGCCAGTGTATTATTGTTATAGGCTTATGTTTATTTATTTTTCCCTTTTGATTCGAAATATTCCCAAATGTTTTAACAATATCATGAAATATCTCGATTCTTAAATACGTGCAAATAAATGTATTTTGCATCTTTATATAGATTATGTTAATTGATTTATAATGTGCGATGTGAAATGTTGAGTCGTGACAACTGAGGTATGGAGGCTTTATTCCAAAACGTGGTCAGACAGGCAGAGTTCAGTACCAGCAAACAGTAGCAAACAAGGTAATCCAATAAACTGTCAGTCCTCTGTCATGTGTGTCACGTGTTCCCACCTCATGTTTCCATATTTGGTTTGTTTCCTGTCCTTGTTAAATGTGATCATTAGTTAATTCTTGTCCAGCCGTGTTCATCTCATTATCTATGATTATTCTGTGTATTTATAGTCCTGTCTGTTCAATTTGATTTCGTCTGGTCTACTTGTTACTCCCCGGTGTTCCTGTCTGTGTCAGCCTTGCCTTGTCTTGCCCTGCCTTGATGTCTTCAGTAAAGACTGTTATTTTGAGTTACATCCTCGTCTGCGTGTTCCTTGTTCCTCCCTGCTGTGTGCACCGTGACAGAAGACCAGACCATCATACAGTAAGCGGCGCCCCTTCACCTCGTTTTTGTTTTGTTTGTTTTTTCTAGTTTTTATTTTGTTCCTGTGTCTGTCTGTCCCGCAGCAAGGAAGTCACCACTCGTGATCCCGCCATAGCCCACTGCAAGTCGGCGTGGGAGTTCGGCAGGATCACCACGAGTACCGCGAGTCCGCTGGCCGCGAGCCCTCCAGCCCGCTGATTGCGGGAGATATCCTCCGCTGAGTCTAGCCCGCCTGATCGCCGCTGACTCATGCCCGCCGGCCGCTGCTGTTTCCTAGTTCTGGCCAGGAGTGCCGGTTTTGTGTTGTGTCCACAGGAGCAGTTTTAATCTATCCTGTCTTGTCTTGTCTTGTCTTGTCCACGGAGACTCGTCTGCCCCCTTGTCGCGGAAGTGGAGGCGGTTGCTGAGGGACCCTGTGAGGGCCCCTGATTCATGTCATGCCCAGAAGAAGCCTCAGCTTCCTAGCTAGCCCAGGAGGGCTTCCTGTTCCTGTGGGTTGTCCTGTCCCAGTCCTGTTCCTGTCCTGTCATGTACTGTTCTGTGTGTCTAGCCCTGGAGGGCTCCTGATACCCGCTAACTTCCCCAGGGAAATTTTGGTGGGGTAAAAGGGATCCGGCTGTAGGGGCCGGGCCGAGGCCCAGGCCCCGAAGACCATCTGCCATGGCCTCCTGAGCTCCCAGCTCTGCCTTGGCCTACGTCTGTCTGTTCCACTCTGGAGGTCCCCATCCTGTGTTCCTGTCCGTGTCTGTCCTGAGGGGCCTCCAGAGCACCCACCCCCTCCCTCCCCGATGGAACTGTTAAGGCTCCGGACGAGCCTTTCGGGAGTGGGGAGTTATGTCAGTCCTCGGTCGTATGTGTCCCATGTTCCTGCCTCATGTTTCCATATTTGGTTTGTTTCCTGTCCTTGTTAAATGTGATCATTAGTTAATTCTTGTCCAGCCGTGTTCATCTCATTATCTATGATTTTTCTGTGTATTTATAGTCCTGTCTGTTCAGTTTGTTTTCATCTGGTCCACTTGTTACTCCCCGGTGTTCCTGTCTGTGTCAGCCTTGCCTTGTCTTGCCCTGCCTTGATGTCTTCAGTAAAGACTGTTATTTTGAGTTACATCCTCGTTTGCGTGTTCCTTGTTCCTCCCTGCTGTGTGCACCATGACATAAACAAGCAATAGTCAGGGCAGGCAGCAAGCAATCAAAAACAAGGAAACAGTCCAAGATCAAAAACACTAAGGCAAGGAAACTAGGAAACTCAGAAAACAAGGAGCACAAGGAAACTAGGAAATATTACAGGCTATCAATCACCAGTGAAGTGTTCAAGTTTGTGTGCATCTTTAAAGTCCTTCTAATGTGAGACAGCTGTGAACTGATAATGAGATCTGATGAGAGACAGGTGATGCAATAGATAACGAGTCAAAGGATTATGGCGAAAGTAGTCCAGGGTGAATGGCAAAGGTATGGGATGGAGTGTCCTCTAGCAGAGCTCATGGGCACTCCAGCTAGAGATCGTGACAGGATGGACAAAGTTGCCTAATAGTGTAATCTATTAACTACTTAAGTACCAGATATGGGTGTCATGCCATAAAATATTTTAATATGTATTTAACATGTTCATATTTAACAAATACATATTTTAATATGTATTTATATTTTAATATGTATTTAATTTAATACAACATTTTAAGTTACAAATTATAACACTTTCATTGTACAGAACGAAAGCAAAGAACATTTAAATGATCAAAGAACATTTTCACTTCAGTCCAGCGAGTTCAAGCACTCTCAAAAACTCCCATTAAAATCACTGAAGCTGTTTACACTGTGAAATGTATATCTCACTTACATTCGTACGCACATCTACACTTTGTTGTTTCTGGTTAGAGAATTTGCCAGAGAATTCAGTCAGCGAGCGAGCGTGGTGACGAAACAGCAGTGTTTCAGCGGTGACTCATCTGAACGCCTCTGATTGGTCATTGCATTCATAAGCTCAACAGAATCGTGTGTGACTGGTTATAATGCGCAGCGCTGTAAAAACACAGCAGCACCAGCCAGCAAACACAGATTTAAATTTAACAACTGGTGATGTTTTTCTTTTTTTATAGTTTCCAGGACAAACTACCATGGCTGAGAGAGCTCAACGCGCTGCAACTTCAGAAAACATATGCAAATATAAAAATTAAGAAAACATTTTCATCAGTTTGACAGCACATGTGCTGCAAATACTCGCAACACAACCAAATACAAAAATACGCTGTAAATTCTCACAACACAAATAAAGATACACGCTGCAAATACTAGCAACACAAGCGAATACAGAAATGCCTGCAAAAACAGAAACACACTGCAAATACGCACAACACAAAAAAATAAAGAGAAAGGAACACACTGCAAATACTTTTTTTTTTTTTTTTTTTTTTTGGCATATTGATTACCATTTGTATAACCACAGTTGTACAAATACCATGGTTAAACTATGGTTAGTGTAGTGAATCCATGGTTAATTTGTGCATGGTTAGCATGGTTTAACTATAGTACCCATTTTTTGCATAACCTTTCACAGTTACAGCAATTGTGTATTTCATCAACTTATTTAAGCCAATAATACCCCCCCCTCCCCCTCAAAAAAAGGAATTATGATCAGGATGTTATATGATATGATAAATATGTCTCAGCAATGTTTGTCACTTTAATTAATTAATTTTGTTGTGGTCTGTGCTACTTGCCTGTTTCTGTTTTTGCTTGTGTTGTGAGTTTTTGCAGTGCGTGTGTTGTCAAATTGATGAAGGTGTTTTCTTAATTTGCATGTGCTTTTTCATTTACAGCACATTGAGCTCTCTCGACCACCGTAACAAACTGCGCATTGCACCCAAAATTGTTTAGTGATCATGTAATCTGTAAAAAAAAAGTTACTCTAATCTGATCATAACCATTTTTAAACTGACTTTAACTGGAAAATTGACTGTTGAGCAACTTTAAAGTAGACTGTTGAACTGCTTTGAAGCAGAATTGCATTTTTATTTTCCTGTTTAACACTGTAAAGCTGCTTTAATGCCGTCTGTATTTTATAAAGCACTACATAAATAAAGGTGACTTGATCCTGTGATGGACTGGCTACCCAGGATGCTTCAATAGGACAAGCAGATAATCAGTAGATATGGATTTATCAAAATAATTGTTAGTTACTTGAGAAAATGATTAATGTAAGCAGTTATTAGACTTATTAAACTACAAATCCATATTCACAGTCATTTTGTGCCATGTGACAAGAAAGAAGGAGAAGATAAATAGCATATCTAGGCCATATTGCCTTTGAATGGGTGACATTAACAGCTTCTAAGGATTAGAATAAGGATTATAGGATCTTTCAGTGTCATGTACAGTATATGTCCCTCTGGGACTGGAACTTGTTCTGAGTATGAACTTCATGGAATAATAGGCAGTCAAGGGTGCTCTATAGCCACAGGGTCTAAAATCACACCCGCACATATGTTGGTTTTTTATGTTTTATGGTGACTTTCCATAGTCAAAATGATTTTATACTCTATTAACTGTATCCTGTAAGACTACCCCTAAACCCTCATAGAAAACACTTTACATTTATATATACAGTATATATATATATATTTTTTTTTTTTTTATTATTTAATATGATTTATAAACTGTTTTCCTCATGGGGAAAAAAGTGTCAGAACCTTTTCAGAACATTTCAAGTATAAATAAAGAGCCATGTTTCACTGCTGTCAAAAAAAAGAAAAGATAATTGAGCCATGCACGAATGTGTGTCTAACATGGGAAACTTGCATTTGTTGCATTTGGATGCTGTATACGGAAGTGTTAAATATACCATGTACTTCTGTTTTATGAAACACTGCACACTATGCAGCATGTCTTTTCAATATAAGTGTCTTTTTTTAAACAGGAATGTGCATTTTTGTCATTGTAACTGCTCAGTAAGTCTGCTCAGCAAGTGTTCTTGCTGTAAACTGTTGTTATTGTGGCAAATTGTGTCTATTATTTTTTAATTACTTTTTAACTACTCAAATTTTTGGCCCATAATGTATCGGATTTCTAATTCTCTGCCTGGTGATTCACACACATAAAGCCAAGAAGATTGTGAGCCCAAAGACTAATGCATGCGGCTCTCTTCTGCTCATTTGCATCATTTGCCATGAGCATGCTTTGTTTAATATTGGGTTGGAGATCTGATTTGAATTGGTAACATAGTGAGGAAACATATGGCTGAGCATACGTGTATGCATATGCATACAGAAAAGACACATCTCAAGCTAAGCCAAGTAAAGGCGCCAGACTTGCTGCGGTCTGGTTGCTTTGACTCTGTAATCCTTTTTGACATTGGCATCTTTCTGACATGTGTCCTCTGTCTTTCGCTTGCTTTAAACTTGCTGTCCCTCACAAGTTTTCAAAAACTTGGAGAGATTAAGAACACTTTGAATCGAGGATGAATCGCTGGCATCTCTTCCTTTTGCCTGGTGAGTTGTGTTCACAGTGCAAGTTATAGGCAAACCATACTGTGGTTTTTAAGCAAAGCATACCTTCTGGAGTTTGTGTGGATTGAAACATACTGAAAACATTGTATTTGTTGGTATAGGACAGAAGAGAGCACAGCTTATTCACTTTGAAACTGCAGATTCCATATTCATTCAATTAAATCACAGCCTTTGCAGTTTATTAATCATTGCTTTTATGACTACAAGGCCATGTCATAATTGTGAAGATTTTCTTTTTCACAGCCCTACTTTTAAACTACTTTATTAATGATTACCTTGAAATGTACCTTTATATAATATCACTGAAATAAAAGGTCACACTTTAAGTATACCTTTGAAAAGTGCACTTTGCAATACTGTTAAAATAGTTGTTAAATTAAAGTACATTTTAAAGTCATTATGTTTTATAAAAAAAAGTATGCTGTTAGTATGTTGACTAGCATACTAAAGCACATGTAAAATACATGTGTGCAATTTTAACTAGTGTGTGTCAATATTACATGTAAAGCTAATATATGTTAACCCAGCCTTAAACCTATCCATACCACCAAACCTGTCCCTAACCTCATCCGTATCCGTATCCCACCTCAATAGCAGCAAAAGTGTTTTGCAATACAATATGACCACAATAAGTACATTGTACTTATTTTTTTATGTAAGTACACAATAGTTAAGGCCATCTAATATAAAGTGTAAATGCTTACACTTTATATAAAAAATAATTAGTAAATGCTTTTGAAGGGTTTGTAATACTTGTGTCATTACTAGTTGCTTACCATGACCCTCACTTTAGAATTAATTATAATTATATAATTATTATAATTATTAATTATATGCATTAGTCACATTAATTATGAACCTGTGTGTAGAAGCATTACTCTGGGAGATATGAAAAAAATAGTAGTTACTGATTAGCTAATGGTGAACTACCACTTTCAACTGAGCGCTATTACTTATTAGTAGTATTACTTAAAAAAGCCCAACTAGCTGCATAATAAATGTAAACTATACTATATTTTCATTTAATTTCAAATAACATGCAATTATGCGTCCAAAAACACATTCATTATTTAAAAATATATATATATATTTTGAACTTCTTTTGAAACTTCTTTTTCCCAAGGAATTGTGTAGTTCAGAGAAATATGCCTTTTAATTGATTTGTAATACCAACCAGCAAACAGCATTTATATATATATATATATATATATATATATATATATATATATATATATATAAAATTGCAGTGTAACTTAAACTGTGCAGATTTCAGAAAAATGTTGTCCACAATTTTACCTCATTGTAGAAGCAAGGTCTGCATTATGATGCTTGCACTTTTAATTATCTTATTGATGTGGCCATTAAAATTCTGCATTACACTTTAATATATTTTAAGGAATTTCATACACTGTTCTCCTTGACCTTCATGAGCTAATATGCGTGGAGAATTTATGCATTGCCTTATTCAATTAAGAGCCTCAAGTATGTCATGTAATGAAAGCATCAAGAGCAGCCTCCTTCTAAAAGCATCAGATACTGTAAGTGTAAAGAGTGCATGTTGCTGTTCCCACAGAGCGGAATTAGCACCAAACTATAGAGGCCACTGCAATATTTGCCTCCTTAAACTGATATCAGCAGGCATTTTTACCTTTATTATGCCTATTATTTATGCCTATTAGATGCATCATCTTTTATGTCAAATACCGACATTTAATCAACAAATTCAGTTATAATTCAGAATAATAAGACACTGTACGACTATGATCGAATCAAATTAAATCAATGTCAACAAGATCCATTGATCCCCACTGCAGAAGTAGCCTTTAGGTCTGTAAATATGTGTCTAACTGTAATATTTGTATTATGCTGTCATTATTATGTCCCCTTACTTGTTTACTCATTTAACATTTAATACAACATACATTGAGATCAGTTCGTGACCACACCTGCTCCCAAGCTATTAGCCCAATCTGTTAAATGGCTCTTGCAATGTGGCTCTTGCAATGTTAATATTTCTCATATGCAACAAAAATGGCAGCAGATAATCAAAGAGAGGTGAGCAAATTTGATGTTGCCCCAAAGTGTAATTTAACAAAATTTGTTGCACCAGCAAGAACAAAGCTCACACAATACAACTATTAAGTCTCTTTATGAAAGCTGCAAACTTTGAGTGCAAAAAGTTTCCAGAATATAACAGTTTTATTAAATTTAAACAATTTGTTTAAATAAGTGTATCATCCGGGTATTTGAAGTGCACTTTTTCTTGGAATTATCAGTGTGAACCCTCACTGCTTATATTACAAAACAGCATAGTGGTTTAGTATTGAATTTGGAATGTACCTGAGGCGTTGCAGGATTAACCTCTTTATTTAAGATGTGAGAAGTGCACAGTTTCGGGATGCCCCATCTCTGATTCTGGGACAGGAAACTTTCTAGGGCTGAGGTCTCCATATCTTAGAGACACAGAGAACAGATATAGAAGAAGTCACCGTCTTTGAACTTCGACAGCATCACTTGACCATCAAAGAAAGTGAGTCTGAAATAAGGATTGGATTTAGAGACGCCAGAGGTGTCCTCCTCCATTAGCAAATGATACTTGAAAATAGATTCATTTGTTTAACCCTGTAATCCTATTTGTTTGAAAAGGTTTGTGTTTTGGGCATGAGGTGTGAGCTCTTTTAAATTACTGTCCACAAACATTGGGGGGGGGGGGCAGTCTAGCATAATTTTTAAAAACATTACTTGTATGGAAGGGATATACTTGGAAAGAATATACTTACAACGTAAGTGCAAACTAAATGTGAAGTTCTCTGGGCACTTAATATTACGTTAATTGTGACTAAATTAAAGCATATTAGGTTAAGAGTGTTTTTGACCCACTTAAGACTTACTAATGCCCATCTCTTTGCAATTTTTATATCGTCTTCAAAATACCGTTAAAGTGTACACAATTAAAGTAAAATTACAGTTATGATATGGTCCTGGTGTCATAAAAGTAATGATTAATAAACTGCAAAAGGCTATGATTTAAATAAATAAATATAGAAGTATTTTATTTTTTTATATTTTCATTTACTTATTTTAAAGTAAATGAACTCTTCTTACACACTGCTTCAAATTATAAACAATTTTTTTTTTTACTATTGTCAGGCTAAATGTATCCAACTGATTGTTAAAAAAATTTTTTTGCAAGTACAGTTTATTTGTAAATATGTATAATCTCTGATAAGTACATAAAATGAAGACTGAAAATATACTTATTTTTATTTTTAAATATGTATACTAATGCCAAACTTGGATAAACTTATTTTTGCAATGGGATGAGAGAAGTAGCTCAATTAACATACTATTTGCTGTAGATTCGAGAGTGTAGCTACTTCCTAGACGCTTTCTTCATCAAACAGTTGTGGAGTGCAGGCCTTTATTTGAGGTGATCCCTCTGGTTTTGTTGTTCTGTTTTGGAGATCCATTATGTTTCATCTCATGTAATCTGAGAATAAAAGGAGTACTTGAAGAAATGTGAGGTGATGACAGGCTATAATATTATAATATTATTAAATCAGGAATATTTATTTGAGAAGTGTTTCAGCAGGTAGTGTGCATGCATGTGTCATGCATTAAATTCACTTAAATCTGAATCCAGCTCAGGTAATTTCCCTTTGATTCCTATTTCCTATCCAATTAAAGGGAAAGCAGGCCAAAAAATGAGGCCAGTGTCATAAAGTCATAATTATGTTTGCAAGAAATGGTTCTCTGGAATAGCTGATTCTGATTGGTCAATCGTGGCATACCCACTACTAGCACTATACTTTCACGCCCCTTGCATCACACACACACTTCTTGTTTCTTACAAACATAATTGGTACTTTTTTAGTTACATGTCAAATAAAATTAGAGCGGTCCCACTTTATATTAGGTGGCCTTAACTACTATGTACTTGCATCTAAAAATAAGTACAATGTACTTATTGTGTACATATTGTATTACAAATACTTTTTGTATTTGTAATACAAATGGTGGTTTGTGTAATGGTGGTTTGGGTAATGGTGGTTTGGGTAATGGTGGTTTGGGTAATGGTGGTTTGGGTAATGGTGGTTTGGGTAATGGTGGTTTGGGTAATGGTGGTTTGGGTAATGGTGGTTTGTGTAATGGTGGTTTGGGTAATGGTGGTTTGTGTAATGGTGGTTTGGGTAATGGTGGTTTGTGTAATGGTGGTTTGTGTAATGGTGGTTTGTGTAATGGTGGTTTGGGTAATGGTGGTTTGTGTAATGGTGGTTTGGGTAATGGTGGTTTGTGTAATGGTGGTTTGGGTAATGGTGGTTTGGGTAATGGTGGTTTGTGTAATGGTGGTTTGGGTAATGGTGGTTTGTGTAATGGTGGTTTGGGTAATGGTGGTTTGTGTAATGGTGGTTTGGGTAATGGTGGTTTGTGTAATGGTGGTTTGGGTAATGGTGGTTTGGGTAATGGTGGTTTGGGTAATGGTGGTTTGGGTAATGGTGGTTTGGGTAATGGTGGTTTGGGTAATGGTGGTTTGGGTAATGGTGGTTTGTGTAATGGTGGTTCCCTTCCAGGAACGTCGAGCTGCGTCGGAGACGCTATGGGAACGCTCTCAGCGTCATTCCGCTCTGAACATCCTATGTCATCAGTCCAATAGAAGGGCGACGCGTCACGGGCGGGGTGACGTCACGACCAGGAAGTATATAAGCACGTGCGGCGGCGCCCGCGTTAGCTTTCTGTCATTCAGCAAGCGCTCTGTATGTTGTCAGTCCTATTCTCTGTTTGTGAGTCTTATTTAGTGTTGTATGTCCTGAAAAGAAATTAGACATCCCTAAAGCCAAGACCAAAACAGGGGGCGATCCTAGATCGCGTTTCAGATTGTGTGCTAGTCCACTGCCTGCGTTATGAAAAAAAAGCATTATGAGCGGGGACACACATGATCTGTGCGTGGTCTACCTGAGTGCGGAGCGCGAGGCAGCGGCTCTCGAGGGAGCTGACTGCCCGCATTGTGAGCGGCTCTCGCTGCGCACACTCCGCACTCGGAGGGCTCTCTTCGAGAAGAGAGTCTTTGTGAGCTCCCCGCGTGGTGCTGGCCCCGCTTTTGCCTAGGCAGAGCGGCGGCTGCGCTCGTGGGACTCACAGGCTGATTTGGCGAACGAGAGTGAGACGGGAATGTCCCTATCTCCTCCCGTATCCGTCAGATCTGGCGCCCCGTCTCGCGATTCGGAAGCGGTCTCTTCCCCCCGAGACGAGGGCTCAACGCTTCGTCTGTCTTCCTCCGAGGAGGTTGACGTGACGAGCGTTGATGAGGTTTCGCCGCCTCTGTCGCCCCAATTTATATAGAAGGAAAGCGAGCTCTCCACGCGCTGTCGGCCCCGCTTTTGTGCAAAAGAAAGATAGAGCGGTGGCTGCGCTCGCGCGGCTCGCAAATGGATCAAAACAAATCCAGCGCCCGCTCTCTGTGCTCGGAAGCGGTTCTCTTCCCCCAGAGAGAGGGCTCGTCGCCCCGCTTGTCTTCCTACCGAGGAGGTGGATGAGAAATGATGAGCGTTGTAAACTCTAGTGTTGCACAAGCACAAATAAAGCCAGCCCCACTCTGTCGAGGCAGAGCGGTGGCTGCGCTCGTTGGGCTCGTAGAGAAAAAAGGCTGATCTGGCTGGCGGGCATATAGAAGAGAAGAGAAAAGAAACTATCTTCTCCCGTATCCACCAGATCTGGCGCCCCGTCTCGTGGTTCGGAAGCGGTACTCTTCCCCCCGAGACGAGGGCTTGACGCTGCGTCCTCCGAGGAAAAGGGATGTGACGAGCGTTGACGAGGTTTCGCCGCCTCTCTCGCCCCAGTGTGAGGAGCCACAAGAGCCTTCAGTTTCCCCCGATCTCCACCGAGGTGTTGAGATCGCGGGTGGAATCTTTGAGGGCAGATGGTATGCGCGCTCTCGAAATTCAGGCGGCTGCTGGGCGGGCGCAGCCTCCTCCGCATACCAGCTCCTCGCGCAGCAGGTCCTGACGGGCGAGCCCCAGGACCGCGGAGAGCGACCCCTACTGGGGTGGAGCGGCTTGCACCGCGGTACACGGTGACCGTCTCCCCTCGGTGCTCTCCGGGGATTTGTCTGTCAACCCTGCAGTTCCAGGGCACAGCAGGTCCCAGCGAGTGTTTTTCTCAGAATTCCCCGCCGGTAGTGACTGCGGGCCTGAGAAACTCGCCTCAGTTGCCAGAGACCGCGTCTCCCTCCGAAGCTCCGCAGCGAGACAGCGGTCTGGCCATTTCTCGGACACCAGAGGTCAGTTTCGAGAGCCTGATTCCCTTAGTAGACCATTGGGCAGTGAGCTGCCGAATGCGTCTCTTTGGGCCCTGCCTGGCAGGGTCTGGTTCGTTCAGAGGTCCTGACGGGCGAGCCCCAGGACTGCGGAGGACGACCCCTACTGGGGTGGAGCGGCTTGCACCGCGGCACACGGTGACCGTCTCCCCTCGGTGTCCTCCGGGGATCTGTCTGTCAACCCTGCAGGTCCAGGGCACAGCAGGTCCCAGCGAGTGCTTTCTCAGAATTCCCCGCCGGTAGTGACTGCGGGCCTGAGAACCTCGCCTCAAGCGCCAGAGACCGCGTCTTCCTCCGGACTTCCGCAGCAAGACAGTGGTCTGGCCATATCTCTAACACCAGAGGTCAGTCTCGAGAGACTGATTCCCTTAGTAGATCATCTAGCGGCCAGGCAGCGGCTACCAGATGTGTCTCTTTAGGTCCTGCAGACGGTAGAGCATGGTTATTCCATCCAGTTCGATGGGCCACCTCCGCCGTTCAACGGGGTTTGCGTGACTACGGTCCGCCCCGAGCAGGCTCTGGTTCTGGGACAAGAAGTCGAGAATTTAGTAAGGAAGGAAGCCATCGAGTGGTTCCTCCTCACGGAGTTCACGCCGGCGGCTCAGCCGGCACTTCATTGTTCCAGAGAAGGATGAGGGGCTGAGGCCCATACTGGATTTGGGGTTCTGAACCACTCAGCCAGAAAGCTGAAGTTCAAGATACTCACTGGCAGGCAGATCGTGTCTCAAATCAGGTCCGAGGACTGATTTGTCACGACAGACCTCTCCAGTTACCCATCCTTCCCTTTCACAGGGAGTTCCTGAGGTTCGCTTTTGGGGGCAAAGCGTATCGGGTTCCTCCTCTCGGCCTTACACTCTCACCCCGCACTTTCACTAAGTGTGTGGATGCGGCACTAGTCCCGTTGCGACTGCAGAGCATCTGCATACTCAATTGCATCGACGATTGGTCGATCCTCGCTCAATCAGAGCGGGTGGCGATTCGGCATCGAGGTGTCGTTTTCGCCCACGTGAAAGATTTGGGGGTTAAGACTAAACGCCGAGGAAAGTGTGCTTTCTCCAGCTAGAGAACCACTTACCCAGGCGTAGTGAGGGATTCGACCACGATGCAGGCTCGTTTGACCCCTGCTCGGATCGAGTCGATCCTCACGGCAGTCAAGAGAGTGCGAGAAGGCCAGCCATTCACTGTCAAGCAGTTTCAGAGACTGCTTGGGCTCATGGCAGCTGCGTCCAGCGTGACTACTTCTGGCCTGCTGTACATGACGCCCCTACAGGGGTGGCTCAAGACCAAGGGGTCTCCCCGAGGGGAGACTTGCTCCGCGCTGTCTAAGTGTCACGCCGCTGTCCGTGCCTTAGACATGTGGAGGAATCCTTGAGTCTTGTCTCAGGGCCCGGTGATGGGAGCTCCTTGTTGCCGCGTTTCGCTAGCGACGGACGCTTCCCTCACCGGCTGGGGTGCGGTCATGAGTGGCCACCCTGCCCGCGGTCTGTGGAGTGGTCGCCACCTACGTGGCATATCAACCAGCTAGAGATCCTAGCCGTGTTCTGTGTGCGCAGGCACTTCCTCCCAGACCCAAGAGATCACCACGTGCTGGTGCGAATATGGGAGCAGACGTCCTGTCGAGACAGGGGCTGAGGCCCGGGGAATGGATGCTTCACCCCGAGGGGTGAAGCAGATTTGGAAGGCTGTGGCCAGGCACAGGTGGACCTCTTCGCCGCTTGAGAGTTAGCGCAATGTCCCCTCTGGTTCTCTCTAGCCCCTCCAGCTCCTCCGGGACTGGACGCTATGGTACAGACGTGGAGACCGAGGCTCCGTCCGTACGCCTTCCCCCCCGATCGCTCTGCTCCCGGGAGTTCTGGAGAGAGTGCGCCGGGACGAGGTCAGTCTACTGCTGGTAGCACCGTTCTGGCCGGGCCGAGTATGGTTCTCGGACCTGATTTCTCTTCTCGACGGCACCCCGTGGCCGGTGCCGATCAGGAGAGATCTCCTCTCACAGGCCGGGGGCACCATGGTGCACCCCCGCCTGGAGCTATGGAAGCTGTGGGTATGGCCTCTGAGGGGGCACAACTCATAGTTTCCGGTCTGTCAACCGAGGTTGTCGAGACCCTCCTCCAATCCAGAGCTCCCTCCACGAGGAAACTGTACGCCTGGAAGTGGAAGCTTTCACTTCTTGGTGCGGAGACCACCAGCTCGACCCAGTCAACTGCCCGATTCGCGCAGTTCTGGAGTTCCTGCAGGCCCGCTTCTCCGCAGGGTTAACCCACTCCACTGTTAAGGTCTACGTGGCAGTTATCTCTTTGTACCACGCCCTTAGCGGTGGCCAGTCAGTGGGCAGACACCCCCTAGCTACACGTTTCCTCCGGTGCGCTGAGGCTGAGGCCTCCGGTACGATCATGCGTCCCGACTCGGGACCTGGCTGTGGTTCTGAGGTTCGGTGCGAGCACCTTGAGCCTATCGAGGAGGTAACAGATGGACTCCTCACCATCAAGATCGTCTTCTTGCTGGCCATCACTTCTCTGAGGAGGGTGTGTGGCCTTCAGGCCCTGTCTGCGGCCCCTTCGATGTTGACTGTGCGCCCGGTTTGGCGAAAGTCTTTCTCTACCCCTGTGCGGGGTACGTTCCGAAGGTTCCAACGGTCATACCACAGCCGGTCGTACTCCAGGCCTCTGTCCTCCTCCCTTCGGGGAGCCCGGCCAGGAGAGGCACAACTATATGTGTCCAGTGTGAGCACTGGGCACGTACATCCACAGAGCTGCCCTGTGGAGGAAGTCGGACCAACTGCTCGAGGGCCTTGGTCCGCCTAAGAGGGTAGGGCTTGGTAGCCCACTCTTAGTAAGTGATGTTGGATGCTGTCAATTTTGCTTACGAGGCCTCTGGGCTTGCCCATCCGTGGGAGTCAGAGTGCACTCAACCAGAGGTATGGCGGCCTTCAAGGCCTTTTCGGACAGATGTACCGATCAGGGCATCTACGACGCTGCTGGTTGGTCCACGCCCCTGACATTCGCCAGGTTCTATGACCTCGACATTCGAGCCACTCCAGGCTCCTCTGTTCTCTCGTCCTGACATCAGGCAGGGACTTGTCAGTCTGGCGGCGTGGGCATAGCGTTCCCATAGCGTCTCCGACGCAGCTCGACGTTCCTGGAAGGGAACGAACCAGGTTACGTATGTAACCCAGGTTCCCTGAAGGGAACGAGAGCTGCGTCTCGAAGCCATACTTCCGGCATCCCTGCCAGCGCTTGCTTCATGACATGAAGCTAACGCGGGCGCCGCCGCACGTGCTTATATACTTCCTGGTCGTGACGTCACCCCGCCCGTGACGCGTCGCCCTTCTATTGGACTGATGACATAGGATGTTCAGAGCGGAATGACGCTGAGAGCGTTCCCATAGCGTCTCCGACGCAGCTCTCGTTCCCTTCAGGGAACCTGGGTTACATACGTAACCTGGTTCGTTTCGTGGTCTGGGTAGGTTTAAGGGTGGGTTAAGGTGTAAGGGATGGGTCAACAGTGTAATTATAAATGTAATTACAGATGTAATTACATCTACAGTATGTATTTTTTAAATGTAAGTACAATGTAAAAACATGTATGTACACAATAAGTGCATTGTACCAAATTACTAATTTAAAAGTACAGAGTAGTTAAGGCCACCTAATATAAAGTGGGACCATAATTAGCGGTGTGAGTTAACATTATTCTTACTTACAAGTCTGTCTTGTTTCAACTTGTTTGTCAGACTAATACAGTGAATTAGCTTTGAATATTATATAGGTCATGCCCTGTAATTTTACGTGATAGTTATTTGTCAGTAATGATAATGATCATGTGGCTGACTGTTTGTGTGATCATGTCTGTGTATGTGAGACCAGACATTTGGCACTGTTTCAGATCCATATCTCTTTGTTAAGTGCCAAGACTTACACACACTTACGATCCAGGCTTTCCCACCGATCCGCTTCAGTTTCATCAAACTTTAATGCCGTGTCATCCAGCCGTACGGACACAGTATAAAGTGGTTTCATGTTACACCATTGTTCCCTGAACTTCAGCAGTAAATGGCTTCTTTAAAATGCCCAGAGATTTTGGTTCTGTCTGCTGTGTAATTCGGTCTGACAGGGCTGTTTGTGAACCTTTCTTACAGTGAGGGACATTGGAGGTCTTTAGGGTCTGTCACTGATATCTCCTGCCAAGGATGTGAGGTTTAGACCCCTGTAGACCTGCCATTTAATCAGGCTAATGCTCATTTATGGAAACAAGGGAAATGTTACTACTAAGAGGTTACTCTTTTATTGCTAAGGAGACTAAATTTAATTCTCAGTTAAGGTTAAATGTTGACAAGTTAAAATGAGACAGTTATCTTATGCTAATAGACTGGCACACGAGGCTGTCACAGTGCATTAGCATTTTTTTAAGAGCTGTGAGGAGTGTAGAATTACTCAAGCCATCTGTGTTGCTCACCCTCTCCAAGAATGAGATAAGAGCTCAGTGGTTTGCTGCTTAGAGACCTACAGAGCAAGAGATGTTGAGCACAAGGGAGGTCTAACCTACAGTCTCTAGTCTATTAGGCCGTTAAAATGGTTCTGTTCGACTACAGCTAACCAGTTCTTACTCTGTTATCTTTTGTGGTTTTATGTTCTTGGAAGGTTAACGGCAAAAAGGCTTAATTTGCTAGCTTGCTAGCTGTGACAGGACCTGACCATGGGCATAGAATACATGGGGGATGCGAGGGACATGCCCCCCCCGCACACTTTTAATAAAACGTAAATCTGCCCTTCGTATTTTTTCAGGCAAGTGTACTCACTTTTCAGAGGCCAGTGTAAATAAATCTACAATTAAATTCAAAGAGACAATATAGGCTATGCATGACCTGATGTTTTATTTGTGCGCTAAACACTCATGCAGTGTATGCTTCATTCATACTCGAAGCCAGAGGGCGCTCTCGCACAAAACGAACTCATAGAAATAATAAATTAAGACGTGCCAGGAAAACCCTGATATGGACAAAAGCGGCCAGCTATCGCTGTAGGTAAGCTGAATAAAAAACAGAAACATTTTGACTGATGAAACATGAAGACAATAAACACGTGAATGGGACAATATATGGTTTTATATATTTTTATTAATATATGTTTTTCATGGCATCTCCAGGTAATAAATAAATAGTGTATGAATGATGCAGAGCCAGTTGACATATCGTTTATTACAGAAACTATAAAATATATTTTCTGCCTTATTCTGTGGTAAAAAATTAGAAAAAGTGTTTGTAGTATATAAACCAATAATAAAACTGTCATTAGGAAAATATAGGGGAAACATATTATAGAATAAAAGTTATTGGTTATTGTTCAGCAGTGTATTTGATTCTTTGCTAATTAAAAGTAAGAGATAAGAAAAATTAAATCCTGTCAATTAGACAAAAAACGGTATTTGACATTTCTGTCCCTCGACTTTTGAAATGATGGCTATGCCCCTGGACCTGACCATGACATCCTTTTCTGAAACAGAAAATAACTTTTACGTGAAACAGAGACAAATCCCACAAACTCCACCACTCTGCTACTGCCACTCACAATGACAAACCATAAGCTCTCTTTAGCAACTCTGCCTAGATATCTCTCTTTAGCATCTCCTCTGAAACTAAAGGCCCAGATGTACTTAAAGCAACATTGAAGAACAGTCAGGTGTGACATCATTTTGAAATAAATCTGGCAAAATCAACTTCTTAACTTCTCTCCAGCTAGTAAATACCTTCAAACTACAATTGGTCTGTGATGATAACGTGCAGCTCATATTTAAATATCCCAGCAGCGTGTGCAGCCACAAAATGTTTGAAAACAGTGTATCATTGCTCAGGAATATCTAAATTCTTTTTACTTCTGAGTGAAGAAGCAAAAATAACTTAGTTGTAATTATTTTGGGGCCTTAAAGATGTGCGCATATTTTCATAACAACATGAGCCACTTAAAATAATGAAAGTTAACAACAAATCTGATATTCAAAACGGTAAGCAAGTGCTGTTTTGTTTACGTTTCGTATAACTGTGTTTATCTCATATATCCTTGTTTCGGTTTCTCGTTTTGAATGATGAATATATACTATTGATAGCTGCTGATATAGACAGCTAATAACACCTTAGTGATCTAAACCGTTTAGAAAAGCTGTGAATCTTTCCCTTACAGCGTCATTTTAATTTGAGTAAAATTTAGTATGGAATCCACACTGACTAAAGTCTACAAAAGGAGGAACTAGAGCCATAGGCAGAGACCTAAGAACACCCTAAAAACCACCTAATAATGCCATAGCAAACTACCCAGAACACCGTAAGGAGCCTTCTTAGTAGTGTACTAAACCAGACAGATCACCTTAGCAACATGCCTCAGTCAAACAACTGCATATGAATAGAGACTTGGAAGTGTGCTTTTTGGGGGGCAAGGAAGAGTTAGGAGGCTTCTAAGGGGCCATTCACACAGAATGCGTTTTTCCATTCCAATGCGCTATTTTCCATTGTTTTTCTATGTAAACACGTGCTTGACAGATGTGCATGACTATTACGCTCACGTCCCGCATCTTTTGCAGTGCCTCGCACATGAGCGCCGTTTTTTTAAGATGCCGTGTCAAGTTAAATGAATTTCAACTTTTACATGCAGCGCCACTCATTAATGTCAGTTCCAAAGCAGTGGACCAATCAGAATAACTCAGAGGCGGAGCAAGTGTTGCGAGCGTCTGTTTACATTAGCAAGTTGACATTGACAACTGTTTTATTTGACGGCAATATGGCGGATGAGGCACTCATAGTGGCTGTGTCTGAATACCCTGAATTATATAACATTTGTTCAAGAGATTATTTTCCATTTCAAAATTTGTATCTATTATTTCCGTTATTGTCGTTATTGCATCACGTCTCAAAAGCGTGTCTCAAAACCCTTGCGTTCTATGCTGCGCTTTTTTTAAAAACCATTCCTGGGCGCTGCAGCTCACATTTTTAGACGCAAAGACGCGTTCTGTGTGAATGGCCCCTAAGGGCCCAGAGCAGCAAGGGGGCCTGACCAGCCTTACATTGCCAAAATACTTTGAAAGTACTCAAAATGACAGAAATGTTTTGTTTTTTTACAGGCTTTTATATTTGGAATTACCCATTGTATTGTGTTGTGTTTAAGGGTTAAAGAAAATGTACATGAACTTAACAGAAAATGTCCTGACAAAAAATTACCAATACCAGGACCTTTTCAGTTTTCTACTGATTTTTTTTACTTACACTGTAGCAACACACAAACAAACCTCTCTTAGCAATGATTCAAAACAGCCGAGAATTATGCACCACTCATATTTTCATTTTCTATTGAATATGAACATATGTTCAAACTTTACTGTTTCCTTCTGTGTACTTCTGTTTTCTTTTTTCTCAGTGTCTCTCTCTCCCTCTCTGGTCTCCTGTGTCCTCTCTATTTTCGTTACCCATGATAAGATGTCTGTGTGATTAGGAGTGAAAGGTGATCCTGTCCTGGGCCCGTACTGAATGCTCAGACAACACAAAACACCAGAGCAAGCGGGACGGAATGGAGAAGAGAAGTGGGGTGGGGTGGGAGGTAAATAATTGATGAGCGGCACTTTCATTTTTTAATTTGTAAATGAGAAGCCTAGACACACTATCTGTACCCCATTAAGATAACAAGATGGAAGATAATGATCCTAGTTAAGACACAGTTTACATTGAGAGAGCTCCTCAGGTATAGCACTCTAGTTTTTGTTAGCCGCTTTTGTTAAGGATGGATAAGCCATGTGAAGTGAACCAGCACTTATCTCCATATCACTACAGAGAGCTGGACAATCATCAAAGATCCTCTCACACACAGACAGATCTGGCATTATCTTGTCCATTAATCTGTGCCGTTTACATGCCACCTGTTGTAAGTCATCTGAGAACAGAAAAGTCTACAGAAGGAACCTCAGCCAGGTGAGCAGGCAGTTATCAAAGAAGCAGGACACACAGTTCAACATAATCTGACATCTTCTCCACAGCAGGGAGATCCCTGTAGCATTGAGGGATTAGTGTAGTAATCAGATGTGCTAAAACATTAGCCACATTTAAATCAAGACTCAAAACTCATCTGTTTAACTGTGCATTTGTTGAATGAGCACTGTGCTATATGTCCGAACTGACTGCAATACATTTTAGGTATAATCATTTTCTTTAAATTTATTTTAAATCATTTTCTATATCATTTTAAAATTCCTTGTTTTTATTATTTTTATTTCCATGTTTTTATTGATTTTAATGTCTATTTCACTTTCTTTTATGTAAAAGCACTTTGAATTACCACTGTGTATGAAATGTGCTATATAAATAAACTTGCCTTGCCTAATCTTTTTTTTTTCTTTCTTTTAACAGTACTTTTTTCATTCAATTCAGTTTGGACTTTAGAACTAAGTTAAAAAAAAAACAAATTGAGTGGCATAGATTCAACATCACATCTAAAAAAAAAATAGTGTCATAGAATAAAAGATTCATCCACGGATTTTAAGAATCTATATTAAGATATTTAAAATGATCTTGATTTATCAAAAAAAAATAATAATAATTCTTAGTTACTATTGTAACTTCCATTCCCTGATGGAAGGATTGTGACGTTGTGTCGATGTAGTGACACTAGAGGTTGTCCTTAGGAGCCCCAAACACCACTAAAGATTCAGACAAGCCTAATGAGAATTGGGGAGTGGAATTTGCATGCCACTCCCCCAGACAAGTGTGTATAAAAGGAGGTAGCTTTCTCCACTCGTTCGGGTTTGTGGTGAGATGTCCCCAGTAAGTAGTTCAGTGTTGTTGAAGGAGGTTTCATTCCCTCCATTGGGGAATGGAGGATACAATAGTAACCAAAGATGTTACTTATCTGTCACTCACTCAACATTGTATCGATGGAGTGACACTGAGGGGTGCTATACTAACTGCCATAACCAGCTGAAATGGTATGAGGTTTGGCAGTGCAGATGCAGGCAGGCCACTGCATGTCTAATAACAAATGCACAACACCCTTGTCGTAACAGCTCCCACCACACCAAGCAAGTTGGCATAGTCCCACCACCACAGGGGAGCAGTAAAAGACCATATTTACAAGAGGTTGTTCTAGCTGCCCATTCTTTTCAGAAGTTTGCGCTGAGGAAAGGTGTTTATTTTCCTATGCAGAAAAAAGAACACTGTGGAGGCCTGCCTGAGAATGGGGAAGCACTGCAGCCACAGTGAGTGGTAGCAGAGCAATACTCTACCCAGGAGAAGACAGAGAGTTTACTTGCAGGGGAACCAAACAGTGGAAAATACATAATTTGAGATTACTGTTAGGGAAGCAATATTCTGACTGTTAGGTCAGCATATATGAAGCAATTAACTCAAGGACAACGGCTCATCTGAAAATGGGAATAAAATGAGTAGTGTGCTGGTAGCAAAATTCCTCTGCCAAATCGGCTACTGATGAGTGCTGGAGAATAGGAAGGGGTCCAGGGTTTGCCAGACATGAAGAACTCACATGGATGGATGGAAAAGTGTGCATTAATCATATCAGAGAGGGGAAAGGCACTAAATGCAAGGGAAACTCCCAACCAGTTGCCCGAAAATTACCTATTTGCACTCATTAATACTCAAGAAAAAAATGGAGCAATTCAGATCTTGTGAAAGTCTTGTGAACTTATTGGGTGTAGAAAGGCACCATTTGCTAGTGCCCAGGAAGATGCAAATCCCATAGTGGAGCATGCTTGCACTCCAAGTGAGCAAGCACACACTGGATATACTAAGGATAGGACTGGGTCTGCCTTGTTATAAGTAAATACTTGCAAGTTCACCACTTGATTTCTAAAATGGTGGGAACTTTGGGCACATAGGTGGCCAAGGTTCTTAGGACAAGATGAGAGTATTTGGGGCTGAACTCAAGGCACACTTCGCTAACAGAGAGCACTTGTAGGTCTCCAACCCTCTTAATAGAGATGAACATGGCCGACTCTAAGGGCTCAGACAGAGATCAGCACCAAAGAGAGCTCACAAGAAGGGAATAAGGCATGGGAAGATGGAATCTCATCGTACCTCTGAGGAACCTAAAAATCAGGTGTGCTTCCTGATTGCATGGTGATGTGCAGCTTTTAGCGGCCATATACACCTTCAAGGTGGAGAGGGATAACCACACCTCCAGCATTTGCTTCAGAAAAGAAATCACCATACTGATAGTGCATCTCTGTGGCTCTTTGCCTTGGGAAGAGCACTAATTAACTTCAAAGCGTACAGCTACCTCATAGAGATTGCTTTGACTACAGTGATAGGGTCTATCACTACTGGTGATAGCCCACTTAGGTGGGCCAGATGTGGAGTTTCCAGAGGTATGTGTGAGGGTGCCAGATCGTGCCCTGCCCCAAGAAAGAAGATTGTTCCTGAGGAGTATTCGTCAAGGTGAGGCTGTCGAGAGGAGCACGAGCTCTGAAAACCAAGTCTGGGTGGGCCAGTAAGGTGCAACCTTCAAGATCTTGCATAGCGTCTGTGCAGTCAGGCTCAATGGGGGAAATGCGTATTTGCACAATCCCTAGGACCAGCTGTGTGCCAGGTCATCTGTGTCGAGCTTCGGTCAGGGAATACCATACAGGGAAGTGGAACAAGCTCTATCCCATCCTTTGCCAGAAAAACTGTGATCTTCGTATGCAGACATGTCTTTGCCTGTGTGGGCTCCTGGTGAACTGAAGCACATAGAAGAGTCAAATTGTTGTTCTGATGAGCCAGGTTGATGGATTGGAAAGTGTTAACCACACACCCAAACTTTGCATGAGGGGCACCAAGGGAACAACATTTTTGTTTGTATGACTTACCAATGTTGGATCATGGTGCATCACATTGAGGCAGAGGAGGTGCCACCAGGTCAGGAAGATCTTGTGGTTGAGGATGTAAAGGCCTTCATACCTTGCTCTGAGCCTACAATGGGATGGGTTTGTGATGGTTGAGGCTGACTGTGAGTGCAGTGTGTGCGCCACAGCTGATTGCTCATGAGCTGTCGTGAGAATAAGAGGCATATGTATTGATTTTGTGTGTGACCAAGGAATGCTTTAAAGGGCTAGCAGTCAAGAACGCATCACCTTCCTGTAGGGATCCTTCCGTTGGGGCCGAAGCCTGTGCAGAGCCAGTATATCAGCCATAGGTGGAGGACCTCGGCAGTGTGCAGATGAGGTGCAGGACCTCCATGGTCTGAAGCTTGTGGCCAAGTCACACCAGGGCAGGATATGTTTTATTGTCCCCATCTGTTTCTTCACCATTGAGAAGTGCTGGGCAAAGTCCTCCAGAGTGTCACCAAATAGGCCCACATGGGAATGGCATCCCTTAATTTCCCAAGGGTGAGCAATAAATGGTGTTCCTGGACCACCAGAGTGGACATCACCCAACCGAGGGCCTGCACTGTGACCTTCATTGGTCATAGGGTGAGATCGGTCACTGCATACAGCTCCTGCTTAAGAGCTGGGTCGGGACATTCCTTGTGCATGTTTCTCAATACCTTGGTGTCATGTACCTGGTGGATTGCCAGGTTATCCTGGGAATTAAATTCACCCAAGGATGAACTGCCTTTATCATTGGAGACATGATCCGGAAGAAACGAGCAAGCTGAGGAATAGCATGGTGCCGCAGAATGGCCAGGGTTGTGAGGAACTAAGGTGACTTTCTCCTTAAAAAAGGAAGAAAGTCAGAACTGCAACATTTTTATTGCCATGCTCTCACAGTTATCATATGTACCAACCATCAGAGGTGTTTGGGGCTCACAAGGGCAACCCACTTGTGTCACTATATCGAAATAATGTTGAGTGACTGACAGATAGGGAACATATTTTACCCAGCATTAGTTGCCACAGCATTGCTGCATGGCTGCTCTGGTATTGTGGGTGGTTGCTACTTAATTGTTTACAGGCTCAAGTCAAAAGAGTCCACCGAAATAATATTCGGCCCCCTTTGAGGTATCATTCATGTACAGTATGTAGCACGAGTGGTCCAAGATTAATTGAATACTGAAGATTAGAATTTTAAATTATATAAGCAAAAGTAATAGTCGCATGGGAAGGTTACTCTGGAAATGTAATAGGCTACAGATTACAAGTTACTCTATTTAAAATGTAATAGGTAGAGTAAATATTTCAATTACTTTAATAATGTAACTTATTAATGAAACTTTCATCACTTGAATTAAAAGTCAGTGCAATTTTGGAAAGAAATCAATACAAATTTTCATAAGTAACTGTAATTTAATTACACATTTTTACCAGTAACTAACAGATTACAGCAAAAAAAAAAAGTAATTAAATGACGTAATTCCATTACATGTAACTAGTGACACATGCCTTAACAAACAATACTAATAATGAGCTTCATGCTATATGTGAAAAACTATGCCAGTATATATTTACTGTATAGGCTCAAGATTAATTATTTTAAAAAAGTCTATTATCTTGTGTAATTTTGTCTCTCAGGTAAATCTTATATACACAAATACATGCTCACCACCACATTTTCTTTGTTTCAAGAGCAGTACAACACGCACAGACTGTTTGACCTTAGAAACCAACTGACTGCACAGGGGTAAAGTCACAGCAGCCTTGGGCTCAGCACACCAACTGAACATTACAATAAACAACCAATCATCTCATCCATCAATGAGATACAGATCCATGCTTGGGAATGCTTTGAGCTGACATCACCATAAATAACCAATTCTCTTAACCAGCTGAATAATGCAGAGAGATGGGAGATTATGACAGTGTTGCTATATGAAGTAAAGCAGGAGAACTCTGTAGCATCGAAGTGAGTGATCTTCGAGAGTTTAATATATTACCCATCGTGCTTTCTACCCTAATGAACGTGCAAGGCCCCATCAGTAAGGCAAATGGAAATTCTGTCTTGCGTAGAAGCAGACACACGCATACACATCAACTGCAGGGTTTGTGTGCACACTCTCATGACTGATCATCTTCTGAATAGTATTGATCACAGAGCAACGACAAATTAATTTTCACTAAAAACTTAAAGATACTTCCTAATATTTAATTCTCTAGGTTATCATTTTATTGTGTCAAGACCGATAAGTGGGACCTGCTACAAATTGCTCTGCCAAAATCATCAAACCATTTTTAATTAGTTATTTTAATTAGGCCATATGAGTTATTTTTGAAAGCGTTGTTTCAATCTGTAATCTTCTGCGATTATGCATGTAGGGTGCGGCGAGTCACTTAAACACTTAAACTTATCTCATAAGAAAGGTGTTCTTCAACAAATAGGTCTTTCAAAAATGAAAATTTTGTCATAATTTATTCACCCTCATGCCTTTCTGAACATTTATATTTTTCTTTCCTCTATGAAACACAAAGACGATATTTGATTAACCTTTTAGGTGTTTTTATCGATATAGTAATAATCAATGCGATCCAAAAGTTTTAAATTCCCCAATCTGGAGTAAAGTAGCATAAAAGCAATTGACTGGTTTAACCTGGATGTTCTGAAGTGATACAATGACCTGTTGAATCTGGTCACTTTACTAGATCCCATCTGCCATTTTGTCTTGCATCCAAAATAAGTGCATACTGTATTTTGTCTGATATCCAGGACTGTCAGCCAAGAGGTTGACACGAAGCCAGGAAAGAGTTGAAAGCATGAGACAAAACAATTGTAACAAAGGACAGGGTTTATTTGTCTCTTTCAGACTTTGTCTGACCATCTTGAATTTAATCTGTTTTGCATCATCTGGATATGGAGACAAATGGAGACCAGTTCATTGGAAATACTCTAAAACCATAAGTTGAAAGCTAAAGCCAATGTAAAATACTTTACATTGTGAGACCTGTGCTGTTAAAAAGACCAGCAGTGCTGGTAACCACTGTATGCTGAATGCTGGTGTGCATCCTAACTAGCTTCCTTAATCAACCAGCTTTTCAAAAGGGGAAACCCATAACAAGTTCTGGATCGCAAAATCAAGATTATCTCTCTCCACAGGGTTTTTTCCGCAGAAGTATCCAGAAGAACATGGTGTACACATGCCACAGGGAGAAGAACTGCATTATCAACAAGGTGACTCGGAATCGCTGTCAGTACTGCCGGCTGCAGAAGTGCTTCGCTGTGGGGATGTCCAAAGAGTGTGAGTGTCAAAAACCTTCATCCTACACACATACACTTCAGCTAGGGATTTTTTCCCGTAAACAGATACATCTTTACACGCCTGTCTATCAGCTTTTAAAGGTATAGTTCTTTTAAAGGTAAAGGTAATTCTGTCATTAATTACTCACCCTCATGTCGTTCCAAACCAGTAAGACCTTTGTTCGTCTTCGTAACACAAATTAAGATGAAATCCGAGAGCTTTCTGACTGTCCTAGACAGCAACGCAACTGAAACGTTCAAGGGCCAAAAAGGCAGGAAGGACATTGTTAAAATAGTTCATGTGACACCAAAACAAAAATAATGACTTTATTCAACAATTTCTTCTCTTCCGTGTCTCTGCCTCATGTTCACGAAAGTTGTGTTTTAGTTGCGTTGCTGTCTATGGAGGGTCATAAAGCTCTCAGATTTCATCAACAAAATCTTAATTTGTGTTCTGAGGATGAACGAAGGTCTTACAAGTTTGAAACAACATGAGGGTGAGTGATTAATGACAGAACTGTCATTTTTGGGTGAACTATCCCTTTAAATTGTGTATATTATTTTTGGTCATTGAATCACAATGAGCAATATCATGGCAGATTCATATCATGGCTTTAATTGTTTGGCCATTTTATACCCAGTATAAATCAACTAATGCAAAGTCGCAGCAGTTTTGTAGGGCTGCCCTACTCATCTCTGACAGAAGAGGCTTAGTTTAATAAAATAATAAAATAAATTGGTTAGCCACAGAAAAGAAAATTGTCCATGATGGACATATAAAAACTACAACTGAGATATCTTTAAAATGGAGCAAATGGAGACATCTCTTGCTTTTTAAATGTGACTCCTGAGAATAAGACCACGTCAGTCTCACATTTGTCTCCTCTAGAATTCCTAGAGGTATTTTAGTTATTCATGTTAAATTGTGATGGTTGGTTTGAAGCAAAGCTCAAGGTCCCACTCAAAGCCATTGCAACAAAGTCAATAGATTGGTTAAATTTAAAATATATCCCTCAAATCATTTAACCATTTAATAAGAACATAACAAAAGTGTAAAATTTGTGCAATAATTTTGCTCTTTTCTATGAAAAAAAATAAAAGTGATTATTTGAACCTGAATAATACCCTCCATGCAGTGAGTTTCTCAAAGGAATCTTTCTGTGATGATTTCTCAGAGATGCATCATTGTCCCATTGATTGGGTATTTCATTAAATCTGTATGTGTTCAATTGAAAAATGGGCAAAAACATGATAAAAATGTTGCAGCTCAGCAGGGCTTCAGTGATTCGCTTCTCTCAGGACTCGCACCACAAATGTACCACCGTGGCATGTTGGATGCATCATTCCTTTAGATTCCAAACACCGCCGTTCAAGCCATCTGAAGCTGTTTGCATTTTACACATTATTACCATTGTTTGATTGCATCAGCGCTTATGGTTCAAGTCGACTTCACACTCCATTTGCCGCAGGAAAAGAGGTGATTCTTTTTCTCGCTTCTGAACAAAAGAGCGATAAATGCAGCAATATCACGGTCGTCCCTCCATTTCTTGCTCTTTAACTTACCGTATGTAGTTGTCTCACTGAAGCTGGAAACGTGTGTGGCAACTGTCTTAGTCATTGATGTAGATGGAGGAATTTAAGGCCTGGTTGTATGTCAGACTGGCTGAACAAAAATACAATTTCACATTTTGACAGAAAAAAGTGGCACTTATGAAAAAGTAGACAGAGCACATACACAAAGTCAGTGGTATAATTGTATTTGCATATCAGGATGGTGATATACCATTTTGTTCTTATTCCTCTGCTATTCACTGTCACTTAGCAAAATAGTACCACCAAGTCGTAGTTTTATGCAACAGCAGCGTCTCTGGCACATGGCCTAAACATGACTCATATTGTTTAGCAAGTTTTGTTTGCTGTGCATTGGAAAAAAGAATAAAAAAGCTCTTTGTAAAAATAAAACATGTTGCATTGACAGTGTGCAAATTGTCGATCTGACCAGATGTATTAAGTTCATTCAAATTAAATATTTAAAGCACCAAATTATTGCACCAAAACGTCACCTAAATTATCAATAATTTTCCCTTGAAATTGTAATCATGGTAATTTATTTTAATTAATGTAATTGCACTGCAATGCTTATTTTGTGTGAAGCAACACTGGATTTGTAGCTATACATTTTAAAACAAGCTTAGCATTGTATTTCTGAACTACTGCTGTTTTATACATCAGTAAATCAAGACGCATAGTGTCTAAATGGTCAACAACACATTGCTCTTATTGCAGCATGAATAGCACATTTTGAAGAGATTATAAACAGAATATATATGCATTTCATTCAAGCCGTGGCTCGTTGGTTCTCTGTTCGTTAGTATTTTGAAATCATTCTCCGTGCCTTTCTGAATAAGGTACTGTATTCAGCTTCAGGCACATCCATGTCGTTGACTCGTTATAAATTATGTAGTAATGTTTTTCATCAATTCAGTTGAATTAATCATCAGAATTTTCATTGGAGATTCACATTGCTGCACCTCTCTTGATGTGAATAGGCCTGTAAGACCGTATAACTGTCAAGGAGCGAGACACTTCTGAAGCTGAGTAACAGTCAAGCCATTAGCTCATAATCTCCCTCCCACCTTGTTATTTTACTCTCTCTGTCTCGGAGACAGGCTGCAGATTTGCACCGCTAGTATTAGCAGCCGTCAAGAGCCTGTAATGACCTCACTGAGATTATCTGTAGCATTTCACAGCTGAAAGATAGACTCATACACAGAGCACATGAGCAGCAGAACTCCAGCTGTCCGCGTTTAGATCCATGAGGAGATGGCCAGCGCTTTATCTTCCCCAGACCACCATCATCATTACACCGCTGTTTGATCGGTCGCACTGGCTGCACGCAATCCTCGACTGACTTCTTCGCCATAATTACCACAACTAAAACTGACTAAAGCTGCATTCCAATGTAGAGTAATCCTGAAATGGTATTAAAATAAAACTAATTAAAAAATGTAATAACCTTGCATGGACCTCAGTCACAGCGGGTTCAAACAAGGTGAGAAAAGGATCTGTCTGCAGCCGTTTAACTTTAATAAAGGGAAAACAAAACTCACAGGAGTACAGGAACAATGCGAAAGAACAACAACAACAAAAAAACACACCAAAATGCAATGAGAACCAACAAACTGAACTGAAATCACAAGGAATGAAATATGTAGGAAAACGAGTCAACTAAGCAAGTGAGCGAAACAATGGAAACCCAAAGTAGGTTCTGTTTCAGGGTTAGTTCACTTCAGACCTATCAGCACATGCGTGGCCTACTGACGAGATAATATTATTCTAATATGGTTATTATATTTATTGTATTGCCATATAGTATAGTTATCTGTATAAATTATAAAACTCTATTACATACCAAAATAAGAGTCATATGGAACAGAACATAAACATAACACTCAACTCTCCACAGCAATGCATTCTGGGTTTCAGAAATATTGCATTTATTTGCTGCATCTGTACTGGACATGCACAGATGGTCAGCAGCACTGCTAGAGTGAGAGAGTGTGCTCGTCATGTCTCATTAATAATACCACAACACACGATTGTGCTCTGAAGGACACCATGACACCAGGTGACAGAGAAAGACAAATATCAGAATAACCAGAAAGAACAACTGAACCTAGAGGAAATGCTGTATTAAGGTGCTTAAATCTCGATTTGTGGGATCTGAAGGTTCCAAATTAAGTTAAAATTGAACCTAAACAAAGGATCAGTTAACATAAATTAACATAAGGGGAATAATGAGGTCAAAACAACAAACATTCAAAGCAAACAGAACCAAGGAAAGGACAGGCCCATCATAACACAAGAGGGGAGACAAACACTTCACACCTAACATATAACATTACAAAATTAAAACAAGATCAAATAAATAAACAAACCTCAACCCAAGAATAAAGATAGATAAATATAAAGCAATAACACAATCATACAACTAAAAAAAAAAAACAATTAATGAAGAGTCAGTTTTCCCCTCCCCATGACGTCTCATCAAATGGAATGTCTAGACGGAACCAAAGATGCTTAAATTCAAACTTCCTGTCCAGATTCCAGTTTTCATCACACAGACCATCGCCATCCTGGGGATATTCCAGAAAGTAGGTTATGTGACACATAGGCACCGGTCCCGTGGGTGCGCAGGGGCTCGAGCACCCATGGAAAAAGATAGTCTCCGTTCATTTTAACCATTAAGAAATGGATTGCAGCTTGTACGACTTTATTCTCGTTTTCATAGTTCATTTGAGGTAGCTTTTGGGGTTATTTTAATGGCAAATGTCAAGAGTTCATTATTGTAATACGAGAGGGCGCCAGCACCAATCTCTCGGCTTGCAGAGGGCCTGCTCTCCCATATAACGTTATATAGTGATCATAGCTCTGGGCTCACTCAGATATTACGTGTGTGCCCTCAAACATTGTCCTGTGTACGCACTAATAAGTGCTTTCTGTAAACAGGTATTTATTAAATCATAAATTATTTAATTTATTAAATACATTTTATTTAGTGAAGTGCAACCCTCATAGAAAGAATGTTTGTATTAGGCCTATTTGGTTACTAAATGACGTATTTGCAGTCCGTGCTTTTCACTTCGCAAGATACATTTTGTGTAGTAAATTTATCAAATTGAGCACCCACCGGCAGAAACATAAATCGGCACCTATGATGTGACATACCTGGGTATGTTTAAGGGTAAGTAAGTGGATGAACTCAGCTTTCGGTTCCAAAAACAGAGGTAACTTTCAGGGTATGTAAGTAGCCATAGCAACTTATTCTCTGAAGATAACCTGCTCCAGAGTAGGTTCTGTTTCAGGGTTAGTTCACTTCAGACCTATCAGCACATGCGTCACCTACTGACGAGACTCCAGTGGGCGTGACAGATTGTACACAATATTATATATTATTTCAATATAGTATTATAACATTGAATAATTAAGTAATTAATTAAACCGACATTAAAAACATTATCTTAACTGCTTCACAATACATGCTGTTAATTAAATCATTATTGAATCATGTACAGATACTGTATGAATAAAAACAATATTATAATACACAACATAATGAATGAACCACCGTGAATAACTGTAGCAACCTAAGGTACAGTCATGGCCAAAAATATCGGCACCCTTGGTAAATATGATCAAAGACGGCTGTGAAAATTAACCTTTTGATCTTTTATTTAAAAAATTCACAAAAAGCTAACCTTTCATTGGATAATAAGAATTTAAAATAGGGAAATATCATTATGAAATAAACATTTTTCTCTAATACACATTGGCCACAATTAACAGAACCCTTTTATTCAATGCATTTTGAAACCTCCATTTGCCAGTTTAACAACTCTAAATTTTCTCCTATAATGCCTGATGAGGTTAGAGAACACCTGACAAGAGATCAGAGACCATTCCTTCATCCAGAATCACTCCAGACCCTTCAGATTCACAGCTCCATGTTGGTGCTTCTTCTCTTCAGTTCACCTCACTCATTTTCTACAGGGTTCAGGTCAGAGGACTGGAATGTCCATAGCAGAAGCTTGGTTTTGTGCCCAGTGACCCATTTTTGTGTTGTTTTTGAGGGTTTTTTTTTTTTATTATTTAGAATCTTTTTTTGGAGTCAGTCACTTATTGATTTCTTATCGGTTGGTATTTGATATGATGCCATGTGTCTAAATAAGATGTCAAGGACCGCCAGCAGAAATATAGGCCCACAACATCAAAAATACAGCAGTATATTTCATTGTACACATGGAGTACTTTTTATCCCTGCGTTCACCAAACCCATCTTGAGTGTTTGCTGCTAAAAAGCAAATTTTTTAGTTTAATCTGACCATAGAAGCCAGTCCCATTTGAAGTTCCAGTCGTGTCTGATAACTGAATATGCTGGAGTTTGTTTTTGGATGAGCTAGGATAATGTTTCTTGAAACCCTCCCAAATAACATGTGGTGATATAGGGGCTGAACAAAAATACAATATAGCAGTCTTTTTTTTTTAAGGTTTTCTGACCCCGAGACTCAACTATTTTCTGAAATTCTCGAGCTGTGGTCCTTGGAGAGTCTTTAGCCACTCAAACTCTCCTCCTCACCATGCATTAGGACGATATAGACACATGTTCCCTTCCAGGAACTTCGAGCTGCGTCCAGCGACGCTTTGGGAACCCCATCAGCGTGACCATGCTCTGAATATCAGGTGTAATCAGTCCGAAGGAGGGTGAGGCGTCACGGGCGGGGTGACGTCACGACCAGAAAGTATATAAGCACGTGCGGCGGAGCCGGCGTCAGCTTTTTGTCTTATTTGGTGTTGTCTGTCTTTCAAATATAAAAAGATACCCAAATGCAAGGGCGATTCCAGATCGCGTTTCAGGTTGTGTGTTCGTCCCTGCCCTCGCTATATTATGAGTGGGGACACACACACAATCTGTGCGTGGTTTGCCTGGGTGCGGAGTATGCGGCATCTCTCGAGGGAGCCGATTGCCCTCATTGCGAGCGGCTGTCGCTGCTTACACTCCGCACCCGGAGGGCTCTCTTCGAGGAGGGAGCCTTCACGAGCTCTCCACGCTGCACTCGTGTGGCTCGCAGGCTGATCGGGCTGGTGAGAGTGAGACGGGTATGTCCTTATCTCCTCCCGTATCCGCCAGATCTGGCGCCCCATCTCTCGTTTGGAAGCGGTCTCTTCCCCCCGAGACAAGGGCTTGACGCTGCGTCTTTCTTCCTCCAAGGAGGTTGATGTGACGAGCGTTCACGAGGTTTCGCCGCCTCTTTCGCCAATATGAGGAGCTTTTAGAGGTGGTTACAGTGGCCAACCTTGACATCAGCTGGTCCCTCTGAGAGCATCTTAGCTGCAGACTAGCCGTTTGGATAAGCGTTTTCGGCGCTATCTGTCTCCCTCGACGGCATTGTCTTTGAAGGCTCCTGCGCTGCCCACTAAGCCTTTGCGTACAACATCTTTTTTAAGTGGGCAGAGGGTATGCGGCAGGGGGCTGCTGGGCGGGCG
The DNA here is from genome assembly GCF_936440315.1 of Barbus barbus. Classification (NCBI taxonomy): domain Eukaryota; kingdom Metazoa; phylum Chordata; class Actinopteri; order Cypriniformes; family Cyprinidae; genus Barbus; species Barbus barbus. The sequence goes on along the minus strand of NC_136747.1, from coordinate 2,119,736 downwards.
CAGCGTCCTCCGCATACCAGCTCCTCGCTCGGGGAAGCGCAAAAGGTCCTGACGGGCGAGCCCCAGGACCGTGGAGGGCGACCCCTACTGGGGTGGAGCGGCTTAAACCGCGGTACACAGTGACCATCTCCCCCCGGTGCCCTCCGGGGACTTGTCTGCCAAACCTTCCGTTGTCCCAGGGCGCAGCTGGTCCCAGCGAGCATTTATCTCAGGTCTTTCCGCCTGTAAGCACAGCGGAGCCGAGAAACTCGCCTCAGCCGCCAGATCACGCATCTCCTTCCGGTGCGCCGCATGGAGACAGCGGTCTGGCCAGAGGTCAGTCTCGAGAGACTGATTCCCTTAGTAGATCGTTTGGCAGCCTGGCAGCAGCTGCCGAATGTGTCTCGTTGGGTCCTGCATACCATAGCGAATGGATATCGCATTCAGTTTGGCGGGTCAACCCCGCCGTTCAATGGGGTTGTTGTGACTGCGGTCCGCCCCGAGCAGGCTCTGGTGCTGGAACAGGAAGTCATTACTTTGCTGAGGAAGCCATCGAGTTGGTTCCTCCTCACGAAGTTCACACCGGCTTCTACAGCCGGTACTTCATTGTTCATTGTCTCAAATCAGGTCCGAGGACTGGTTTGTCACGATAGATCTCAAAGACGCCTATTTCCATGTCTCCATCCTTCCTTTTCACAGGAAGTTCCTGAGGTTCGCTTTCGAGGGCAAAGCGTACCAGTATTGGGTTCTTCCCTTCGGCCTAGCACTCTCACTGGTCCCGTTGCGACTGCAGGGCATCCGCATACTCAATTATATCGACGATTGGTTGATCCTCGCTCGATCAGAGCGGTTGGCGATTCGGATTCGAGATGTCGTTCTCGCCCACTTGAAAGACTTGGGGTTAAGACTAAACGCCAGGGAAAGTGCGCTTTCTCCAGCTCAGAGAACCACTTATCCAGGCGTGGTGTGGTATTCGACCACGATGCAGACTCGGTTGTCCCCTGCTCGGATCGAGTCGATCCTCACTGCAGTCATGAGAGTGAAAGAGGGCCAGTCACTAACTGTCAAGCAGTGGCAGAGGCTGCTTGGGCTTATGGCAGCTGCGTCCAACGTGATTCCGTTCGGCATGCTGTACATGAGACCCCTACAGTGGTGGCTCAAGACCAGGGAGGTCTCCCTGAGGGGAAACCCGCTCCGCGCTGTCAAAGTGTCACGCTGCTGTATTCGTGCCTTAGACATGTAGAGGAACCCTTGGTTCTTGTCTCAGGGCCCGGTGCTGGGAGCTCCTTGTCTCCGCGTCTCGCTTGCGACGGACGCCTCCCTCACCGGTTGGGGTGCGGTCATGAGTGGCCACCCTGCCCGCGGTCTGTGGAGTGGTCGCCACCTGACGTGGCATATCAACTGGCTAGAGATCCTAGCTGTGTTCCATGCACTCAAGCACTTCCTCATGGATCTGAGAGATCACCACGTGTTGGTCCGCACCGACAGCACGGCAGTGGTCTCTTACATCAACCACCGAGGAGGTCTGCGGTCGCGCCCCTTGTACAAGCTGGCACACCAGATCCTTGTGTGGTCCCAGAGCAAGCTCCTATCACTGAGAGCTATGCACATTCCTGGACATCTCAATGTGGGAGCAGACGTCCGAGGCCCGGGGAATGGATGCTTCACCCTGAGGTGGTGAAGCAGATTTGGAGAATTTTTGGCCAGGCACAGGTGGACCTCTTTGTGACTCGAGAGTCAACGCAGTGTCCCCTCTGGATCTCTCTAGCTCCTCCAGCTCCTCTGGGACTGGACGCTATGGTACAGACTTGGCCGAGGCTTCGTCTGTACACCTTTCCCCCGGTCGCTCTGCTCCTGAGAATTCTGGCGAGAGTGCGCCGGGACGAGGTCAGTCTACTGTTAGTAGCACCGTTCTGGCCGGGCCGAGTATGGTTCTCGGGCCTGATTTCTCTCCTCGACAGCACTCCGTGGGAAGTGCCCATCAGGAGGGATCTCCTCTCACAGGCCAGGGGCACTATCGTGCACCCTCGCCCGGAGTTATGGAAGCTGTAGGTGTGGCCCCTGAGGGGGCACAGCTCTTAGCTTCCGGTCTGTCAACCGAGGTTGTCGAGACCATCCTCCAATCCAGAGCTCCCTCCACGAGGAAACTGTACGCCTTGAAGTGGAGGCTTGAAGGCTCTTCTTGGTGCGGGGACCGCCAGCTCGACCCAGTCAACTGCCCGATCCGCGCAGTTCTGGAGTTCCTGCAGGCCCGTTTCTCTGCAGGGTTAACCCATTCCACTATTAAGGTCTACGTGGCAGCTATTTTGTCATACCACGCCCCTAGTAGTGGCCAGACAGTGGGTAGACACCCCCTAGTTACACGTTTCCTCCGCGGTGCGCTGAGGCTGAGGCCGCCGGTACGCTCCCGCGTCCCTACGTGGGAAAGGGCTGTGGTCCTGGAGGCTCTGTGCAAGGCAGCTTTCGAGCCTATTGAGGAGATAACTGATAGACTCCTCACCATTAAGACCGCTTTCTTGCGGGCTATCACCTCTCTGAGGAGGTGAGTGACCTTCAGGCCCTGTCTACGGCCTCTATTGACTTTGCGCCCGGCATGGCGAAAGTGTTTCTCTACCCCCGCGTGGGGTATGTACCTAAGGTCCCATCGGTCGTATCACAGCCAGTTGTACTACAGGCCTTCTGTCCTCCTCCCTTCAGGGAGCCAGACTAGGAGAAGCACAACTGTACGCATCCACAGGTCATCCCTGTGGAGGAAATCGGACCAACTGCTTGTGTGCTATGGTCCCCCTAAGAGGGTTCTTCCTGCTACGAAGCCCCCCGCCGCTGGGAGTCAGAGCGCACTCGACCCGAGGTGTGGCGGCCTCCAAGGCCTTCTGGGCAGGTGTCCCGGTTCAGGACATCTGCAACGCTGCTGGGTGGTCCACGCCCCTGACTTTCGCCAGGTTCTATAACCTCGACATCCGAGCCACTCCAGGCTCATCCGTCCTATTGTCCTGACACCAGGCAGGGACTTGTCAGTCTGGCGGCGTTGGTATCTCATTCCCAAAGCGTCGCTGGACGCAGCTTGAAGTTCCTGGAAGGGAACGTCTCAGGTTACGGATGTAACCATGGTTCCCTGAAGGGAACGAGACGCTGCGTCCTTTGGCCACACTTCCGGCATCCCTGCCCGCGCTTGCTTCATGACTTGGAGCTGAGACCGGCTCCGCCGCACGTGCTTATATACTTCCTGGTCGTGACATCACCCCGCCCGTGACGCCTCGCCCTCCTTCGGACTGATTACGCCTGATATTCAGAGCAAGGTCACGCTGATGGCGTTCCCGAAGCGTCGCTGGACGCAGCGTCTCGTTCCCTTCAGGGAACCATGGTTACATCAGTAACCTGAGACGTTTTCCTGCACATCAGAAATATATTCTTTGGTTTTTCTCATTGTGATGGATGATTAAGGGAATTTGGGCTTTGTTTTCCCTCCTATTTATATTTCTGTGAAACAGGAAGCCATGGCTGTATATTTTCATGTTCATAATCACCCTGGAGTGCTCAAAATTGTGAATATGAATGGGAATATACTTCAGAGATATTTTACTCATAAGAATTTCTAGGGGTGCCAATAATTGTGTCCAACGTGTATTTGAGAAAAACGTTTATTTCATAATGATATTTCCCCCCCTTTTAAATTCTTATTATCCAATGAAAGGTTAGATTTTTGTGAATGTTTTAAATAAAAGATCAAAATGATTAACAATGCAGATTCATTTTCACAGCCTTCTTTGATCGTATGTACCAAGGGTGCCGATATTTTTGGCCATGACTGTATATGCAAATACCTTACAACACATAAATCTTAATTTAGATTTCAGTATAAACACTTTGACATTTTTAATACATTTGTTGAGGAGTCTCACACATCTGCCGATCTGATGTTCACTACTATAATAAATATGAATGACGAACGGTGACTTGTTAGGTAAAGTTTACAGTAACACTTTAGGGTAACTCTTTATTTTAAGGTGTCCTTGTTACACGTTACATGTACATACTATTATAATAACAATAAATTATGCATAATTACATGCAAGTAACCCTAAACCAAACCCTACCCCTAACCCTAACCATATAGTAAGTTCTTGTAGTTGTAAGTTCTTGTAGTAATTAATATTACTCAATGCTTAAATGTATAATTACACTGTAACAAGGACACCTTAAAATAAAGTGTAACCCACTTTAGTAAATTATCACTATTAACTAGTTACTTATTAGTATGCCTATCAGGGCCGGCGCTAGCCATTTGGGTGCCCTAAGCACAAACGCTTGGCGGTGCCCCCCCCACCACCACCAAAGAAATAACTACCATTCAGAATTTCTTAGTTAGGTTCTCTTTACTTCCAAAATAACTGCTGCAAATAAATAATTGGAACAGAACAATGTAAACACAGAAAGTTAAAAGTGCAAAAAAAGTTTAAAGTGCAAATAACAGTATAAGTGTATGAATTTTATGAAGTATGAATTTTAAAGTGCACATTTTAAACTGCAAATAACCATACATAACTGCACAGTAGAATTTACTCAACAGAGGGACTACATCTCTATAAAGAGACCATTCTGCTATTCTATAGAACTATATTAAACATTTTCACTACCATCAGTTGTCAGAGGCCCTACAGAGGCACACGCCTACATTTCCTAGCTGCAAAATCAGCTATCAGGTCATCATATGACAGTTTCTGAGCCACGTCCCCATTGATGCTGATGACAGCCAGACCACTTAAACGTTCCTGCCCCATTGATGAACGCAGGTACGTTTTGATGAGTTTGAGCTTTGAAAAAAAAAATTTGTATAATTATTTTGTATATATAATTTTGTATAATTATTTTGTATATATAATTTCTATATACAAAATAATTATACACAGTACACGCACATATATCATGTAGACACAAACTTTTATTTTGGATGCGATTAATCGAGATTAATCTTTTCCCAGCCCTAATAATTTGACAACTCTGTGAATATGAAAATATACAAACACTGAGATTGTGGGGTTTTTTTTTTCTAATTTCAGTTTCACCAACAGATGTCGCCCTTGGCCGAACCTCTTGAAAATGACCGCATAGAACAACAACGAAAAAACTTTATCTAAGCGGTCTAATTTGGCAAAATCACATCACGTTCAGTTGCAGGGTTTTTCTAAAGTTCACCTTACCAAGAGGCAGATAGGCATTATATTGAAGCGAAGAAATTACAATAGGGAACGTTCTGCACTAATAGCTATATGCACACACATCTGTAACGTATAGCCTACCTAGGGGGAAAATTAGCTTTATTTGTCATTCAAATATGACGATGAGGACCCCAACGATTGGCCTTCCTTTCCTTCTCAAACAAACTGCATCTTTAACAGCCCAAGTTTCAAAATTTCCCGGGGGAGAAACCCCCGGACCCCGTTAAAATAAAAGACTCAACATGCAGGGCTAAAGCCCCGGATCTTTTGCACTACTAGCGACGCGGACGCGCCGACGCCCCTGGACATGCATACTACACGCACAAAACTAACATTTTTATTTAAAACATTGTCTTACCTGCAAGCGACGCGCCAGCATCATCCCGCTGTCTTTTCTTTTTTCCGCCCCCGACTCTTGGTGCCTTTTCGAGGCCATGTCTGAGGTCGGTGTCGGCCAAATTTGAAATTGATTGAAGCATAATTGAACAGACCACTGGGAGGTGGGGAAGGGGGGGCACCAGAGGGAGACTGGCACAGAGATTCACCTTTTTCTCGACTAATTTGGTCTAGGCCTATATTACTTTTGTATTGCTTTTGTATATTAACATGCTAGAAATATTTTATTTGTTATTTATACTAGTAGCCTATATTGTGATGATATTTTCACGACCCAGATTTTTTGGTGCCCCCCCAAGCACTTGGTGCCCTACGCGCAGTGCGTGATGTGCGTGTGCGGAGCGCCGGCCCTGATGCCTATTATGAACATAATAATAGTACTGTTTATTAGTTCTTTTACAACTAGGGCTGTGAATCTTTGACTTAACAGCGAATCGATTTAATTCATGATTCATAATGTTTCGATTCGATTCAAGAACAATTTTTGCAAATTCAAGATTTGCAGAATCATTCAATTCGATTCGATTCACAATTAAATTTGATGCGATTCCATTAACGATTAGATTCTGCATTCTTTAAGTGCATTCACAAGATTATTTAAATGTTAATTAATGCACAATTAAAGTGCATTACAAAAGACACTAAAAATACTTTTGATTATACATCAATCAAAACTGTTAAGTGTCTACTTTTCAGTGTACCTGAAGTGTACTTGCAATAGTTCCACTTTAGCACAATCAAATATACTTTAGTAATTCAATATATCTTTAGTTGGACTTCAGCACTACTTCCTCACAATTAAAGTGCATTAAATTCAAAATTAGTTGTTACAATTTAGCAGACTTTAAGTATATACCAGTTTAGTATACCCCTTGGTTTCACAGACAAGGCTTAAGGCTAGTCCTAGACTAAAATGCATGTTTGAGTTGTCTCAACTTAATTTAACAAAGTCTTGGCTTCTGTGAAACCGGTCGTAAAAGTACAATTGCTGGGTATTTTTATTAAGTAGCCTATATAAGTATGTACATTTATTTGTAGTATACTTAGCATGAAATACATTTATTTCAAATACATTTTCACTAGGCTATGTAAGCCAAGAAAAAAAAAAAGGGTTTAAAATTTCGTATTAACTATTGTGTAGCATAGTGTGAATGTATAGGGTAACATTTTATGTCTCACCTTTGCATGATGTGAGCTTCTTTATTATATTTTCATAAAATAAAATGCTACAGTATTTAACTTTCCCTTTCTATCGGCGAATGATGATTCTGAAAGAAAATGTGTTTGCTATAGCAACGAACGCAACTTTCATGAATCTGAATGACAGATAAACCTTGCGCTCTTATGTCAAAGTTGTTGTTAATGCTGTGGTTATTTTAACAGTTTTCTTCATACATTCGGTTTAACGACATTAAGTTAAAAGTCATTTATCATTCAATGGAACTGTGCATATGCGTTTAAACACTTACATTGTTTTGGCTCTGTCCATGCTCAGGCATGACGAGAGCCGAAAGGCTGGTAAAAAAATAAAATTGTGTATAAAAGAATTATAAACGGAGCGTGAGCTCAATTCTGTGACAGGCGGTATAGTGGAGCATGGGAAGGAGAGATGTGATAATTCATGCTTGTAGTAATTTTATGTGTCGCCTATATATTTTAAAGCACTGAATCCATGTTTCAAAATCGATGCATATGCATCCTCAAGATTTGTAATCGATGCATCGTGAAAACAAGTGACACCCCTATATACAACGCATATTCTGCATGACCATATTCCCTTATCCTGCCCAATAGCTAAACTTAACAACTACCTTACTAACTATTAATAAGCAGCAAATTAGGAGTTTATTGAAGCAAAATGCATAGTTAATGGTTTGTTAATAGCTAGAATTGGACTTTAAAGGTCCCATGGCATAAAAAGTTAACTTTATGAGTTTTTTACATTAATATGAGTTCCCCTAGCCTGCCTATGGTCCCCCAGTGGCTAGAAATGGCGATAGGTGTAAACCGAGCCCTGGGTATCCTGCTTCGCATTTGAGAAAATGAAAGCTCAGATGGCCCGATCTGGAATCTTCCCTTTATGTCATCATACAGGGAAAGGTTACCTCCCCTTTCTCTGCTTTGCCAGCCCATGAGAAAATGAGCTACGACCATGCGAGGCGAGCGCAATATTTATTTATTTTTCTCTAAAGACATCATGGCTTGCAAACGAGCGAAGCATTGTTTTTTGGCACTTCAGATCTGTTCTACTATATGAACTGTCACATACTGTAATACAACTGAATGCCCAATAAAGCTGTTTACATATTTTCTGTTGTCATACATAAAACAAGTATAAATAGTAAACACGACCCATTAAGAACCACTGAATCACTTTACCCTGAATCACTCCTTAAATCCTGATTTATAATCGCAACATTGTCTGATAAAATCAATATACATCTAACTTACACTAAAAAGCGACTATATGCAGTGGTTTTGGCTATATTACTGTTTTGCGTCTGAGTAATAAACTGCGCATATTAACAGACAAATTATGTTCATATTTAAAAGTCCAAACAGTCAGTAAGCGACAAGTGCTTGTAAACGCTGTTTTGTAAATGATTTATTGATGAGTCTGCTGCTTTAAGGCAAACTGAAAGCATTGCTTCTCTGCCGCACGCTGCTCAGAACAGACGCCGAGAGAGGCGACACTGCGCCGGGAGAGTCAGACCTCACGCTCGCGGGGCAATACTGGAGACATCTTCCAACTGAATGATAGCTAAGGGTTTTTTTTTTTTTAAGTCGCTAGGTTTGTTAGTATGTACCCGTTATGGGAAAAAGCTGCCAAAAGGGTCTGAAAGTTACTAAATATTGTTCTAAAGTCGCGCTCGTGTGTGTGAGACGTGGGAGCTGATGGCAGCGGGTGGTGGATATTGAAAAGTGGTCCGCCCAGGTAAAGTCTATGTGTGGGAAACACTGACCGTATCCAGACACAATATTTCAAACTAACCATTCGGAGCCGTCCTGCTGTAGCCGCTGAGTTGAGTTTCTTCATCCGGTGCTTCTCGATCCGGATCGGATTCTGGGTCAAACTGAAAAGCTTGAACGACTGCATGTCTACGAGCCATTGCGATACATCCACTGTCAGCATTAGCGCATGGTACCGTGGCCGCAAGCTGCAGGCCACACACCCACCCTCCACCTTGCCCCGCCTCTCTCCTCCTCATTAGCATTTAAAGCTACAGACACAGAAATGGCTCGTCCTAAGGAAAGCTCATTGTGGGACTGGCTCGTAGTGGCTGAAATTCTGCACCAAGGCTGAATTTCGGGAACGAGACATCAGATACAGGACTAGGGACCACTTAGGCCTATATAAAAACATCCAAAAACAGCATGTCATGGGACCCTTAAAATAAAGTGTGACCAAGTTTATTAATTAAAATCAGATGATCTTCACTTGTTATAGTGTTATGAGCAATCAACCTCTCTGTTATAGATCAGTGGATCTATAACATTTGTCATTGCGATATTTCAGTTTCCCCACTTCATATTAGGTGGTCTTAACTACTATGTACTTACATTTAAATTAATCATTTGGTACAATGCACTTATTGTGTACATACATGTTTTTACATTGTACTAATATTTTTTTAAATACCTATATGTAATTAAATCTGTAATTAATTTCGGTAATTACAATTATAATTGCATTGTTGACCGATCACTTACACCTTAACCCACCCTTAAACCTACCCATACCACCAAACCTGTCCCTAACCTTACCCATATACCACCTCAATAGCAGCAGAAGTGTTTTGCAATACAATATAACCACAATAAGTACATTGTACTTATTTTTGATGCAAGTACATAGTAGGCCACCTAATATAAAGTGGGACCAAAGAAAGAATAAATTTAAAAGTTATCATAAGTCTGTTTTTTGCTTTGTCACTATGGGGTATATGGAGTGTAGACAGATGTAAAAAAACTAATTTTAAATAAAAAAAAATATATATAATAATAATAATTGAAAGCATTTTAGCAGAAGGCTGCAATATAACCAAAAATTTAAGAGTCTGAATACTTTCTGAATCCACTGTATATAATTATATTAGTCTGCACTTTTTTATACTTTTAACAATGCAACGATCTTCCTATTTAAAGGACCATATGAATATTTTGTTGTAATTAGGTCAGTACTTGTTAGAGCCCTTATAAATAAATCTCATCTAATATAAATCTTTTTAAGGACCTCTGCTTTTTAAATATGAAAAGGATGTACATTTTATTAGGGCATATGTATGAGAAAATTGGTATCAGTTTCATTATCAGCCATGGCTGCTACAGTCTCTCTGGGGGACTGCAATAACAACAGAGGCCGAGCGAACTTGCTTTGAATTTCATCAGGATTGTTTGCGGAGGTCTGATTTAGGGTTGGCGTTGTTGAGAAAGATCTTTGCCTTGTTTGGGGGTATTGTCTGAGACTCCTCTCCTGCAGAGAGCAGCTTCAAAGATGAGCCCCTCTGAGGTTTAATGAAACAGGACGGTCCCCAGACGGCCCTCCATAACACCAGGTGTTCTCTCCTTAATGATCTCATGCAGCAGTGCGAACTTCATCAGCCTCTTCTGTATTAATAATGTTGGGCGATGACTGGGCTCCAGCTTGTAGCTGAATAATAGAGCAGTGTGCTTCATCGACCTTGACATACGTCTACAGATGCGGTTTGATGCTGTGCCGACGGGATGGAAGCCACAGTATTTGTTACATTCCCATATTAAAGGCCATTTGTTCTTCAAAAAAGGTATCATTTTTAAAAAATTGTTTAAGGGCCATAATTGTTATACGCATTAGGGATACATCAGTTTTCCCATGTGGGGGGAAATGTATGTGCTTTATTTTTTAAGATTAACTGTTTTTTTTCCAAGGCATTGGTCACTCTGAAAAAAAATTGTGCTATACAGCACTATTGATTCTTGGCTCGTAATCATAGGGGAACCACTTTTGCTCATTTGGAAGTGGCTGTGGATAAAAGCATCTGCTAAATGACTAAATGTAAATATCTTTAAAGGTGTTATACAGCACCTTTGTCAAATGGTGCTATGTAGAACCATAAGAGGTACCATATTGCATTGTATTTCTTCAACAAAAATGGTGCTAAACAGCACCAACAGTGGTTATTTGGCTCGTAAAGAACCTCTAAAGGGGCTTAATAGGTTCTTTGTACAGCAGTGATGCTATATGGCCATTTTTTTATTGATTCTAAAATTGTATTGATTTAAAAACTATTTTACCAAATATGGGCATATGAAGTGAAGTGACATACTGCCAAGTATGGTGACCCATACTCGCAATTCGTGCTCTGCATTTAACCCATCCATAGTGCACACACACAGCAGTGAACACACACACACCGTGAACACACACCCAGAGCAGTGGGCAGCCATTTTTACTCGAACCCGCAACCTTTGGATTACGAGTCAGACTCTCTAACCATTAGGCCACGACTTCCCCAAAGTCCTGATAGTGCTATACAGCACCAAAAGTGGTTCCCCTATGATTACGAGCCAAAGAACCACTTTTAGTATCTTTTTTTTTTTTAGAGTGTAGTGTTTCTTGTCATAGCTATGCAAAGATTTGATTTAAAAAAGTACCATAGCTATTAAACTATTTCTTGTTTTGATTTTAAATCTGTATTTAATTTCAGAATGGTTTCTGATTTTGTGGTGGCTGTGCTTTAAAATTAAATTATTATAATCTTAATTGTGAAGAAGGATTTTGATAGTCTGACAGTAATCAGTGCTGAGTCCTACTGTAATGTTAACCCTGTCTGCTTTAAATGTTTCCAAATAATTAACAGTTGACAACATTCATTAGAAATTTAGAAAAGTAATCAAATGTAATCAGTTACATTAATAAAGTAATTGAAATAGTTACACTACCTATTAAATTTTAAATAGGGTAACTTGTAATCTGTAACCTATTACATTTCCAATGTAACCTTCCCAACGCCGACTGTAAATATCTCGCTACAGTCCAGCAACATTCACTTGCACTGTTTCTGGCGTGGCATTGAATTTATGTGCAGTGTTAACAGAAGCTTTAGTGTTTGTAACGCCTCGGCTAGATCAAGGCTGTTTCATAGCACACCTCAAATATGATGTGACGTGACCAAACGCTGCACTTTCATTGACAGAGATGCTTCTTTTGAAGTGGGGATCAGCTTACTGAAGTCTTTGGATTGAAGCATATTTATAACTGCAAAGACCATTTCTGTTTGATTCTGCAAGAATTTTCCTTTGCTGATATTGTGTGACTATTATGTGCTGACAAAGTATAACAATAGTGAGGCTGACAACTATTACTGAAGAGTTTATTTTTCTCTTCTAAATCTCAAAAATTAATCTGCTCACATTGATATTTAGTACAGTGCTGCACATGATTGTTTTCCTGTAATGCTCATGTTTGATATACTGTAATTTCCCATGTAGGTGTAGATTTTCATTGCATATTCAATAAATAACTAAATAAAACAAAACTTTTGCTGAAAGTTTTGATATATTAATAAAGGTGAGGCATGTTAATAAAATCATTTTTGGACTGTGCATCTTATTTTATACATTTTAGCTCTTTTCCAAAAATCTAGCAAGCAACATCCTAGGCAACATTTTAATAAGGTATCATAAGTATACTACATAAAGACATAAAGACATATGGGCAAAAGATGCTGTTGATATCTCATTACAGCCAAATCTGAAGAAATCATCAAGTTAAGCCCGGCTCACACTGCGATTTTGGCCACGATTTGGTCGTCTGAGACAAATTTTGAAAATCCTAAAATCCTAAAAGATTCCTATAATCCTAGGCTAAAATCGGTCGTCTAGATCGCTGGTTTGACATGTTCACCGACAGCCGATTAATGGCCGTTGCGATAATTTTTTTCCTCCGATTAAATTCTGGCAGTGTCAGAAGATTTCAGACACTTTCCTGCAGTGTGACATCTCCTACGACGACCGTCAAACCAAGAACCAATAGGAGCACTGAACTTGATGACGCAATTAGCGCGACAACTTCAAACCATTCATTATTTGTAAAAACAATATATGTACAAAGTAAAGTTTACTTAAAGTTTATTTATTAAGGGGCAGGATGTTTAAACTCGAATAACAAAATTACCTTAAGTTCGCTCTGTAGAACTGGAAGTCCATAAAGTCCTCTTTTGCCCAGCCATGACTTGCTCCACACACGTCGTCTTTTTCGTTGTTGTTTTTTTAACATCAAGGCATGTAATTAATAAAACTAACGCTACACATTGCTGTTGTTTGCTAGCTACCATTATAGCGAGAGAACGCGGGTCACGTATTGATGACGTAAAACTCCGCACAAGTCTTCTTGAGTACGTCCGTTTTTGTAAAAAAAAAAAAAAAAGTACGTCCGTTTTTATCGCGTCTTGACTGTCGTACAGTCTGACATTAAGACAACTGAGATCCTACAGTCTGACATGGGGATCATGTTCGTACAGTGTGACAAGCAGCAATCGCAAAAGACTATTAAAAATCGCACAGTGTGAGCCCGGCTTTACATAACATTTATTAACAAAAGCGAATAAGACAAGGCATGGCATAGGACACATCACATGCTGTATTATATACCGACTAATAAATTACAGAATGTTTAGCAAACACTGAGAAATCAAATTAATAATAATATAAAAAATTAAGGAAAGCCTCCATAGCATAACGTGAGGGAAAAACAATTTTTTTCCTCTTCAACTGAAACCTTTTTAATCACGCAGTGAAACTGCACGTCCATTGGTTCGTGCAGTGCTATAAAATCTAACCAATGGCTATATAATCGCCCGCTTCGCCGCCGCATCTCAGATTTCTTTGAATGAAGCGACTGAGGCGTAGCACGGCCAGGAACCCATATCTCAGGGAACCAAGGTTACGATAGTAACCGAGTACGTTCCCTTTCGATATTCCACTCGTACTGCATCGTAAGACGCTTGTATGGGAACCAGTCCAATCACGCCGCGCTATGATGGGGAACGACTCAAACCAGGACTCACGTGGGAGTAAGACCCAGGGGAGTTAATAAAATACACCAAGCACAGGCTGAGCCATCAGGGTCATCCTTGGCCTGGGTGTCATCCCGTAAGGTTGATACTTGGTGTCTATATAATATGGACCGCCCAAGTGAAGGAGGGACTTGAACAATGTTGGCCAAATGCACCCATAAGACTGCTTAACTAGCCAGAGGTGGCAAACTAAGCAGAAAGGACTCTGGCCGGGATGTCCAGGTTGTAAAACCTTACAAATGTGGACTGCAAGGACCAGCCAGCTGCCTCACAAATTTCCGAAATTGGCACCCCGCTGGACCATGCCCAGGAAGAGGCAATGCCTCTGGTGGAATGGGTTCTGACTCCAATGGGGCACTGCAAGCTCCAATGGGGCACCGCTGGTTCCTCCAGAGGGGGGCTATTAGAAGAAGCCTGTTCCGTTGTTCACTGACTCGTCTGAGTACCTGTGGTAGCAGAGAGATTGGAGGGAACGCGTAAAGAGGGAGGCCGGGCCACTCGTGAGCCAGGGCATCCGTGCTCTTTGTAAAATAGATTAGGCAATGAGTTGTCTTCGGAGGCAAAGAGGTCTACTCGAGCTCTGCCAAAGACTTCCCAGATTTTCTGAACTGCGAGCGGGTGGAGCATCCACTCTTCTGAGGAGACGTTGTTCCTTAACAATCTGTCTGCGCCTTGTGTTGCGGTCCTACTCCCCCCCGCTCCGAGCGGGAATCGAACCGCAGTCTCCGGCGTGGGAGGCAGGGGCTCTAACAAGGAGGCTAAAGGCCACAGCCTCAAGTGGCTGTCGCTAGAGCGCCACTTGAGATTGGGGAGTGAGGTTTTACCTGCACAGCACTTACTCGCTGGCCTCTGCTACACTTGGTTAATTTTGCCCGGCACATGCGTCGCGCCTTCAACAGGCACAGATTGGTCTGAGCCCATACAAGAAGGTCTTTTGCCAACGTTCAGAGGCGCTTCGAGACGAGGCCGCCCTGGTGATATACATATGACACCATGGATCTGCTGTCTGAGCGTATTAGCACGTGGTGTCCCCTTATGTCCGGCAGGAAGAACTGACAGGCACGGCCCACTGCCAGCATCTCTAGGCAGTTGATGTGCAGACCTGATTCCTCTTCAGACCAAAGGCCGAAGGTCGGTTTGTCCTCGCACAGTGTTCCCAAACCATTGTTGGAAGCGTCTTTAGCGACAACCTTCCTTCTGTGCACCGTGTCTAAAAATCACACCCTGCTCCAGCCAGAGGGGGTCTTTCCAACGGGTCAGGACTGATACACATGCCCGAGACACCTTTATGCGATGGCGACCGTGACGCCAAATCACAAGTCAAGTCACCTTTATTTATATAGCGCTTTTAACAATACAGATTGTGTCAAAGCACTTAACAGTATCAAATTGGAGGATAGAGTGTCAGTAATGTAAAATAATAAGATTAAACACTCAATTTTCAATTAAAGGCACTTCATTGTTGAATTCAGAGATGTCATTGTCTAGCTCAGTTTAGGTTAAATAGTATCTGTGAAATCAAATTGACGATAATCGCTAGAAATTAAGTGTCCCCATCTGAGCAAGCCAGAGGTGACAGCGGCAAGGAACCAAAACTCCCCCTGTGACAGAATAGAGAAAAAAAAAAAACCTTGGGAGAAACCAGACTCAGTCGGGGGGCCAGTTCGACTCTGGCCAGGATATTATTGTTTATTTATTGTTTACTTATTGTTTTAATTAAAATTTTAAATGTATTATATTTCTATTTTTATATTGTTGCAATTTCTAACAATAATAGTATTATGTAGTTTGGTATTTTATTATATATTTAGTTATTTGTTTTATTTTAAGTTGAGGTCTTGGGGCTCATTCAGGTGTCCAGCCTCCGCCGACAATCAGGGCCACATGCATCATCTCCCGGCGACGATCCCCCATCTGATCCGGACACGGACTGAGAAACAGAATAGAAACAGACAAATGATGTAACGAGTACATCATGTGTTATGGGAAGTGTCCCCGGTTCCAGTTGATCTAATTAATGCAGCCTAACAATCCTTTAATGGATTTGAATAATATAAGTGTATTAGTGTGTTATGTGTAAGCCAGGTTAAAGAAATGTGTCTTTAATCTAGATTTAAACTGACAGAGTGTGTCTGCCTCCCGAAAAGTATTAGGTAGATTGTTCCAGAGTTTGGATACTAAATAGGAAAAGGATCTGCTGCCCGCATTCGATTTTGATATTCTAGGTATTATCAAATGGCCAGAGTTTTGAGAACGCAGCAGATGTGGAGGACTGTAATGTGATAAGAGCTCGCTCAAGTACTGAGGAGCTAAGCCATTCAGGGCTTTATAAGTAATTAACAAGATTTTAAAATCTATACGATGTTTGATAGGGAGCCAATGCAGTGTTGACAGAACCGGGCTAATAAACCGGACGTACTTCCTGGTTCTAGTAAGGACTCTAGCTGCTGCATTTTGGACCAACTGTAATTTGTTGATCAAGTGTGCAGAACAACCACCCAATAAAGCATTACAATAGTCTAACCTTGAGGTCATAAACGCATGAATTAGTATTTCTACATTTGCCGTTGAGAGCATAGGTCACAATTTAGATATGTTTTTGAGATGGAAAAACACAGTTTTACAGATGCTTGAAACATGGCTTTCAAATGAAAGATTGCTATCAAACAGCACACCTAGGTTCCTAACCGATGAAGAAAAACTGACAGAGCAGCCGTCAAGAGTTAGATAGTGTTCTAGGTTATTACGTGTGGGGGTTTTAGGTCTGATAATTAACACCTCTGTTTTTTCAGAATTTAGCAGTAAGAAGTTACTCATCATCCAGTTTTTTATATCGACTGTGCATTCCGTTAGTTTCTCAATTTGGTGTGTTTCACTGGGCCGTGAAGAAATATAGAGCTGAGTATCATCAGCATAACAGTGAAAGCTAATACCATGTCTCCTGATAATATCTCCCAAGGGTAACATGTAAAGCGTGAAAAGTAACGGCCCTTGTACTGAGCCTTGAGGTACTCCATACTGCACTTGTGATCGATATGATACCTCTTCACTGTTACGAACTGATGGCATTCAGATAAGTACGATTTGAACCATGCTAATGCACTTCCACTAATGCCAACAAAGTGTTCTAGTTTATTTAAAAGAATGTTGTGGTCGATAGTGTCAAACGCAGCGCTAAGATCCAGTAGAACTAATAAAGAGATACAACCACGATCAGATGATAGAAGCAGGTCATTTGTAACTCTAATGAGAGCAGTCTCAGTACTATGATACGGTCTAAATCCTGACTGGAATTCCTCACAGATACCATTTTTCTCTAAGAAGGAATATAATTGCGAGGATACTACCTTTTATAGTATCTTTGACAGAAAAGTGAGATTTGAGATCGGTCTGTAATTAACTAGATCTTTGGGGTCAAGTTGTGGTTTTTTTATGAGAGGCTTAATAACAGGCAATTTGAAGGTTTTGGGGACATATCCTAATGACAGTGATGAATTAATAATAGCCAAAAGAGGATCTATTACTTCTGGAAGCAGCTCTTTTAGTAGTTTAGATGGAATAGGATCTAACATACATGTTGTTGGTTTAGATGATTTGAAAAATGTATACAATTCTTCCTTTCCTATAGTAGAGAATGAGTGGAATTGTTCCTCAGGGGATCTATAGTGTATCTGATGCGATAGTGTAGCTGACGGCTGCATGGTTACAATTGTATCTCTGATAGAATCGATCTTGGAAGTAAAGTAGTTCATAAAGTCATTACTGCTGTGCTCTTGGGAAATGCCAACACCTGTTGATGATTTATTTTTCGTTAATTTAGTGACTGTATTGAATAGAAACGAAAAGTAATCAGATCTAGCAGTTTTTAATGCTTTTCTGTAGGATTGGGTATTTGTCCTGCCAGGCTATACGAAATACCTCTAGTTTTGTTTTCCTCAATCTGCGCTCCTTTTTCCGGGCTGCTCTCTTTAAGGTGCGAGTATGCTCATTATACCACGAAGTCGGACTGTTTTCTTTGATCTTCCTTAAGCGTAAAGGAGCAACTGTATCTAAAGTGCTAGAAAAGAGAGAGTCCATAGTTTCTGTTACATCATCAAATTTTTCTGCTCTGTTGGATATGCTGAGGAATTGAGATAAATCAGGAAGATTACTTACAAAGCAGTCTTTTGTGGTAGAGGTGATGGTTCTACCATACTTGTAACAAGGAGTAGAATTTACAGTTTTAGCTATATGGAGTTTACACAAGACTAGATAATGATCTGAGATATCATCGCTTTGCTGCAGAATTTCAACACCACTAACATCAATTCCATGTGACAGTATTAAATCTAGAGTATGATTTCGACAATGAGTAGGTCCGGAAACGTGTTGTCTAACCCCAATAGAGTTCAGAATGTCTATGAATGCTGATCCTAATGCATCTTTTTCATTTTGACATGGATATTAAAATTGCCAACAATTAAGACTTTATCTGCAGCCAGTACTATCTCAGATAGAAAATCAGCAAATTCTTTAATAAAGTCTGTGTGGTGCCCTGGTGGCCTGTATACAGTAGCCAGTACAAACATCACAGGCTATTTATCACTAACACGTGTTTCTATAGATAATGTTATACGCAGCACCATAACTTCAAACGAGTTATACTTAAAGCCTGCCCTCCGGGAAATACTGAGAATATTGCTATAAATTGTAGCAACGCCTCCCCCTTTACCTTTTGGACGTGGCTCATTTTTATAGCAGTAATCTTGGGGGGTGGACTCATTTAAAGTAATGTATTCATCTGGTTTTAGCCATGTTTCTGTCAAACAGAGTAAATCTAGATTATTATCATTGATCAAATCATTTACAAAAAGTGCTTTTGTAGAAAGGGACCTGATATTCTGTAAGCCAAGCTTTATCAATTGTTTCTCTGTATTGTAAACATTTTTATTTGTTGAACATCAATTAAATTGTTACTCTTAATTTGGTTTGGACGTTTTCTGTATTTTCTAGTTCGGGGAACAGACAGTGTGTGATAGTGTGAGACTAGATAGTGTGATATCTAGGTGAAGGGGTCTCTATGTGCTGAGAATTAACTGACTTCTGTGATGTGAGGCAGACGGTCGGTTTAGCCAGTTTGTCTGCTTCCTGACCTGGGCCCCAGTTAGTCAAGTACGAATTCTAAGGCTGTGTATGAAACCGCATACTTCTCTACTATATAGTAGGGGAAATGCAGTAGGCGAGCGAATAAGTATGTCCGAATCCTTCGGATTCATAAAAAAGTAGGCAGGAATTACCTGGGTGACACTAATTCTCGCGAGATTCGGACGTGCGTCTACTTAAAGTGCGTCCGAATATGCCTACTTCTCTACTATATGGTAGGGGAAAATCAGTAGGTGAACGAATAAGTATGTCAGAAACCTCAGTATTCATAGAAGAGTAGTCGAGAAGTTCCTGGATGTCCTACTGCTTCTGCTCAGATTCTTGAGTGTTCATTCGATGGACACTTTTCTATCCCAGAAGCCCACGCGAGAGGATACGTCATCATCACGTGACGGAGATCAGCGGGTGTTTACAAATGTGAGTATTATCGATCAAAAACACGGTTACATGTGTCTTAAAGACCATTAAATGTCTATTTAATAAGAGACAGTATTTCTAAAAGAATATTCAAAGGCTCACAGTGAGCTGAAAACCTATCAGTTACTGAAATGAATAAAAAAATATTTTAAATCTTAAGGTTTCGTTTATTTTAATTATTGTAATTTCAAACGAAGCTGTTACAGCGCTTTTCTGATTCTTGATTTCTGTGCAGAGCTTTTGTGTTGGAGCAGATGACAGCGGTATTTGTGGGGAAAAAAAAGGTTAACACAAATATAAAGTCTGACTGCAGCAATGAGGGACGTGATGGACAGCAGAGACAGGTGAAGGTGGACACGGTGGTCTTCATCAGAATAAAGCTGCAGAACTGGCTCGGCTGTGTTGAGATGCAGTAGGATGTGGGTTCACTGCCTGTAAATACATGATTGTTAGAACAATTATGTTTGAATAAAGCTTTTTAATTTGTTGTTGACTTGTTTATTTATTGTTATGTTTACTTTTATTTACATTTTACTCATTTGTTCATGTTTCCTGTTGTCAGTAAATAAAATATAATTGTTTCATTAACATATGCATTAATTCATGACTTGACTGAAAATTGAGATGTATTCACCTTGGCTGCATTTGTCTAGTGTACAGTCATACATAGCTATGGCATATGAAAAAGAAAATTACATTTAGCTTGTTTTACTAAAAAATATAATTAATTATTGGTCAGCATTTATCTTCATTATTGTTCATAAGTGTTGGGCAACCAATGCATTCTGAAAGAATCTTAATTTCTAAGTAGTAATACATTTTTCGAGTAAAATCAACAATCCTCTCCAAAGGTAAGATCTTTGAGCAGCTGATGGACACCTCCTTTGTGCAGAAATTACAAATATGGAGGAAAACATACTAGGTAGGGTTGTGGATTTATTGATGCTTTGAGATGTTTGTGCTAGGGTGACCACCTGGCTATTGCTCTGTTGCAGGACGGCCGACGTGATTTTGCGGGACACAAGGGAGAGATAACTTACTATATTATTCCATGTAAATAAATTATGATTTTAAACAACGTCTTCTTGCAGTGATTATAACATGCTTTAAATCGCTAATAAACATAATAAAAAGTCGATGGCACTGTGAAGTCGTGAACGTACGTCACTCAGTTTGGCACAGGTGCTATTGTACTAGACCTAGTCAATCTAAATATAAAGTGAAAATAAAAATAATCTAAGCCTTAAAATCACATTTCCAAATAAGCACATAAATTCCATTAAGCCCCTAACGTTAGCTGTCTGACATTTTATTTGACCACTGTTTTGATAAAACACTGTTGCAGTGTCCATAATTTATGTCAGGAGTACAAAATAATAAATCTGTATGTGTCATGTTTGAAATAGAAATTCTCGACGCTTTCATATTCATACATCAGCAGCGGTTTATTTGTTTCCATAGCTTCACTGAAAAGCATCAATAAGGGTTTATAGTCCAAAGATGCATATACACGGAGAAATATATATATATTTACTCATGTTGACTTAATATTTCTTCAGACAGAATCACAATTTCTATTGATTGCCCACTGATTTAGGCGATTTCAATTAGCATCATCAGCACTGGCGCTACTCTCACGCTGCCCATGTTCAGTGTTTTCTAATTATTTTTATTATTATTTTATTTATTTTTTTATTTTGGAATTATAATTTAAAGGAATATGAAAAACAGACAAAATTGAAATGCGGGACACTGCTTGTGACTCGCGGGACGCGGGACAAAGCATTCAATTTCAGGACTGTCCTGCAAAATGCAGGATGGGTGGTCACCCTAGTTTGTGCGCCTGTCGCTCTTATTTTATTTTTATTATTATTTATTATTACTGCAGAATATACAAGCACAGGGAAAGATGGTAGTAGCTTTAACAATGAACAATCATAATGACACACAAAAAAAGAAAACAACTAATTGGTTTGCGTACATCATAGTATGAGATTATATACACAGGGACAAAAAGATTAAATAGCTTTGAATAATCATAAAATTAATATAATCATAATGCATTAAAATTACATTTGTTTTTGTTATAAGCCTCAGGGATGAAACGAGACGGACATACAACAAGAAAAAGAGGAAAACAAATGAGATTTAAGCCAGTTTTGCATGTGGATGAACGATTTTGGTTTTTCGTAATAAAAAATAATTTCTTAAAGGATGAAACTGTAGGGTTATATTAGTTGAGTTAAAAATATAAAAACTTAAATCAACCCAAAATTAGTTGGTTATACTACAATCATAAGGGCAGCTGTTTCTTGAACAAGACCAAAAATGAGCACATTTCATCAGCATCAAAATATTTACAGATAGATGAATTAAACCTGTCGCTCATATCTTTTGTTTTTGCACTTGTTATAACGTCATAGATCACATGATAATGTAAACATGTGATCTATTTCATACTCAACGAGATTTGGCTGTAGAGTACGTACTCTTTTAGCGCTCGTTAAGTAAGTACTTCTTGAAAATAAGTACCTACTCACTGAGTAGGCGGTTTTGGATGCAGCCTAAGACTATGTGCCATATTTCTAGAGAGAAGAGCGGCACCACCCCAGGAGGGATGAAGACCATCTCTTTTCAACAGGTCAGGTCTGCCCCAAAAAATTGTCCAATTGTCTATAAAGTCTATGTTATTCTGTGGCCACCACTTAGACATCCAGCTACTGAGTGACGACAGTCTGCTATGAATCTCATCGCCATGGTAAGCAGGGAGCGGGCCATAGCATATTACAGTGTCTGACATCGTACTTGCAAGTTCACACACCTCTTTAACATTATTTTTAGTGATCTCCGACTGGCGAAGTCGAACATCATTAGCGCCGACGTGAATAACAATCTTACTGAATTTACGTTTAGCATTAGCCAGCACTTTTAAATTTGCCAAGAGCTCTGGCTCCCGGTAAACATTGGACTATGGTGGCTGTTGTCTCTATTTTCATGTTCTGTACAATAGAATCGCCAATTACTAGAGCACTTTCATCAGGTCTCTCAATGGGTGCCTCACTGAGTGGGGAGAACCTGTTTGATGTTCTGATCGGAACGGAAGAGCGGTGTTTTGACCCACGACTTGGCCACCTTACAGTCACCCAGTTGCCCTGCTGCATGGGCTCTAATGCCAGAACCGAACAATGTACAGGACTCCCTGAGTTAGTCACATCCAAAGCAGTATCTACAGCCCTCACATTCTTACTGTCCTCAACTAAAGTTTGGATGTGTGTCTCTAATTCAGAAACCTTCTCTGTCAGCCTAACAATTTCCCTGCATTTATCACATGTGAAGGAATAGGCGCGAATAGAAATGCAAATGGAACTGTGAGTAGCAAGCTAACCAGCTGATGCGCTGCACTCGCGCTGCACTCGCGCTGCACTCGCAGTTTTAAAAAGCGAACGATCAAATTATTTAGATTAGCTTGATAGATAATACCAGAAATATGGTGGGAATTAAGTAATATATTATCACTTTAAACAACAGAGAGTGAAAGTAAGGTAAAGATTCAATAAAAAAGTGGAGCTACAAACGCAAACCTCTCAACAGCACAACAGACAGGAACAGACTGAAGTCACAGATGGAAACCTCTGCTTCAGCCAGAACTGGATGGGCCACATGTGAAGTCGGCCCACTGAAGTACTGGCAAAGCTGCTGCCATAAGCCTTGAGCGGGTGGACGGTCTCTTCCTTGAAGGAGGCCGTGCGGCACTGAATAATCATAGCCCGTTCCGCTGAGACAGTTGCTGTCATCTGCACTGAGTCAATAGCTGTCCCCAGGGTCGACACTCGTCGGCTGGGTGACAGTATGCTCTTGGCAGAGTTGACCCTGAGCCCCAGGCAATTTAAGTGACTGAGGAGGAGGGTTTCGTGCAATGTTGAAACTGCCTCTGACTGGGCCAGAATGGGCCAGTCGTCAAGGTAGTTGAGGATGCAAATTCCCATCTGTCATAGTGGGGAAAGAGCTGCATCCATGCATCGCGTAAAAGTGCGGTGAGCCAGTGACAGCCCAGATGGGAGGACCTTGTACTGATATGCCACCCCTTCGAATGCGAATCTCAAGAATCATCTGTGATAGGGGGCTACCTGGATGTGAAAGTATGCGTCTTTCAGATCCTGTGACATGAACCAGTCCCCTGGGCATATTTGCGAGAGGATCTGTTCAATCTGATCATCCTGAATTACCTTTTTAACAGGGCGTGATTCAGGAGTCTTAAGATCTAGAATAGGTCGCAGGCCACCGTCTTTTTTGGGGACGAGGAAGCAGCGGCTGTAGAAACCTGACTCGCTCTGGGCTGGAGGAACGATTTCTATGGCTCCTTTTACCAGCAGATTCATCACCTCTGCGCACAGGACTTGAGCATCCTCGCTGCACACTGTGGTGGCGACCACACTGCGCAAGCGTGGTGGTCTTCGAGGGAATTGGAGTGAATAACCTTGTCTTATCGTAGCCATTACCCATCCTGACACACCAGGGATGGCCTGCCAGGCCTCGGCCCACGTGGCAAGAGGTTGAATCGGCTCGAAAGACTGGCTGCATAAGGGCAGGACACTTATGGTAGGCAGAAGAGGATATTTGCTCTCTTTTTGAAAATGTATGTGTTTTAGGATGCCCGGGCGCTAGAGCGGGCCCGTGGGGAACCAATAACACACTTTCCTCTGCATCCAGCGCTGAGCGGGGTGACAAGGGACACATTAGAGGCTGCTTGAGAGGTGGTCTGGTGGTAGCGAGACTCGGGCCCCTCTTTCTGCCTGGATAATCAGGAGGACTTCTGAAGCGCCGGATCCAAGTCGATCTTGGGCCGGGGTCCTTGGCGCTTCGGGAAGGAGTAGCGTCTTGCCGAGCGGGAACGTTCTCTAATCTGCCGATCCTTAGGAGGTCGGGGTTCGGGAGAGGCCGACATTGGCTTGGCAGGCTGCTGAGTTGGCACAGGCTTGGGGCGACTAGAAGCAGCAGAAGAACTGGAGCGTTTCAGGAGGAAGTGTCGCATTGCTTGAGACGACTTCTGAACCTTCGTAAATCGCTCCGCAAAGCCCTCCACAGCTGGCCCGAACAGGCTGTTCGACGAAAGCGGAGCGTCGAGGAAGGGAATTATATCCACCTCTTTCATCTCCGTCAACGTGAGCCAAAGGTGGCGTTTCAACTACCAGGCTGGACATTGACTGTCTGATGGCCTGGGCGGTGGCGCACAGGGCCAGGTCCGTCGTGCTCCTCGGGTCCCTGAGTGAAGCTGCATCGAGACCGGCCTCCTTGCTGGCGAGCATCTTGGCCTGGAAGACGTGGAGCACAGCCATAGAGTGCAGCGCCAAAGCCGCTTGTCCAGCCACCTCTGTAGGCACATCCAGCAATATAGCCGTGGGCGGGCAGAGATGTGCGGCCACAGACTCATCCAGAGGGGGCAGGTGCTCGTATCCCTTTTCTTCAGCGCCGTCAATGGAGGTGAGGGCGGAGGAAGCAGAAGGTCGAATGCGAGACGAGTAGGGTGCGCGTCACGATTTAGTGAGCTTGTCGTAGACTTCGGGAAAGAATCCTCTTTCTGCGGTGATGGCGAGGCATGCAGGCACTGAGCCGGCGTGAGCTCGTTCGTCTCCGGCCGCTTGAATCGGCCTCCCAGGGACCTGCGAAGAAGAAACAGGAGGGCGCGAGGGGCGGAGTCGCTTTTTGAAAAGAAAGCTATCCGTGAGGGCAAAGAGACTGAAACTCTCGCAATGAGAGTAGTCAGCGCGACTGTCATCAGCATGCAGGGGAGTCCTGCACATCTTACAATGACGGCGCGGCATTTGCAACAACTATGACCCTTTTATGAGGCTCTTTTAGATCGTCGCCAGATGGCGGCAGGGGATAGACCGGGAACTGTGAGCTGAGCGCTGCAAAAGGTCCAATCCGGCTGCTGAGGCGTTTCAACGGCGAATCTCTGCGTCAGCGAAGAGTCAGTGAGGAAGAATCTTCGTCGCTGAAAAGAAGAAATCTGAGATGCGGTGGCAAAGCGGGTGATTATATAGCCAGAGACCCCGACCCCTATGGCGGTGGCCGCCGCCGAGCCATTGGTTCGATTTTATAGCACTGCACGAACCAATGGACGTGCAGTTTCACTGCGTGATTGAAAAGGCTTCAGTTGAAGAGGAAAAAATAGTTTTTCCTATACAAGCATCTTACGATGCAGTACGAGTGGAATATCGAAAGGGAACTCTTAACTCTTAGTTAAACTGTGTCAGAACAAATTCATCTTGATAATGTCAGATTGTTGTCAGATTGAATGTCAGAACTTTGATAGAAAGGTATGTCATGAATTAGGTTGAATAGCTGTCAGCTGTTAACACAATTAGATAATACCACTTTAGGTAAACCAATTACCAAGCGATGCTTGACTTTGTTCAGTCTGTGATGTAAAAAGTTTGCATTAGCAATTAAATAAAAACACTTAAGCAAAACATGGTCAGGTCTGAATAAGTTTCGTCCCAAATTTTTATAAATTTTACTACTCACTGTATGAAGATTTTTGGGGTATAATATGTATAATATTTTGGTTTTAATATAATAAAAAAAAACATCTGAATTATAAATGGTGTCTGAATAATTTTTGGTTCGACTTTGTATATGTATATATGAATGAATATTATCACTAAAATATAAACGGACCAGAAAGTATGAGTGACCTCCCTAGATTTTGTTTTGCATTCTCAGCTGTCCGGAATGACAGGAATAAGAAGAAAAAGGAGATTCCAAAGCAGGAGTTGGCCGAGAGTTATGAGCTGACAGCAGAACTAGAGACCATCATCGAGAAGATACGGAAAGCTCACCAAGAGACGTTTCCCTCACTCTGCCAGCTGGGCAAGTACACCACGGTGAGTCTCTCTCACTCACTCACTTAAAAAAACTCCCCGAGATGTATTTCAGTGCTAAAGTCACACTATCATGAGGGTCAGGGTCAAAGGGGACGTGATAAGCACACACGGATCTCATATACTATAATGGTTTTATTATGAATAATGCAGAGGGGTGCTGGAATTGACAAAATAATGCAAAGAAAAATAGGAGTATGTAAGGAGAAGAAACGTCAACAAATATTTATAAAAATATATAGCATTTACATATATTCGAACTTAGTATTGACTACATACGACAAATATACTATGAGCAGCAAAACATAGAAATGTTTTACAATAATTATTGGTGACAGTATTTTCTAGTCTTCCACCATGTAATATTTCAAATATCAAAATATTTTAAATGTTGCAGGATTGTTTTGATAGAGAAATGTCATGGGTTATTTACCCACCCCCACCCCATTTCACTGTGATTTATCACATGTATTATTAAAAAAACCTCATTAATCTCTCATTACACTCGTGGGAACTTTATATTTTAATTCAGACTGACATGTAGATCCTGTCTCAGATAGCTCTGCAAAGTCCCTGACATGTAAACACTAGATGTAGGGGAGTGTTGTCTGGATGACAGCCGCTCCAGATGAGATTTTATTATGATTTTATTGACAGCGAGTGTATGCTCCATGTGGAGATAGCTGACAGCTGCAGTGTGTGTAAATATAGCATTAGTTCAGTGTAAGGTGACTCAGACTGACGTGACTGCTCCATTAACTGAGCTCTGAATGGGAGTTCAGCGGCTGCAGTGGATTGTGGGTAATCATGGTTTGTGTTCACATACACAAACACTCGTCTTTTAATAACAGGTTGTTCTGAATGCTGTTGTGGCTTTCATTGTTGATTTAATTCTCAGCAAAGGGCACTATTTGTGCTAGAAATCCAGTACTTTTCTATTAGCTGTGTTTCTTATTAAATTTCCATTTAGGATTGTTTTGTAATAAATCAGTTGAAAGTCAGTGCAAAAATGCCTAATCCCTGGACACATTATTTACTGTACACATACATTTTAGTGCAGCTCAACTCGATTCCTAACACACATACTGAAAAAGACGTATCTTCAGAGCGCTGTTAGACACTTATTAGTGCATTAAATACAACTTGAAAATATGTTACATTAACAGTCAAATCTATCCAATAATAGTGTAGGTCCAGTAACCTCTCATGAATACACAAATCTCATGACTTGAAAGTTATGTCAAATAATAGGAATAAAATTCTCCCAGTGTCGTGTGGTGGTGTTTTAAAATGAAGAGGCAGTTTATGTATATATTATTATTATTATTATAATTAATATTAATATTACATTTTGTAGTGTTTTTGTGCATTTTCTTTACATTTATTCCAAATTAATAACTAAAGGCGGTAACAATCTGAACAATATTTTGGAAACACTTTACAATAAGGTTTCATTAGTTAACATTAGTTAACTACTTTAGTTGCATAAACTAAGAATTAACAATACTTCTACAGCATTTAACGTTAGTAATCTTGGTTAATATTAATTTCAACATTTACTAATGCATTATTCAAATCAAAAGTTGTGTTTGTTAACATTAGTTAACGCACTGTGAATTAACATTAACTAACAATGAATGAGCAACTGTATTTTTATTACCTAACGTTAACAAAGTTTAATAAATACTGTAGCTAATGTTCATTGTTTGTTCATGTTAATTAACACTAACTAATGTTAACAAATGACACATTATTGTAAAGTGTTACCAATATTTGTTATTTGTGGACTGATGTTCAGCTGTTCATTTTAATAGTCAACTTATTTTCAGGTCATCGTCATCAAAACAGTTACAGACACGAAGCTGAATGCTCACTAAAAATGCATTTATCACATTTTTAAGGCCATTGCAAGTTTTATTTTGACGTGACACAAAGCAGTAATATCTAAGCGGGTGAGTTGTTTACTTACTTTAGAATTAGTCAATAACGCCATTTATTTTCTTCATTCAAGCCGAGAGTTGGCACGAAGACAAGAGGCGGGATTTATGGCATGAACCAATCACATCCAATCATAACCGATCATATCCAGTTATAGAGCGATGGAGGCATTGCCTCTTTTCATGTGACTTTCCTCCATTCATTCTCAATTAGCCCCCAGTAAAGTCGTGTCACGCTAAGGGGTCTCTGTTTAAAATGAATGGGCTTAGGGGAGGCAAGCCTCCGCTGTAATTTTAGCTGTGGGTGTCGCTGTTGGACGCTGTTACTTTATAAAAACGAGTGACGTTTATCATTTTAATGTCATATTTAGTAATATTTGCCTTGTTTTATTTTTGTAATATCTATTTTCTCATCCAATTTTTTGAGGAGACACTGCCTCTCTCGCCTCCTCGGAGGAAACGCCTCTGATTTCACTCTACACACACCACAAAAAGTTGTGACCTGCGATTGTTACCTTAGAGAGCTATTTCTACCTGATTTCAACTGAGCTTTTCTGCACAGCCCTTATAGGAAATTAGCGTGCAATGTAGGTTGCCCTGAAAAATTCACACATTTGCTGCTGCACATCAGAAACTGCAACGCAGCTCTCATTTTAATTCATAGTTTACACTCATTCACTCACAATCACTGTTGCTTTGTTATTTTAGATATTTATCTACAGTAAAATATCCTGCTGTCATCTGGCTAACGTTATCCAGAAGCACATGGATTGATAGCAACTTAACATCTAACTGGTTTTAATCTAGTCAAAATATTATTTAATATTGCTTAATCAACCTAAATATATACGTAATTAGATGTCCTGTCCTGTACATAACAGAACAAGTCTGGCACAAATGTATTTCATGTTACATGTATAATGTAAGTTATGAAGTATGAGGGATTGGGGGATGCTTTTCTGTGCAATTTGTCAAAAAGTGGTGGTGACACGTCCCACATGCAAATGACACCCATGTACTCTACAAAAAAAAAATGTCCTTGTATTTATAATTCAGTATTATTGTTTCAATTGTAATTCATTTACAGAAGTTGTATAATAAAAAATAATAATTGTATGAATTATACAAGGCATATTTGCTATGTGGAAACTATGAATGGAACATTTAACATTTATTTTTTTAAATTGACCGTAGTTTTGACAAACTTTTATTTAAAGCCCCGCCCATATCTGTTTTTCTTTGAATACAGACACAGATACAAATACAATTGGCATTGCTACAGATACAGATATTGGCTTCACTACACACCTCTAGTATGTGATATAGTTATGATGATATGGTGAGAAACGTTGAAGCCGAACTGCTGTCAGCAGGGATTTGAATCTGAGAAAAAAGGTCAGTGGGGAAACATCACAGAACAGCAGGACTGTAACTGGAGTGATGAGTGTTGGTTGTACAGTCAGGTGAAGAGCGAGATCTACACACACACACACACACACACACACAGGCAAAAGAGTAAATGCTGTTGGTCCAAGAATAAAAACGCTGGTTATGTAAGTAACTGAATTCTGCAGGCAGGTCCTTGCATGGATATGGATAGTTATAATGAGTATCTGTTACTTAAGTCTGGTATGCTGAGAGCATACAAAAACAAAGTAAGTCAAGCAGTAATGGTGGCCAAATTATGATAAATATACACCACAGTGGCTCAGCACTCAGCCTTTTTCTTGTCTTGCACATTCTGGACGACAGAAAACTCTGACAAACGTGCATAATTCACTGAACGAGACGCAGCTACATTGACTCGGTAGAGCCATGAAAAAATGCAAGGGAAGCCTAAGCAGCAGCTGATCAAGTATCTGCAAAAATGAGACTCCTCTAAAAGTCAGCAAAAATAAGGAGACAATAGAGTTAGACCTCCAGGTAAAAGACAATTAGCACTTTAGCATTAACCCTAACATTGCATAGGAAAAATAATGGGGTGAAAATCTCTATCCTTTTTTGAAACGCTTACCTGAATAAAAGCTGAATAAAACCCAGCCCTCTGACAATGTTCTCTAACAATGAACATATCTCCTGAGAAAGAGCTTCAGAAGAGATTGCATCCCTGATTCCAGAAAACTTTCTGGTGGCATCCTAACTGCAGGGTATATATTGGGTGAAGTGGGCCACTTTTTGCCAGGCTGTGGCTCTCCAGGACCGGAGTTCACCACCCCTGGTATATACCAATAAACAATCTGAGATCATGCACTGCAGATAAATGTGTATATAAATATATACACTGCCGTTTAAAAGTTTGGGATCAGTAAGGTTTGTAATGTCTCTTCTGCTCATCATTTATTTAAAATAAAAACCTTTGTAACAATATGCAATACTGTTCAAAAATTTGGGGTCAGTAATTTTTTTCTTTTTTAAAAGTGAATGCTTTTATTCAGCAAGGATGTGTTAAATTGATACAAAGTGATAATAAAGATTATATTGTTCGAAAAGATTTATATTTTGAATAAATGCTGTTCTTTTTAACTTTTTATTCATCAAAAACAATCCTGAAAACATATCACAGGTTCCAAAAAATATATAAAGCAGCACAACTGTTTCCAACATTGATGATAAATCAGGATATTATTATGATTTCTGAAGGATCATGTGACACTGAAGACTGGTGTAATGATGCTGAAAATTCAGCTTTGCATTACAGGAATAAATTACATTTTAAAGTATATTAAAATAGAAAATAAGAATACAATATTACTGTTTTTTCTGTATTTTTGATCCAATAAATACAGCATTGATGAGCAGAAGAGACTTATTTAAAAAACATTAAAACTTGTACTGATCCCAAACTTGCAACAAATAGGATGGCAATATTGTATTGTTTTACAGTCATGCCAATAAAGCAATTTTTGAATTGGATGCTCCTCTCATGTGTCCTTTTTAACTCCAGATTCAACTTCATGCCTCGCCTTCCTTTCTATCCCACCGGTCCGCTTTATCTAGCACATTCAGCCAAAGTGGGCCATCAATATTTAACCACCTTACGAGAAAAAAAATAATAAATTTGCATTTTAATCCATGTTAACTGCAGTAACAAGTACTACTATTGTCAGAATAATATTTGTTTACATTTAGTGAGCAAGCTTATAAATTAGAAATGAAAATCTGAACATGAAAGGACTAGCTACCACCTTTCATGATGAGGGAGTCCTTCTTTGAGGTGTAGCCACAATCACCAGGGTCATATAGCATCAGCCAAAACTATTTTATAATTTAAAGAAAGAGTGTCCCTTTTTTTTTTTTTATTAAACGTCATTGATATGCTCTGAAAGTGTAAACCCATTGAGCACAGTACAATCAAGCTTAAATGGCCCACTTTACCTGAATTCACCCGACTTGCTTCTCAAGGGTCTCATACTGTGGCTATCCAATAATTTATATGTTCTGTTAAGAATCGTCCTCCTGCTAGTTGAAACACCTCTGGTTCTGGATTAGTGCTTGCAATTTTTGCCTGATGATAACATGGACAGAAAATCCTATAGACCTACTATGAAGGAGAGGGACCCAATCAGAACTCCATAGCAGTGGAATAAAGGCCACTTAGAATACTTTAGCAACCATCCCAGAATTGTGGTGATGTGTTTTGTTCGGTCCAGCACCACTCTTATGAAAATGAACATATGGGTACATTTATTTTAGACACTTCCAAAACTGTTGCAACAGAGATGGAAATAAAAATGTTAAATACATGAATTATGTTTCCATCTTTGTTGCCACAGTTTTGGAAGTGCCTTCTTCTGTTCTAAAGAAGGGGGTGTCCCAATACTTTTGTCCATAAAGTGTATGTACAAGTCATTAGTGTTTGATTATGAGTTTTTGGCTCAAGGTCTGCATATAAAGTCAAAGCAGAGGTTTCTGCAGACCAGTCAAGTTCTTCCACACCAACTCAGTCAATCATTTCTTTTTGAACCTTGCCTTATACACAGAGACACTGTCATGTTAGAATAGAAAAGGGTTCTGTCCAAACTGTTTCTATAAAATTAGAAGCACACAATTCCCTAGAATATCATTATATGCTTAAACATTAAAATTTGTACTCATGGAAATTGCTAAAGTATTCAAACCTGTTCATTAGAAGGGGGTGCCAATACTTTTGTCAATATAGAGTATGTATGTTCAGGGCTTGACATTAACACCCGCCAACCCTCCAAATGCGGGTGGATTTCAGCAGTGGTGTCTAACACAGTCACTCCCACTTTGGTGGGCAGAATTTTATATACTTTAACAGAGCTCAACATTAATGACAAGTGGTTTTTTGAAGGGGCAAGTGAAAGAGAAATCCGGTGAAATATTAGACATTTGTTTTATGCAAGAGTTCAAACGAGTAGTTAATATTAAGTGGCCTACATTTTAAACAATGTTGTCAATGTTGACTGTGTTTGCTCGATTTGGTTAACAAAAACAGTTCCAAACAAAGATCACAGCACAGCTGCGCATCTCTGAGCAACACACCTTTCCTTATTGAAAGATTCAGCGTTTTTGAATGAATTGAGTCAATGATTCAATTACCCAAATATAAAGACAGGCACTTGCTTCATTCTTGAATGAATCAGCCATCTGAACGAATCGTTTAAATGAATGACTCAATGGCTCACTCATTAAGACTGACACGTGCTGCCACCTACTGGTGGTTTATTTTCAAATGTAAAAGTAGTATCTCATTGCATTTTTTTTTCTAAAATTTCATATTTGTATATTAAAAAATGACTTGGGCTCATAATAACATTTACGCAGATGTAACTGCATTGTTAATGCATTTCAGCATCATTAAACTGTCTAATTATAATAACTGAAATTATTAATAAAATGTAAGAATTTGATATGAAAGATGACACAAACATTTAATAAGGTTAAGAATAAAACTACAATTTAAGTAAATTTCAGTATGCAGTAACTTTAATCATAAAAAACGTAATTTCCCAGCAACAAAATTTAATGAAAAAAAAAAAAAGTTAATGTCGAGCCCTGCGTATGTTAGCTTAGGGGTTCATTTCTGCTGGCATGATTTTCTGTCATTTTGCATTGATAAAAGCTATAGATGTTTATATCTTTCCTTGTCTCACTTACTCCCAAAAAAGCACAGATATGTCACGCTTAGCGATGGTGTTTGCCTGAACAGCAGCGAGTGTTTAAACATGGCTTTAATCTGGATCAGGGCTAATTATCCTCGCTCTCAGCCTGAGAGAAGTTCCTCATTATTAAATACGATTGGTTCCCGACATGCTTTTTGTAAGCAACAGAAAAGAAGCCACACTTTCTCAGATTAGGTTAAAGCTCCAATTATGCCATAAAATATTCAAATCTCGTCCTTCAGTGATTGAGGAGTTCACAGGCGGGTGAGAGAGATATAGCTGCGCTTCCGTCCTACAATGAATAATGCTTTATTGACAGTGATGGTTATGAGAAATGACCCTGGCAGCTTTAAAGATCAAATAAAACAGTGCTGATATGTGGCCTTCGGTTCAAGGAGGTGGTTTTGAGATGACTGGATATTAGCTGCATAGGCAGCATGTGCTCTTTTACATCATTGTTAGCACTGTTTGTGTGATCGATGCCGATGCACTCGTTCTAACATCGCCAGCTTATTTTCTAATGTCGCAAGTTGTCTAATTTGTTAGGATAAATGTTGCTAAATGAAATTAGAATTCCCTGGCCACTTCCTTGTTTGGCTCTATTGAATTATGACCGTGTGGTAATTGACTGAGATTGGAAGCAGTGTCGTCTTTGCCCCGGGGAGGAAGAAGACAAGTAGGTTTAATATCAAAGTCTGGCCGCTTGTCTTTCTGCTGTTAGTTTGCCAATCATTGGTGAGGTCTCTCAGCGAAATGTGCCGCCACTCTCTTAGAGGGATTTAATGGCAGCTGTGATATGCTTCTCTCTGAAGCAGAGATCATATTTACTGATCTGAGCCCGAGACAATAGATCCACGCAGAGCATCTCACAGCCTGCGGCTTTCAGTCCAGAGCACAGGAAACCATAACTCTTCGATGAATAAGGCTAGTGACAGAATCGAACCCGGGGCCAGTGGGAATGATCCTGGCTATTTCTTTTTGGGATATCTCAGAATTGACAGAAAGCGATACTTTTAAACGTCACATGATTTTTCAAATATATTTAAAATGCTAGTTTATGTGCAAGTTTTTCTCAATCGATTTGACACAGTTCTCCAAACTCTGCAAACTCTCCAAACTAATTGTTTACACATTTATCACAATTGCTTTAGAGTAATAATAAAAGGGAAAGTATACAAAGAGCAAGAATGAATTTTCCAAAAAATTAATTTAAAACATAAATAAAAGTATGTCACATTTGAAGAAAAACTTTTTTTGTTGTCTTTGATATGCATGAACATTTGAATAAAATTCAATTCAAATAATATTCCTTCCACATTTGCATTTACTCTAAATGTAGGCTACTATAAGATTGGAAATGTATTTTATTGTCCCTGAAATACATTTTGCAAAACATTTTGATATATGAGGGTTGAAACTAAATATTTTCGGTAACACTTTAGAATAGGGAACACTTATTCACTAGTAACTACAACTTTTCCCTCAATAAATTCCTCATTTGCTGCTTATTAATAGTTAGTAAGGTAGTTGTTAAGTTTAGGTATTGGGTAGGATTAGGGATGTAGAATAAGACATTAATATGTGCTTAATTACTACTAATAAATGGCTAATATGCTAGTAATATGCATTCTTATAAGCAACTAGTTAAGAGACCCTAAAATAAAGTGTTACAGTGTTTTCTATTTCAAAAATATATTTAATTGAGCTTCACTATTTGCCATATATTTAAAATGCATTTTGGTCACAAAAAATAAATAAATAAAAAATATATATTGCAGCATGGAACATTTCTCACCACAATTCTCGTTATTGTTATTTAATAAAGTGTTTTATTTTCCTCTACTATTACTTTTAGTAATAATAAGATTGCAAGCAATAAGTGTTTAAGTGCTCATATAGAGCACAAGAGCATTATTCCTCCGTCTCTGTTTCTGTTGATGTTACTGCTGTGTGAACATGGGAGGTCTGGAGAAGTGAGACTGCTGATCTGAAACAGATGGGCTGTTTAATGTAAACTCTTGGAAAACAAACACATTAGCATCAGCTGCTCTCAAAGCAGACGCTCCTCAGAGTCAGTCGTGCCTCACTCATTCTGTAGCTCATCTTAGAGTATTGAGTATATTTTGAGTATTTTAGGTCTTAGCCAAAGACACTAACAACCACAACCCATAAACATGTATGCTTTGAAGTGATGCATGTTAGACAGAAGATTTTGTTTTAACTCTATTGCTGTGTGTGTGTGTGTGTGTGTGTGTGTGTGTGTGTCTTCTGCAGAACTCCAGTGCGGATCACCGCGTGCGTCTGGACCTGGGTCTCTGGGACAAGTTCAGTGAACTGGCCACTAAGTGCATTATTAAAATCGTGGAGTTTGCCAAACGAGTTCCTGGTTTCACTGGACTCACTATCGCCGATCAGATCACACTGCTCAAAGCCGCCTGCCTCGACATATTGGTATGTGCATGTGTGTGTGTGTGTGTGTATGTGTGTGTGTGTGTGTGTGTGCATGTGTGTGTGTGTGTGTGTGTGTGTGTGTGTGTGTGTGTGTGTGTGTGTGTGTGTGTGCATGTGTGTGCGTGTGTGTGTGTGTGTGTGTGTGTGTGTGTGTGTGTGTGTATGTGTGCGCGTTTATGTGGTTTATGAGGACACAAATTTGTATAATGACGTGGGTATGACAGAGGTATTACAATATGAAGGTGGTTTATGAGGACACTGCCTATGTCCCCGTAATTCAAAAGGCTTAAAAAACATACTAAATGGTGTTTTTTTGAAAATCTAAAAATGCACAAAGTCTCCTGTGAGGGCTAAGTTTAGGTGTAGGGTTGGTGTAGGGCAATAGCACACACAGTTTGTTCAGTATAAAAACCATTACGCCTATGGAGAGTCCCCATAAACCACAAAAACCAACATGTGTGCGTGTGTGCATGTGTGTGTGCGCTTGACTATCATGACTGTCATGCAACCAAACTGTTTTATACACAACTATGGCATAAAACAGAACTTGACTGTTTATTTTAAATATAATACATATTAAATACTATATTTACATTTTAAGTGTGTTATTTATACCTGAATATTTACAAGCTGTTTTGTAAAAATAAATAACTAAAATGAAATAAAAAGCAAACAATGAAGAATGTGTAGCAGGATTAAAGCTTAAGATCTAGCCTAATTTAAGCTATCACTCAGCAGGGGCTAGTTTGAATGCTTAAATATTCTGATAAACCTTTCTTTAATTACTTCCTGTAAAATTTAAATGTAACTATTTGCTTGAGGTTTTTTTTCTTGAATGGGAGAATTTAATGAATAAGTAAACACCTGTAATTGAATGTTTGGATTTGTTTCCTGTCATATTAGAGAACAGGCTTCAGATATGATTTATACTTTTGTAAAGGTGGCAAACTGAACATGAACAGAACTATTGTAGCATTTGTCATCTAATGCAGGGTTTCTCAACTACTAGTGCTTTTCTGTCTTGAGAACAAATGACTAATTAGAACTGTACATTTGCAATGCTTGAGACAACAGTGGCCTCTATCGTCTTGTTAATATCCCCAGGCTTACCTAATTGGCCATAAGAGTCCAATCTGTCCAATCATATGCCTCTTTTTGCAGAGTCTATTAACATAGCATTGCTGTATGTGCCTGTGACCCAAAATTATGTTTAAAAAATGTACCCTTTTTTTGAAAGAAAGCATGCAGTCAGAAACTGCTTCTTCAAAGACAGCAAAATACTGCAAGTAAAACTCTATAGGCTTTATTAAGTATAGTTTTACTGTTACACCTTGGAATCTCAATCCTTTTTCAATAGATGATAGTGATGCAGATGTTGTACTTCCTGTTTATTCATTTATTTTGCTGTTTAGCAAAACAATCAGGATTTCCTTCAGTTACTGCAATGAAAACAAAAAGCAGGAACAGACTGATCTGCTTAAATGAACTATGTTGGCAATGGATGACTCCTATTGAAAATAGTGGGTTGCAAAAAATGTGACTTATCTAATGAATATTTAACAAGTAAGAGGATGAAGCGTTCTTGTGAAGAGTTTGTTGTCACTGGTTGTCTTGTAAGATTAGTTTAGATGAGTTGGTGATGTCGGACTGTTTGATGAATTGTTTTCTATTAGGCTAATTCATAAATGAAAGGTACAGTTTGAGCTCAGATCATGTTTCTCATAGGTTTGTTGATGCAGTGTTTCAGTAGGTCAGTCTGCTCATGTTTTGTCCTGTAATAACATGATGTGCAGTAATATTTCAGCTCTTGGTTTCTCAGTAAACGTCCACGGTTACACTGTACTTTGTATTCACTGTGTAGAGAGACATTTCTTTGTTTGTTGTTTGTGTGAGAGCCGAGTTGTCTTTCCTGCAGTAATGAGACAGAACGAGAGCGGTCGACACTCGGCGAGCAGGAGATGAGAGAGAGAGAGAGAAAATAGATAGACCAACAACCGAGTGATAGACCTTCATCTAATACAAACAATTAGTTCCCACATGTGTCACGGAAAACAGGATTTTCTTGATTCATAGGAGTTTGATGTACAAGGAAAACATATACTGCTCACATAAACACTGCAGTTTTGCCATTCTTGTCTCTCGTATCATTCACGCCATCTTTATCTCACACAATACATTACACATATACATATACAACAACATACTCTAAATAATTCCAACTAAATATTTCCTGTCCTTTTTATTTATTTATTTGTAATAATTGTTGTGGAAATGAAACAGACTGAACAAATATCTGTGTAAATAGTTTTAATGTTTTTGGTGCATAAAACCTTGACTAGCATTATAGGTGAACATCAGTGAAAAACAAACTTATACAGTATATATAAAGACAGTGAAGTCTTATACTTTGTCTGTCTGTCTGTCTCAAACACACACACACACACACAATCACTTATTCCAGCTCCAAAGGTATGAGTGTGTGTCCTGTGATAGCAACTCACCGTTATGTTATATAGAGTTTGTGTTGAGGAGGAGGATCAAACACGCCTCTGTGTGTGTGTGTGTGTGTGTGTGTGTGTGTAGTGTAGAGAGAGAGCAGCCTGCTGTCTGCAGCAGTCATGTTTTATTCTGTTTCATCTTCTTGACAGTGCCGCCAATCACTGTCAGCAAGCCACAGTTTGTGCTGTAGAACCACACACACACACACACACACACACACACACACACTATACACTCTTATTATACATATACACACGCAGAAGTAAATTGTATTGCTCAGGTGTTGTTGTTTCACAGCCGAGGTGATTTAATGGAGTTCTCAGTTATGTTTCCTGTAACTTTATGTCAGATGTTTCTCGTATAATTCCTTAAGAACAATAAAAAGTCAATTGTTTGAGTTCATATTGAGATCTCTGACTTTTACAGACTTGACATTGTTGAGACTCCGTGAGGTTGTCATGAATTACTTGTAAGCACTGCCCTATGTCTGTTTTTGCCATGCAAAACGTAGCAATAAACACATTGATAATAATGCACCATAAAAATATTTAATCGACACAAAGTCATTTTTACAAAGCAAATCAAGAAGTAAATTACTCACCCACAGACATCTGTTGGCCATTATTGTAGTTAAATGCACAATGGAAGATGCACAAACACTATAATCTCACTCAAAATGGATGATTAAGCATTTTATGCTCTGAAAAGAATGTGAGTTTAATAAAATTTTGATGTAAATGGTCCTCCTCCAGACATAAATGTAGGTCCGAAGCACTGCATCAGCATGTTCATCTTTTTTTTTTTTTATTAGGTCCAGATTTCTTAGCAGCCAGTTGACTTAAAAACAGAGAATATTAATTTATGCCACAAAACAAGCAAGCTAGTATACCATTGGCTAGTCGCCACAAAAATGCATGTTCCTGTGCAAATGCTTTCCATTTGAATATTGTTTGGAGCATAACATTTGGGCAGGATGTGGCATGCTATTTCTTGTTATTATGATATAATTATATTATGATAATTATATTATGATATATTCACAAAATAATCAACAAATTATTTCATAAGCAGGTTGCATCCAAAAGTGGAAGTACTACAGATTTACATTTCCAGCAGCACCAAACTGCATCACCAAGAGTGTGTTCAACTTTGTGCTGCTGCTTCAACCCAGCTGCAAAGACTTCAAAATGTCTACAAAAAGACAAAGAAACATTTAGCCCACTGTATAATAAAAGCAGAGCTGTATATCATGTATTAGCACTCAGCCTTTGTGGCCGTTGCTTTTCATCACAAACATTTCCGTCTCTTATACTCATGTCTGTATACACACATTCAGCTTTCAGTGTCTCAGAAAGGTGTTAGGGTTAGGCTCATCTTGGGTCAGTTTCCTAATTATTTGTCATACAGAGAAGTGAAGCTGATCTATAATAGGCTGGTCTATTGTTACAGTGATTTGATGCTTACTCTCTAGATACTGCGTATCTGCACACGTTACACCCCTGACCAGGACACAATGACGTTCTCTGACGGTCTCA
Organism: Barbus barbus; assembly: GCF_936440315.1. Classification (NCBI taxonomy): domain Eukaryota; kingdom Metazoa; phylum Chordata; class Actinopteri; order Cypriniformes; family Cyprinidae; genus Barbus; species Barbus barbus. Next base: position 2,080,094 of record NC_136747.1, on the reverse strand, counting down.
CGCTGAACCGCACACAGATGCACAACGCTGGCTTCGGCCCGCTGACAGAACTGGTGTTCACCTTCGCCAACCAGCTCCTGCCCATCGAGATGGACGACACGGAGACGGGACTGCTGTCTGCCATCTGCCTCATCTCTGGAGGTGATGCTCCTGCACACACCACTACAGATAGGCCTAATCGACTTATCGCACAATATACAGTATGTACATGACCTCAGTCATTTTTGGTGACGCAATATATCGCCCATTATATATTTCACCATGTTTTTTGCATTCCACTTGCAGTCTTTTGCAGTTGCTAGTACATAACATGGTGTAGTCCTAGTTCAAATTTAAAAAATGCTTCTACAAAAAAAGTTTCATCTTCAGATATGGCCTTGTTTAGGGATCCGTGTCTTTGTGCATACGGACATCTGACTGCTAAGTAGGCATTGTGTACAGTCAGGGAAAAGTCTGTAGATGGAAAAATCTTCCTCTTTACTACTAGTTTTAACATGAAATAAACATGAATGAACATCTCATGTAATTGCTCAATCAGCATTTCAACTGCGTAAAGACGTCAATAAAACACAGTAGCATTTCATTTACCTCAGGCAAGTCCTCAGTGTCTACAACTCGTTAGTTCACCAGAGAAATTAAGAGCATTTGGCGGAATATTAGACTGTATACTCATTATATTTTACTTAACCGGTGAGTGATGTCTTAATTATTTAATGCATGTTTAAATAAATCTGTTATGAAACAGGTTATGACAGGCACTGTGTAAATTAATATATTTCAACAACGAATAAAAACTGTATAACTTAGAAGTTAATTTAAAAACTGCATTATGTGCAGTTTACATGTTTGCATGTTTGGGGTTGTTAACCTTATAGTAATGTAAAAGGGCTCCCTATAGTTTAGAGCATAAGCTGAGGGGTAGATTTTTATCCCTAAGAAAATGTTAATTATAATTGAATTTATTTAAAGAGAGAGCGATTTGTTTAATTTATAAAAAAAATGCAATTTTATATTTAGTTTTTAGCGAAATCATACCGAACCGTAACGTCAAAACCGAGGTACGTCCCAAACCATCATGTTTGTGTACCGTTACACCCCTAGCAGAAAGTGAGAGTGATAACACTGCCCTTCATCGCTTCATCACTGAGCATGGCACATTTAGAGGGTTCATATTCTGTTCAACAGCACTCTGAGGGCTGGACTGTTTGTGATATCTTATTAATTTATAATGTCTCTGATCATGTGCTGTCTCTGTAGATCGTCAGGATTTGGAAGAGCCTTCAAAAGTGGACCAGCTCCAGGAGCCCCTGCTAGAGGCTCTGAAAATCTACGTGCGAAAGCGCAGACCCAGCAAACCACACATGTTCCCCAAGACCCTGATGAAGATCACAGACCTGCGCAGTATCAGTGCTAAAGGTCAGCATGAACGCTGATTCTTCATCAGGTCAACACTGAGGCGTAGTAACTTCAGGATCTTCAGTGACCGCTGAACTTTCAAAGTACTGTAACTGGCATAGACATTAAAGGACCAGCATCCCTCGAATCCTAAGATGTGTTTTATAAAATACGGGAGAATGGCTGATTAAAATTGGGGTGATTCTTAATCCCTGACCCCCAGTCCTAAATATGTTGTGACAGTATAGTTGTTTCCAGCATGTAACACTATTATGTCATTTAATTACAAAACAAATGTAATTGTAATCAGTTAAATTACAGTTACTTGTGAAATGTTAACGATTACAAAGGGAGTTACTTCTGTTTTTTGTTTTTTCACACACACTCCTACAAATTATTTCAAAAGATTGTTTTGTTTACCCATTGGCAGATTATTTTGCTTGTTCTAAGCAAAACCTCACTTAATTTTGACATTTTTTTTCTGAAAAGAAGACAATAATGTCTAGAAAATCCTTCTTGATTTAAGATTTTTTTCCTGGAAACAAGTAAGAAAAGCATTTTTTGCAGTGTTAGCACCTGTTTGACTTCTATTTGCTAACATTTTTTAAAACTAATATTACAGCAAAACAGGATTGAACACAAAATTGCAGGGATCCTACATAAATACATGTTAGAGAGTGATATTTAAATTTGTCAACAAAAAAAAAGATTGCCTACAGCAAAACAGATGGAGCTGACAGTGACTGTCTCCTGCAGGTGCAGAGCGAGTGATCTCTCTGAAGATGGAGATCCCTGGATCAATGCCTCCTCTCATCCAGGAGATGCTGGAGAACTCGGAGGGTCAGGATGGACAGAGCTCCTCAGAGCGGAGCGGCTCGAACAAAAACAGCAGCAGCTCCACGGAGCCCAAAGCCTCGGCCCCCTCCCCGGAGCCCACAGACGGGGCCACCTCCTCCAGCGAGGAGCCCTAGAGCCCAAGCGGCTCGTGAAACCTCAGACTGAGAGACTGGACCTCTCCAGTGAGCTGGATTTCTGCTTTAAGAACAGACGACGGCTGGTGTATAATCAAAACAGCTTGGAAGACTCACACACCCTGCAGTTCGTATGTGTGTGTCCCACCCGTGACAGATGTGAAGCTCCTCAGGTCTCCTGTATGGATTTCTTCATGTGCATGATAAGCTGTTGCTTTTTATTCATTTCCACACTTTCTCTTTCATTCAAGCGTATGCATTCATTGTACATATCATTGACGCATTTCTATGACGCATTTGTTGGTGCTTTTTACATTGTCTAACATGCTCATTTATAAATGAGCCGAAGTCCTTTAAAATACACTTATATAGAAGGTTTTTGCAAACAGACTGTATGGAACTCTAATGTTTTACATTGGTTTGTATATTTAAAGCTGTTTCAATTCAGATTTGTTTTTAAATCAATCTCTATGTAGGGTGTGGTGATCAGTAATCTGATTTCAGGCCTTCATATGGAAGAAGGCTTTAGAAATTGACTTCAGCCACTCTCTGTCAACTCACCCTCATGTTGCTCTAGAACTGTATGCTCAACTCCACAAATATACACTGCCGTTCAAACGTTTGGGATCAGTAAGACTTTATATGTTTTTTAATGAAGTTTATTATGCTCATCAAGGCTGTATCTATTTGATCAAAACTTAAAAAAAAAAATTGTGAAATATTTTGTTGCAATTTAAAATAACAGTTCTCTATTTTAATATACTTTAAAATATAAATTATTGCTGTGATCAGAGCTGAATTTTCAGCATCCTTCCTCCAGTCTTCAGTGTCACATGATCTTCAGAAATCATAATAATATACTGATTTATTACCAGTTTTAAAACTCTTGTGCTGCTTAATATTTTTTGGGAACCTGTGATACTTTCTTCAGGGTCTTTTGATAAAATAAAAAGTTAAAAAGAACCGAGTTTATTCTAAATAAAAAAAATTTGTATACACTGCTATTCAAAAGTTTGGGGACAGTACGTTTTTTTCTTTCTTTTTTTCAGCAAGGATGTTAAATGGATAAAAAGTGATTGTAAAGACTTATATTGTTAGAAAAAACTCTATTTTGAATAAATGCTGTGCTTTTCACTTTGTGTTCATCAAAGAATCAAAGAAAAAAGTATCACAAGTTCCAAGAAATATTAAGCAGCACAAGTGTTTTCAGTATTGATAATAAATCAGTATATTAGAATGATTTCTGAAGATCATGTGACACTGAAGACTGGAGTAATGATGCTGAAAATGCAGCTTTGATCTCAGAAGTATATTATATTTTAAAGTATATTAAAATAGGAAACCAATATTAGAAATTGCAATAATATTTCACAATATTACTGTTTTAATGTATTTTGATTAAATAAATACAGCCTTGTTGAGCATAAAACCTAAAAAATCTTACTGATACCAAACTTTTGAACGGCGGTCAACAGAACGCTGCGGGGGGGGAGTTAGTTAGTGTTTTTGGATGCAACCCGATTCCATTTTGAATGCTTCTGGTTTCATAATCCCAAAATCAGTAGGTTTTTTGAATGGCTTAAAATGCCTGAAATAAGCTCAAGATATTTTCAGCGTGAAATATATGAGTAACACCTAGGCTTTTGCATATCTTTAAAAAGGCAGTTGCTAACAAGTGATTAAACGTCAAGTGGGCATTTAAACACAGCGGTGGTCACGTTGATAGTTTATGTAACGTCTTCAGGCGATTATATTTAGTCTTCAAAATTCATGCAAGCTGTGTTCATTTGTGAAGGTTATTTTGATAAAACATGAAGCATGAAAACCAGACATGAATCAACGCTTGCTTTGTCACAGAGCTTTTTTCTGCAGTAATCCAAAAGCCAATGGAAAATCGTAATGCTCACTTGGTAATACTCACCTATCTTACAAAGTTAGCTTACAAAATTACATTATCCCTGCAGCACTCTAGTTTCATTAAGTTTCTATCACAAAGCTATCATCAGAAGATTTGGAAAATAGCACCCGTGTCACCCTGGAGCACAAAAGCAGTCTTAAGTCGCTGGGGTATATTTGTAGCAAGTCAAAAATGCATTGTAAGGGTCAAAATTATCCATTTTTCTTTTATGCCAAAAATCATTAGGACATTAAGTAAAGAGCATGTTCCATGAAGATATTTAGTAAATTTCCTACCATAAATATATCAAAACTTAATTTTTGAGTATATGCAAGAACTTAATTTGGACAACTTTAAAGGCGATTTTCTCAATATTTAGATTTTTTATTTGCACCATACATCAATGGAAAGTTTCTTTTTTCAGCTTTCAGCTGATGTATAATTGACTGGTTTTGTGGTCCAGGGTCACATATGAACTACTTCAGTGCTACATTAAAGGTGATCTTTTGCAGCCTCAGTCTCTGTATAGAACAGAGCAACAAGTATTTTCTTCAGAGTCACACAGGTTTAAATGACATGAGGAAGGAATTTAAAGCAGTAAAACTATCTGTCCCGTCTGGGTCTAATTGACAGTCATATGCTGATATGAGAGTGTTTTTTGTTTTTTTAGATCAGTAAGAATGGCAGAGTCTGGTTCACTCAAACGCACATTGATTCAGGACCAAGTGACCAGAATGATCAAACTCCTTTACATTTTGCATCTTTTTTTGCAGTAACTCAACGGGACTTTGCAATCTTTTACAGAACGACTGACAGCGAGCACATTGTACATTCATCTCTGCGTGTGCACTCATTAGGGAACCTTGTTTTTGTGTACAGATTATTATAATTTTTTTCAACTAAAACAAGTTTTTTTCTCAGACAGGGTGATATGATGGCCTTCGGCTCTGATCAGTAAGCTGTAGCTCTGAAGAGCTTCATTTAAACTGATCCTGAGTTTGTAAAATACCTCTTACTGTAACACAAGTGTCGCTGTATTACCGTCTTTACAACGGGACACTGTCTTTGGCTGATTACTGATCAAATCCAATGCTAGAGTGAAATATAAAGGCTTCAGGTGCCAGCTGTTTGTCTGCTTGTAAAGCAGCTTGTCTGCATAAAGACTTTTTAGTTTTTAAACTCTCATTGCACTTATAAACTGCCCTCCTGAGAGTACAGGAGACAGATGTTACTGTCATATTATTTTTCATGAATTGCTGTCCATTTATGTTCCTTGTATGGGTGGATAATTTTGTGTAATTTTGTAAATTCTAACTTGGAACTAAACTGTAATCATGTATCTAATCATTTATTCCCGTAGGGTCAGATAAGTCTTTGTTTACTTTTGTTCTTAAAGGGACAGTTCACCAAAAATGAAAAATCTGCTGTTTACTCGTCCTTGTGTCATTTCAAGGCCATAGAATTTTCAGCATGAACATTCCGTTTGTGTTCCATGGAGGGAAATACATTAAACGGTTTTGGAATGACGTGAGATTTGTATATTACTTAAGTCTCAAAAAGGTAAATGATGACAGAATTTTCATTTGTGGGTGAACTGGCCTCATACTGTCTCACTACGCATCTGCTCTGAAAACATATCACTCATCTGAATGTGAATAAGAATGACAAACTCTAGATGATATGCAGTATTTATCTTTTTTCATCACATGTAGATTAGAAAGCACAAATGTTGTGCTATGTCTCTTGTCTTTAAGAAAACTCTGAGGGAAAGTGCTTTGTTGGAGCAGCATGTGTCTTTGAAGTTAACAAATGAAACAGCTCATGAATGTCTTTATAAAAACCCATGCCACCCACAATTCCCTCTCACGTCTACAATCCGCACACATTAAACTCTATGGAAGCTGTATCCTTTCAATTATGTAAACATTATGCTTCGTTACACAGAAAAAAAAAAAATGCAACAAACAACCGATTGTTTTCTAGCTAGTTGACATTGTGTTTGATTGAGTTAGAATATATCTAGCATAACTGTGTCAAGAGAGATTTTCAGAATCCAAGTTTAAAACTTGCTTCTAAAAATCTCATTCGGAAACAAGGGTTATCAAATGTGTCTTGTTTTTCTTTGTTAAAATTACCTCGCATGGACCGGCTCGATCGCAGAGGGTCCGGCCATCTCATCTGGATTGTTCAATAATGCTTTAAGCTGAATGTGATCTTGTTCTAAGCTTGTCATGTGTCATGGCAGACATGCAACAGTGTGCTTATGTGTTATTTTCTATCCTTTAATAACAGGAAACATCGTTTTGCTGTTGTCATACTGTATGCCGATACAGTTTTTACCGCATTTGTTTTGCTGGCCTTTGTACAGAGAAACAAGCGATGCAATTATAGCAGTCAATTATCATCCAGATCGATTGATTTTAGATCTCTTTATGAGCTGACATGAGCTCTGAACCCAGTGAAAGAGCAGAAATATCAAAACCAACATGCACTACACATTTCAGATGGGAAATGTTCAAATCATCAAGACTTTCATTGAAGCCCAGTCAACTGGCACTCCAACACTCTTGACTCCAAGGCCTCATTTATCCTCTGATGGAACAATTAGAGTAAATAAATAAATAAAAGAAGCAGCTCTTGGAAGCATCTTGAAGCATGAAATCATCTGCTTGTTTTTAAAACCTGTGGACTCGAGGAGTTTGGATAATGACAATTCAAGAACAATATTTTTCTCAGAACCACAAGTGTTTGTAGCCATTTGTAAATTCCTCTGTTTTGCTTCTGTCTTGTTTGGACATTAAAGATGCTTTTGTTCATGTTTACCATTGCCTTTACATGAACCCTTCTGGCAAAACAATAAAAATGTATTTATTTTAAAATGTTTTGGGGAGGTATTTGGATGGTCACTAGTATATAAATGGCCCACTGGCCCATGGCGAGGATGCAAGCATATGGGGTTCCTACACATTTTCCATTCAAAATTTCCATATTTCTCCAAACTCAAATTTCCAAACCTCTCAGTAGATTTTCAGACCATTTTAACATAATGGTTCATATAGTATTATTTTAAGCTTTATATTTGGTATATAGTTCAGTCATCTGTAAATATTTTATTTTCTCAGGATTTTTTTCTTTGATTTTTTTTGGTGACAACATACAGAGTCCCTAAATATTGTTTAAAAAAAAAAAAGACTTTTGCATGAACACAAGAAACTTTTAATGCCCTCGAGAAACTATTCGCATGTGCATAGACATTTTTTGCATGCTTATGCATTTCAATTTCTAGTTTAAAATACCCTATTTCCTTTGTGCATCACTGCCATCTTACTATGAATAAAACAAGTGCATGGATGCACATGAATTACAGTTTTGTATGATTGCTTAGGCACAATTTTAAAAACAAGGCTCATTTTGTCAAAACACTACACACAGTTCACACATCTACACACACAAGTAGCAGAACATCTCAGATCTTTTGCAAAATGAAACACTTCTTTCAAAACTTTACAATAACTTAACAAAACCCAGTTTCAGTACCATATGATACACACATGCAGTCGGATTCTGTTTGAACGACTTACACACTGCTGTGCTCAATCTTAAACACTTGTAACATTTCTACCTTTCTAATGATACAGTCTGGGTTTGATTTTTGATTTTGATTTGATTGTTAAAGAACATGAATTGACCAAACACAATACTCGAGACAAGTGTTGCACACTGATGAAAGTATTTATTTCTCACCACATTGTAAAATCCTTCAGTACATCATTGCAATTACAGTTTTTGCCTATTGCTTACACACTTTTTGCAGAATTAGGCTCATTATGTCAAAACTCTACACACAAGTCAATCAGACATAGCACTTGGAGATTAACAACTCACATCTATGCCAAAATGAAATACTGCAATCAAAACTTAACACTCCTTTCTAAAAACGAAATTCTTGCAACAAAACCATACACACAAGCGCCATTTGAATTACTCTTTCATATCACCAGCAACACACTGACGGGCTTTATATAAAACACTGCAGTCTTTGTGTTTCTATTTTTATTGTCATTTTCTCAGACTCATTCTTCTGTAAAACTCAAAAGTAGAATTTCTGCAGTAATCAAACAAGAGTTTTTACAAAAAACAAACATTCTTACAGAAATAAAGAAAATAGAATCATAAATCATCAAATTTAGCAACAAAACAAAAGTAAAAAAAAACAATTACTGGATAAATTGGTATTGAGGGGAAATATATATACTTGTTTTGTGTGTGTGTGTGTGTGTGTGTGTGTGTGGTGGGGGGCTGGGGGTCTTATGCATCCCGCCTTCTGTTCGGATCTGGCCACAAGACCTCGTCAACATCACAGGCGATGTCCTCGCGGTCTAGGCATCGGGAAAATATGGCCTTGTGTGCCGAATCCACCCTTGGATTGATCACACCTCAATGTCTCCGCATGCCTCTTCCATTGCTTGCAGAAGAGTCATGCGGGCGTGTGGTTGCCAATCATATACGTTACACCGCCACGCAGAAAATTATTCCTCAATTGCATTTAGAAAGGGGCTGTAAGGGGGAAGGTATAAAAGTGTGAAATGGTTATGGTTGTTGAACCAATCTCTGACCAGAGCAGCCCGGTGGAAACTAACATTATCCCAGATGACAACAAACCTGGGCTGCTGTGGTCTGTCCTGCATGTAGTGCATCTAGAAATGCAATGATCTGTCCTGTATTGTGGGACCTAGAGTGGCACGGTGATGCAGGACTAGTAATTGCAGCACACAAGGTGATATTTCCCCCACGCTGCCCATTTACAACAGCCCTTTGTCCAACTACATTATGGCCGCGACGCCTGGTTTTGGCCAGATTGAAGCCTGCCTCATCCACATAGATGAACTCATGTGGCAGTTCGCCGGCATCAAAATCCAGAACTGTCTGTAACAGAAAATATTGAATAGTGTTACTGAAAACACATACAGTAACTACAATGTCTATATTTTCACACACGTAGGGGCTGGGTTGGGTCAGTATAGACAAACACTACAAGCTACAGGCAAGGCAGGTGGCAGCATAAACCTTCATTCCCACATCACAATATATAGTATGTAAAGTAAAGTGACACATACCTGCATATAATCATGGCGCAGATCCTTGACCCGGACACTGTTCCTCTCAAATGACACCCTGTACAGCTGCTTCATTCTGAAGTTATGTTTCTGTAGGATTCGACTTGGTGTAGAAATGCTGACCCTGTTGATATTGTTGAATACATTTCTATTTGCAATTATGCATTGTTGCAACTCACGAAGTCGGATTGCATTATTTTCTCGCACACATTTCAATGATGGCAAGCTCTTGCTGTCGAGTGAAGAGCCGTTCCCTTCCACCTTGAGGAGGTCATCCAACCATTCTGTAGAAAATGCCACCACAAGATGTCATTGGTTAGGTTCTTTTTCACATATTGTACTTTCAAACTGTACACAGCACTGTAACATCACAATGGTATTCCTTTACATATACTTCACAGCACTACCCATTTTTGTATGGTGCAGTTAGTACAGTAATACTGTAATATGATACAGAATCATGTGACACATACAGTAGGTACAGTCTGGAGTAGAAACTTGAAGATATACCTGTTCTCCAGTCGGAATGCCCTTATTATCGATGCTACTGTGTAGCGACTGAGGTTAGGGTGGACTCTTTGTCCAGCCTCCCTCATGGACAGGCCATGAGTTATCATATGGTCCACCAGAGTAACCCTGATGTCATCTGATACACGTCTCCGCACTGGTCCTCGTCCTCTTCCACGTCCGACTCCTCTCTCTCTTTGTCCTCCTCTTACTCTCATTGCCTCCATGCTTGCAAAGTTCTCAAAATGGCTTACCTGAGGACTATTTGTAGTGCTAAGGCTCAGACCGATTGGTGTTCTGTTTTCTGTGCAAGTGTTTTCAGGTGTGCGCTGTAAACCTTCCACTATCATGCAGAAGGGAAAAAGGAAAGTACTGGAATAATGGAACCAGATACCTACTGTACTTAGTCTATCTAAAAACATGATGTGGTCGGTGTTGTAAAGAGCTATTTTGTCATGAGGACCCCATTCTGCGTGATCGCAGCACATAAAGTGATGTTACCACCATGTTGACCCGGGACATTCAAAATAGCTCTATGGCCAAAAATATTTCTTCTTACAGTATTCCTCTTCCTCTTACCGCAACACTGCCTTTCATTTTGGTTGAATACAAAAATTCACCTGTTGCCTTTTTAAAGTCCTTACACGTTGATTGTTGGGTTTACAGTTAAGCAGCTAAGTGTCTGCACACCTGACGGCCGTGTTTGATCAATCGGTTCATATGTGTAGTATTTTGGAAAGCAGTGCCTTGAACTGGCAAAGAAGTGACATTATGTTAGATTTCTGTGTCTAATGTAGAGAAGTGTGTTTAGTGTTTTGCAATACAATGTGTGTCATGTTTTGCAAAAAGTGTGAGACTGAGAATGTGCTTGTTGTGCATATTTGGGCACAAATATGTTCCTTGAGTGTAAGGTTTCACTGTGTGTTAATTTTCATTTTAGTGTGTAAGCAATCGTAAAAAACTGTGATAGAGAATTAAGATTTCTTAGGGTAGTACCTCTAATGTCAAGGCCTAATGTCCAATTTAACACATCCTCTGTGGCGGCACAGAAACCATGACATGAAATGGGCTGATGGCTAATACGGCTGTGTGCATTGTCCTGTTTGTCAAACATTAATCAAGGGTCTACTAATAAACAAAGTTCAAAAGTGTTCAAAACTTGGCTTTCGTCAGGGCAGTATGTCATATTTCAAAGCCTTGGGTTTCTTTAATGCATACTCTGTGGCGGCCAAGGAACCATGCCACAAAATGGTCCGATGGCTCAGTGTGCACTGTCCGATCTTCTAAATTGAATGTTTTCTTGTGTGCACACACGTTTGTATATTTTTGCAAATGTCTTTGAGGCTATGTAATACGAATATCATGAGAAGAAACTCAAACTGCATTTTGCATGATTAAAAAGTGCACCTTGAAGTCATTCAGTCATGTTTGACAATCACTAAAGAATCACAAGAGCTGCCATGAAAACACATCTTGTATGATACATTTATTTTCATTAGATTCTTAATTTTCTATTGTAAAAAACTAAATAGGGGCAAAAGTCTAGAAATACAAATACTTTTCCATACTCTGCATTTCTTGTGTGTGTGTGTGTGTGTGTGTATATATATATATATATATATACTGTATATACTGGGTTTAGTCATTTTACACATTACAAATTTATCTGCTGTTTTCTGTTCAATTCTTCTCTTCAAAAAAACAAAACAAACAAAAAAAAGGTTGAAGTTGTCTAAAGCAATGTTTTTGTGTCTTTGGAGAACTTTCCTATGCAGATTTCTGGTTCTAGTTATGCGTCACTAGAGTATTATCCATATAAAATGCCCTCTTATGTCCGTGGCTTACACTTTCCTGTTAGGAGTTGATCAACTGGATCTAACGTTACACAATTCATATTTAATCATGCATAATTGAGTCTGTACCACCGTTCTAAGTTTGTTATTGAAAACACCATTTAACCGTCAACAGCTGACGTGGAAATAAACAGCATGTCACAAAGCTAAACTTGTCTTGAAACCAACACCACTGAAATGCTGAAAAAAGTTTTGAAGACCAACAAATAATTTACATTTCATGTTTATTTCCAAGTCGTCTCAAAAAGGTAAGTCGTCTCTAACGCTGAACCATTAAAATGTGCTAAAGCACAGCAGTCTAAACTTCTAAAAGCTGCTCAGGACAAATACAATTTAATGATAAAAAAACAACATTGTCAATGTATCATAACAATAATACCAATAATAATAATTATATAGCAATAACAATAATAAAAAGAGTAAAACAGCTACACAGTAGAAAGAATTCAACATCACAAGTGAAGAAAAAATAAAATGGAGGGTAAAATGTACAAAATTCTGCTGGGCAGAGGACAGTGAACCTGTTCTTCAACAAGCATTCTTCTGGACTGAGAGAGAGTGTGTGTGTTTGTGTGTGTTTTCTAGTCAAACATATCGTCATCATCGTCGTTATCAGATTCTGCAAAGTATTTGACTTCCTTCTTGGCTCGACCGGACCGATCTCTGCCCGAGTCCAGACGGCTGAAGCTGTTCATGCCTGCATCGTCATCATCTTCATCGTCAGACGCTGCCTTCTTTGGTTTCTACATGTCAACACACACACACACACACAACATTGTAAGACACTGCAGTTAGCCATGAGGAGAAGTGCAAGCTCTAGAATTGATATATTTAGACATTTAGTCACAAACACAGTTCTTACTGGAGTAGCAGTGTGCAAAAACATTTACCAATGTGCATCTCAGTCCTATAGTTTAGAAAATATTGCTATTTCGAGGCTTTACCTGCTACTGGTTTGAACACAAGCCTGGATTTAATTTTAATATTGTGCTGTAAAGTATAACAATCGCCTGACCGCTGGCGCTCTCTGCAGGACAAAAGTTCATCCGCCTTTTTATTAGCATAGTTCTCATTAAGTGAAGATCAATTAAAAATCGGACTTTTTGACTACTCTAAATGCTTTGATAAAAAACTAATCATGCAAAGTATTTAAAGAAGATCCATCTGAACTATAAGAGTTTATTCACATGAAAAGCCATTGTAACTAATACTAAGCATGTTACCAAATCAAAACATTTGTGCTGTGTTTTAATGGATGTAATACAACCATATCTCCTATTCAAAACCAATCATTCGTTTCAATAATGGGTCAAAGGGTATTTTCAGGGCTGTCAACTGATTAAACAAATAATCATACAAATTTCTGTAATTTATCGTGAATAACCACACCTAACATTACAAGTTGTAACCATAAATTTACTTTCATAAATTTACTTTTGCCAAAAATACATTGTACGGGACAAAATTATCCTTTTTATTAAATGCCAAAAATCATTAGTATATTAAGTAAAGATCATGTTTCATGAAGATATTTAGTAAATTTCCTACCGTAAATATATAAAAACTTCATTTTTTATTAGTAATATGCATTGCTAAGAACTTCATATGAACAACTTTAAAGGAGATTTTCCTCAATATTTTGATTTTTTTGCTCCCTCAGATTCCAGATTTTCAAATAGCTGTATCTCAGCCAAATATTGTCCTATCATAACAAACCATACATCAATGGAAAGATTATTTATTCAGCTTTCAGATAATCAAATCAATTAAAAAAAATAGTTTTGTGGTCCAGGGTCACATATATGATTCTATACTGTAACTTCAGGAAAATTTAATTATTTTTTAAATCAAAATGTTTAAAAAAAAAATAATGGCAAATATTAATCTAATATTTTTTCCCACCCTTAATTTCTTTATAATAAAACATATTCAAACAAATGATTTGAAAAGGATTATACGTCCCGCGTTACACAGACGTAGCTTCTAGTGTTTTCAGTAGAGCATAAATCACTCACCCTGCTTGTGGCAGTCTTTCCAGGCTTCTTCACAGGACTATACTCATCCTCCTCTGAGCTCGACTGCTTCCTCTTCCTGCCTCGGCCTTTGCCGCCCCCTTTGGGTGCTGCTGGTGCTTTTTTAGTGCCTGTGTCTGAGTCCGAGTCCCAGAGAGCGGTTTCAGGCTTCTTGGCTTTTGCTGGAGCTTTCCTCTGTTTAGGTGCTGTGTCTGCAGGTTTCTTAGCTGGAGTAACACAACAACATGATTTCAACAGACTGGAAATGAGCTATTCACATTTACTCGTTAAGATCATTAAGATCTGCGCTAGTGAGCTACATGGCCACTGTACACACATGCTAGTAAAGTATATCTGCTCATTTAAGACTAAAACAGGATGTTGAATAAAACAAAATGTTGGATGAGACCAGTTGCATTAACATAGTTGTCATGTTAAGACTGTGCCTTAAGGACTAGTTTAACTAACTGGCAGTTAACCAAGTGGTTATCAGTCTTACGTCTCAGATGCAAATTAGATCAATCCACAAAAAATGTATGTAACTGACTTTAAAAAGTTATGACCAGTCTAAAAATAAAAAAGAATTTAAGACGAGTCTAAGCAGTTTATGCAACCGGCCACAGATTTCCTCCATCAGGAATCGACTGGCTTGTACAAAGTGCTTGTGCTGTTACTGTGATTCTGTGGATTGTGAAATTATTTTAGAAGACAAGACTTCGTTTCAGAAAATGCAATCATTCCATAAGTTATTACATTTTGATGAAATACTGCTAGGACAAACTTTTTTTGGTTACACTTTATTTTAAGGTGTCCTTGTTACAGTGTAATTATGCATTTACGTACTTAGTAATATTAATTAACTACATGTACTTACTATATGGTTAGATTTAGGATTAGGGTTAGGGTAACACTAACTAGTACTTAGTAGTAACAGTTGAACTTACATTAAACAAAATGTACTTATCATGTAACTAAGTGATGGAACAGCCTGTAATTACAGTTAGTAATTATGTAGATGTAATAAGAAGCTACTGTTACACACATGTATCAGACCGAGTCTGTTACACAGCTACTAGCACACTTAAGTACAATCTTGATACACTTTATTTTAACTAGCTTATGTCTGTTTACTGACATTCATAATTATGCTGTATAAAGTCTGCAACACGTGTGTAACAATGTTTTGGTTACATAAGTAGCTGTGAAACAGACTCGGTCTGATACATATGTGTAACAGTAGCTGTCTATTACATCTACATAATTACTAACTGTAAGTACAGGCTGCTCCATAACTGAGTTACATGGTTTCATGTAAGTACAATGGTTACTACCAAGTACTTAATTAGGTAATTACTCTGTATTATGACACCTTAAAATAAAGTGTTAACGGGTTTGGCTTTGCATGTATTTTGGACATGCATGTAATTATGCATAATTCATTGTTATTGCAATAGTAAGTACTTGTAACTTTTTTCTTTGGCACTGATGAGTTGTTCACAATAACATGAAGAACACACATAAATGTTAAATTTGGAGTTCATGGTGACTTTTCAACATTACTGCAACAGTACCTTTTTTAGCTGGAGGTTTGTCAAAAGCAGAAATGCTGGAGTATGATGAGAACACTGGACCCCTGTCGTCATCGCTGTCTGACTTCACATCTGATGAACAAACACACATTATTAATACATGTTTAGTTTAGCTGCTTGTCAGGATGGCCGAGCGGTCTAAGGCACTGCGTTCAGATCGCAGTCTCCCATAGAGGCGTGGGTTCGTATCCCACTTCTGACAGACTTATTCTTTTGAGGGCAGTCGTGGCCTAATGGATAGAGAAGGTTGTGGGTTCGAGTCTCAAATCCGGCAGGGATTGTAGGTGGGGGAGTGAATAACCAACACGCTCTCCACCCTCAATACCACAACTGAGGTGCCCTTGAGCAAGGCCCCGAACCCCCAACTGCTCCCCGGGCGCCGCAGCATTAGCTGCCCACTGCTCCGGGTGTATGTTCACTACTGTGTGCACACTTGAATGGGTTAAGTGCAGAGCACAAATTCCCAGTATGGGTCACCATACTTGGCCACACACCACTTCCCTTTCCCCTTTCCCTTGTTGGTAGAGACACGATAAACCTCCACCAGACACATACCGTCATCGCTGCTCTTGTCAGCAAAGGCAGCTTTAGACGACAACACCGTCTCTGGATCCTTTTTCTTCGCTGGTGAAGTGGACCTGAAAATGAATTCATTAAAACTGAAATGAGCTGCATTCATGATTGTCACCTTCAGCATAAGAGTAAATGCATAGTTTCACTAAATGGGTGGATCTCCCAAAACCTATCAAAAACATACAATTGTCATTATTCTCAAATTCCCGTTAGCCTATCATTATAAATAGGTAAAACCTTATTTTAAGGTGTCCTTGTAACACGTTCCATGTATGTAATAACAATAAATGATGCATAATTGCATGCAAGTAACGCTAAGCCAAACCCTAATCCTAACCCTAACCATATAGTAAGTACATGTAGTTAATTAATATTACTCAGTACTTAAATGTATAATTATACTGTAACAAGGACACCTTAAAGTATAGTCAAATTTAAATAGTAAAAGTAAACAATCTGTATTGTATGAAGCACTATAGAAATTTGACTTAATGAGTTGAATTTTTTACAGTACAGATTGGATTATGAAGGTTTTTTTTTTTTTGCATTACAGTAAAAAGAAATGTGTTTACTTGCCATGAAGATAATGTCACAATGCAAAGCTCTTAATGGTCCTATTTTGTTTGCAGACAAAAAAAGCTATTTTCTTTGAAAAAAATGTTTGTGACAGGCTTTGAGATTCACCCAATAGTGAATATATAGACACAACGTACAATTTAGTAAATGTTGTTTTTGGCGGGAAAATGTCATCGTCATCATCTTCATCGTCATTGTGTTGCTCTGTGTCTTTACTGGAGTGAACTGGTGATGCTGGAGCATCATTCTCCTGTTCTTCATCACCATCCTCCTCTTCCTCTTCCTCCTCAGAGAAGTCAAAGGTGTACTTGGCCTTCACAGCTGTGAAACAACACAACACATTTCAGGCTATACATTTGTGAAGCGCCATTTTAACACGATACGAGTAAGTTAATGTGTTCACATATACACTACCACCTCTGCACTATTTTCAAAAATTCAATATAATATTTCAGAAGCTGGTCAATTACTTCTTCCATAGATGTTGAATGGGTCATTCCACTCAAATTTTTGATTTGCTAATATGGTTTCTGAAGAAAGATAAACATGTATAGTGATGAAAGCCAAAATATTAAATGTCGGGGTTGAATATTTACTGAGTAATCCACTGTCAAATTACAGGGGTCTAAAAATGACTTCAGAAAGATTGCAGCATCATTAATGTTACTTTCACACAGAGATTGGTAGCTCTGATAGTAAACTCTGTTGACTTTAGCTGTCTTTGTTGTATTATGTGCCATTAGTGACCATAAAAAAATTGGGAAACAGCACTTTTCAAGTTTTTTATCATGCCCATAACTCAAGAAGTATTAAAGATATCTTAATGCCCTTTTAGATATTGGGTCTTTCTTAACAAACTTTTCTATTGGCATCTTTATTTTTAAGGGCCTTTATGGTTCAGTTCCAGAGATGTGGGAATCTCAATACAGCTCCAGAAGTAAATCGTTAAATTGTACACATTTTCAATGGTAAAAAAACCCAAATGTGGGTCTGAAGAACAAATAATGTTGAAACTAGAGATGTATTTGGTTAAGTTGACACAAAATGACCTAAATATGTTTTTTCAATCACCCTTCATGTGTATATAACAGTTCAGCCCACTGATAGCCATGCAAATATATACAGTGAAATAAAACATATTCTTTACCGGCCTACATGACATGAACCGTCATATCACCAAAGCCTGATTTAAATGACAAAAACATTAGCAGTACAGAAGCACACACACACCTGAGGCTCTCCTGGACGAGGTGTCTCTAGGAATAATAGGTTCGCTTTCATCCAGCTCGTTGTCAGACCGATCATCATTAACTTCATCATCTGACCATGGATTCCTCTTCTTCACTTTCTTAGCTGGGCCTTTAGGAGCTGCTGGCTTCCTTTGTCTCGGAGCTCCTAAAAGATTATATTACAAATAAAAAAATATTAAAAACGAAAGCCACATTTGAAAGTAAACTGAAGTTAATGCTGCAGTCTGTAAGTTTTGCCTCTTTGTCGTCATCTCTGTTTTAAAACCTGGAATTGCAGCTGTGTAAATGATCTTGTTTGCGTGGGTTGTGCTCCGGTGTGATGAATCTAATGTTTTGAGGTGAATGTGTAGCTGTCAGTCACTGCACCGGTCTGGATACTGTACTCAGAAATCACAGATTCTATCCTACGTCTTGGAATATATGACCCAAATCGGAATGTTCACCATATACTGCCATCTGAACAAGTAACAAGTCTGCCACGTTTGTTCTGACCAACTGAGGAAAAAAGCATTACCATAAATCGCGCTACCAACAGAGATTAAATCTAAAGATTGGTTAGCTCACATCACACCAAACCCTCCAAAGTATTATTATTGTTATATTTTGTTCTCAAATTATTAATGTTAACAACATCAGCATTGCGTGACTATGAGTATAGTGTATTAGCGTGTAGATTTCAATTTCTGTACAGTCTAATCTCTAATTGTCATACCATTCGAATTTCATATTAAGACATTTTTTTAACCTAAAAATCAAACTATGCTCCCTTCGAACTGGTTTTCTTTAAAATACAAATCTTGTGTAATCCCCGGCTATCTGTAATCAGCACATTTAAAACTGGAATACAATTTAATTTCATTCACATGTGTTTCATGATCACATGATCCTTTCTGGATTACAATCCGCCATCAAAATGATACATTTAATTATTCTAGCTGCTGTGAGTATAAATGAAGACTATAAACGATCAGTCACCTGCAGGATCCTCACATGAGCTAGCCTGCTAGCCGGGACAACTTCTTTATGTTTACAGACGTGACGTAATGACGCAGGAGCATGCTCGAATTTCCCACGAAAACCTACTTGTACCACTCAAATTAGAAAACATTATTATAAGCTAACCGTTGTGAATCGGGCTAAAGTAAGGCGATAGTTTTGAACACTGGCTGGTTATGTACTTACTCAAATACTGATTGCGGATCATTTTTAACCAAAAAAAGTTAAGGACTGCAGCTTTAAATAGAGTGCCAGTATTTATTGTTACCAGGTTCCTTCTTCTCTCTCTTCACCCGAGGAGCTTTGGGTTTGGCTCCTGGATTGGGAAGGCCGGATGGAGAAATGAGGGAATTCTCTCCTTCATTGGAGCCCAGCACGCTGTCCTCATCAAACTCCAGCTTCAAGGCAGTGTCTATCTCAACCTGACAGGAACACAAACACACACACACACATCTTTAGACATGCACAGACTGGACATTTATTAGCTGTGCTTCAGCCTATAAGGTATAATTGATATAGGGCTCCAGACTATTACATAAACGAATAACAACCGTTTTTCACAAATAAGTGCAGTTATTATTAATAATACTTAATTTGTCTCACTTTAGTTTATTTGACAGTAAAGCACAGAGTGAGTGTGAGTTGGGGTGCTGACGTAACTTTACTTACATTAACGATAACAATGTCTGTAAATGTAAAAAACTCATTGTTATTAAGAAAAAATGTAAAAGAGTTCTGCACCAGCTGGACATACACCAGTTATAAGACTGGTCTGGATGTAAAATGCACCTTAAGTCCTGCATAGAATTGCACCTGTTGCACCAAATAGGTGTAGTGCTACGTAAGACAGATGTGAAGTGTAATGAACTGTAATATTTACTGTTAATTTGCGCAGGATTAGCAATACACCGCAAAAAAAAAATGCTTTTCTTACTTAGATTTTTTGCCTTGTTTCCAGCCAAAATATCTAAATAATTCTTAAATCAAGAAGGATTTTCTAGACAAGTAAAAAATTATTGTCTTGTTTTCAGACAAAACATGTCAAAATTAAGTGAGTTTTTGCTTGAAACAAGCTAAATAATCTGCCAACGGTGTAAGAAAAATAATCTTGTTTTCTGTTTGAAATAAGATAATTTTTCTTACCCCATAGTTTTTTTCTGAAAATAAGACAATAATTTTTACTTGAGTTAAGAATTTTTTTATCTTTTGGCTGGAAACAAGACAAAACATTAAGTAAGAAAAGCATTTTTTTTGCAGTGAGTCCATTTACAGCCAGCAATATGTTTCTGACTAAGTTGCGAATCCTCTTTGGACTCTTGGAGAATTCGAGAAATAATAATAAAAGGGCTGCAGGCGTGACAGCACAAATTCATTGGCTTTTTATTTGCATTACAGTTTGCCTAGGAATTAAGTGTCATTTGTATATATATTGTTTAATTAAATGTTTAACTTTGACATGACATTAATTTTGAAATACATGCTGTTAATCAAACCACTGTTGAATTATTTTAAATAATTTACTGTCCTAATAAAAACAATATTATGCAATTACATAACCACAGTGTATAAAAGTACAAGATGAATTAAGTAGTATGCGCACCACTTAAAGACAAAACATAAATCTGTATTCAGATTTCAGAATGAGCACTTTGACATTTGAAGGACATGTAGCTCACTCACACTTTTAATAAGCTGGGGAAATTCCTGACTCGTTTGCATTGTAGGAATGTACAGAGAGACTCCAGATGACTCGTAATGTTCACTGAAGTTAGATTCACTTGTTATTATGTCAGGAGCAATTCAGTTCTTAATAAATGTAGGTTTGTAATCAATGTTCCCTCTATTTTTTTTCTTGCTGAGCAAAACTTTTCTCTATTGGGCAGACATTTCGGCCACCTGAGCAAAAGCATTCTTTATACCAGACCTGTACAGCGCGCGCAAAAAGTGTGCAACTTTTAACTTTAATGTGCTATTTATATTTGATTTGACCCTTGGTGTAACTAAATTAATTTTTTTTATAGTGCTGCTACCAAGACATTCTATTAAAAATTTGTATTTATTTATTTTATTTTTTATATCATGCAGAACAATACAATTCATTATAATATAATATAATATTTAAAAAATGAAGCAGATATTGCTCATGAATTCCCTTTTTGAGGTCAGTTATTTGAAGCTACTCTTTAAAACATGTTTTATTTCGTCATTGCGTTTGCGCTGGATATCGTCTTGAGCTATTTCGTCTTCAAGCATTCGATTTCTACAGCGACTCCTTTGGCACACATCATTCTCTTTCTATGAAACCTGTAAACCACATTCACCGGCTCTAACTCATAAACAACACCAGCTCTATAGTGGTTTGCACTGCGTTTGTCCTGTGCGCGGTATATTATTTCTTCTGCGCAGCCGCACGCAACCGCAGCTTAGAGGGAGACTTGTTTGTAACCCCTGCAATGTGAATGGTGTTGGCTTACACTGACACTATCATGATAACCACAGGTAAAACCATGCATGTTTTTTGTTAACAGATATAGATTTACTCATCATTACCTTCTTCTTCTTGCTGAGTTTCTTGGAGGCGTCGGCTTTCATAGCGAGTGTGACCTGTGGCTCTATCCTGCGGCCAAACGGAGAGGGCAGAGTTTCCTCCAGATGCATCTTCTTCACTTTAGGTTTGCCCACCTTCCCTTTCACCAGCTTCACGCCCTTCCCAGAGTTCACACTCTCCTTCTCCAGCTCCTCCACACGCTGGAAGAAAGACCGAGAGAAAACTCTCACACACTTCATCACACGCATCTCGACTCAACCCAATCCTAAAGCTGAGACTCACATCCAGCTCCTCGATGAAGACGGCCAGATCTTCCCTCCACAGATCTTCTGAATTCTTCCTCTGGAGTTCATTCAGCTCTGCTTTCTAAATGAAACATTGAAGAGCAACACTCACAGTTAAGACTGAAGATTCTTACCCGCTGCTGTTCAAGCGAATAGCTCACCACATGATTTTTAACAGGGTTTGTGACGGTATCATCAAATCTAATGCCTTTTTAATACGGATGTAACAATATCAAAATCTCACGATATTATTGCGATATGAAGACAAGGATACGATATTTCTTGTGATATTTAAAAAGAAAAAGAGCTTCAACCCATGTTCTTAGCTAAGAAAACTTAAGTCAGAAAAAAGTCGACTTGCACCTGAACTTAAAAGTGGACTCAACCCTCTTTTTATTTGTGATATACTGTCTCAGTCTTAATTACATTCACACTGCTGTTTTAGAGAACAAACAAATAATAATAAGAATAAGAATAATAATGACAGCAATGACAGCAGTAGCCATATATTGTAAAACAATTGCACATTAAAATAAACGAAAATGAATATTTCATAGTTTTTTGGGGGATATATAAATATAAGCGGGATCAATCACAACTGCTTCGTGTCAGGTGGTTCTTTGCCTCCACGTCGTGCATTCATTTTGTTTAATGCACAGCTAGCAATATAAAAAAGATATGAAACATTGAATGTAACACTGATGGCTGTAGATAATAGTACCTTCAGGTCTCTCTGCTTGAGGAGTTCCTCGACCTTCTCCTTGGTCAGACACCACAGAGGCATGTTCAGAATGTAGTTAAAATTCGGCCCAGAGAAAGAGCCAGAGTCCACTGAGCTGTCACTGTCGTTACCATCGCCATCCTCTTCCTCCAAAGACTAACATCACCATCATTCGACCAAACAGAGAGAACCAGCAAGATAAGAACAGTGAGTAAAAGTTCAAGCCCTACAGACACTGGAAACTATATAATCCATCTTACTATAATACTGTAAATTAGGGATGCACGATATTGGATTTTTGCTGATATCTGATATGCCGATGTTTTCCAACTCATTTTGGCCGCTACCGATATATTTCCTTTTGTTTGGAAACAACACCAAGTATCTCCTGTGCAGAAATTATAAGCAAAATATTTTTGATTTTGGTTAGTTTTTAACAAGAACTTATTTGTTAGAATTAAATAAACAATAATGAAGAAAGATGCAGTGTTAACCCTAACATTTTATTTTAAGATTTAACATTTGTAGATTGTCTAAAGCAAAAGAGTTGTAAAAATTCTTAAGATTTGTTTAAAAAATTAAACATATTACACATTAATTAATAAATCAGTATATATATATATATATATATAAATATTTTATTTACAATATTCATGTCATGTTTGTGATTTATTTTTTTTATGTAAGCTATAGCTTCTGACCTTACTAATTATACTAATTATTTTATGACATCAATTACTGCTTTATTTAATCAGAAACACAGTCTAAATGTTATTTGTGTAGGCTAGTTTACTTTTAATTTAATTAGAAGTAGGCCAACAGCGACCCCTACAGATTAAACTCCTTACGGAGCAGGCGTTAGGACCCGGGGGAGGCTGCCACTGCAGTGCTGTTACTGTTTAAGATTCTGTAGGTGCTTTCACAGATTAAATGCATTGATCCAAAAGAGTGAATCTACTCATCATTCAGACAAAACTTTGCTTCAAGAATGAGCCACACTGCTGACGTGATCTAATCGCTAGCACACCCTGAGCACATGCGAGTTAATGTATTCCTCTTATCGGCAAGACATATCGGCATCATTTTTCAGATCGGGCCGATGCTGATATTTACATTTAAAGCCATTATCTGCCGATTCCGATATCAGTCCGATAATATCGTGCTTCCCTACTGTAAATATAAAAAAATGACAAAAAAGCCATCACATCACTAATGGTCAGGCTCAGGATTGTTCATATCTAAAGCACTGTCTATACTTTCGCCTAGTGACTGTCCACTGACTGCATGCACGATTTATTAAACAAAAGACGTAGTTTGGCAGAACAACATCAGATCATATTGTCAAACTTTTTTTTTTAATGACAAACATTTCTTGGATAGATTTAAAGATGCGTGTATTCCATGTTCCATTTTTTAATAACCTTTTTCATTCAAATTTAAAAGAAATTAATGAAATAAAGATATACGAATAAATAATAAGTATAACAGGAATAAAGTTAAACATTATGTAGAGATTATGAAGTACAGTTAGTCATTCTACTGGAAAAAAATACCATATGCACAAGAAATTTTTTATTTTTTGTAAACCATAATCTATGCCTTTTAATCTTATTTATTTAGTTTATTTTTGTGCATTATTTTATTTTTTTTGTTTAGTTGGTCTTAATGCATAGACTTTATCTTAAGTCATGAGCTGACCTCTAATAGATGCATACATACACAAAGCTGTATCTAGCATCAGTGTTTCCTCACATACCTTCTCCTGGGCTTTGTTCCAGGCTGCAATGGGGTCGGATTCGTATCCTCTTTGCACCAGCATTCGGATCAAATCTCTTTTTGACTTGTTCTCTGGTAAATTAATACAAACCATTAAAACACACTGAGTGCACATTTATTTTTATTATTATTATTATTTTAAACAGATTTTAAATAGATCTTCATTAATTTGTCCTCTGCAGTAAGGCCGTTATTAGCTGAAGTACAGATTCAGATTTACCAACCAGAGAGAAGAGAAAAACATATTTCAGAAGAGGATGCAGGTGAAAAAGAACTGAGAGACGTATGGATAAACATCTTACCGATTGATATTTTTCCTTCAATCTTCTCCAGCACAAATCGTGCCTGGTTGGAGAGTTTGGCTGCCTCAGCGCCCAGACTACCCACCAGCCAGTCCTTCCTCAGTTTATAATAGTGCAAGCGCAGCTCAAAGAACTCCTTCAAGATATCCTGCACGGACTCATAGCGCTTCAGACAGCCCATGTGATCAAACAGCACCTACAGACCAGCGAAGAAAAGCGTGAGGCAAATAAAAAATCACATTACTGGTTTCACAACAAACCACAGCGATACACGGATGACACACTATTAACAATCTAGCAGAGTTTTCAAATTTATTTTTTGGTGGATAGCATTTTAAAATAATTTCTCGTCATGGCTTTGAAAACATGCAGCGATGTCAGGAATCATTTGATAAAGTAGATGAAAATAAAGTGCAAGTTGTACAGCGCTAAACTGTCAATAGTGTCAACACTATTGTAATACAATGTTGTTAAAGCTTTTGTGTTTAGACCTACTGAGTACTCAAAAGGGAAAAATTACAAAAATGACTAATACATCCCTAATGTGGTTATATTGTTCTTACATGCACATCGATTAGTGTTGGTTTATTTGCAAATTTGGTTTGCTTACTTGAGTTTGTGTCTATTAAAACCTGCACTAGGTGCCATCAAGGCCACAAGGTGCCATCTTTAAAGGGATAGTTCACTCAAAAATGAAAATTCTGTCATTAATTACTCACCCACGTCGTTTCAAACCTGTAAGACTTTTGTTCATCTTCGGAACACAAATTTAGATATTTTTGATGAACTCCGAGAGCTCTCTGATAGACATCTGATAGCTCCATAGCCAGCAAGGATCCTTACACGATCAAGGCTCAGAAATATAGCAAGGATAACGTTAAAATAATCCATGTGACATCAGTGGGTCAACTGTAATTTTAAGAAGTATGCTGTAAACAACGTCTGTGTCAGCAGCACCGTACGCGGACATAGGTTGCATACTTAGGACCCTTGCTGTCTATAGAGGGTCAGAGAGCTCCCGGAATGCATCAAAAATATCTTAATTTGTGTTCCGAAGATGAATGAAGGTCTCACAGGTTTGGAACAACACGAGGGTGAGTAATTAATGACAGAATTTCCATTTTTAGGTGAACTATCCCTTTAAAACAGTGGTCTCCAACCCTGCTGCTGCAGAGCTACCATCCTGAAGATTTCAGCTCCAACCCCAATCAAACACACCTGAACCAGCTAATCAAGGTGTTCAGGGCTACTTGATAATTACAGACAGGTGTGTTGCAGCAGGGTTGGAACTGAAGTCTGCAGAACGATAGCTCTCTAGGAGCAGGGTTGGAGATCCCTGCTTTAAAGGTACACTTTTGGCACTCTAGTGGATGTTCTGTAGCTACAGCTACTTCGCTCTGTTTATGTATATGACGAGTCACAGGTACTGGGCTACTCCGCAGCGGTTTATGTTTCCGCAGATTGTTTCTGGCCTAATTATTAATTGAGGTGTGAAATCTCAATAGCTTGATCCGGGAGCATCAGGAGGGGAGGTTCGTACCATTGAGTTGCAGGTGAGGGACGACTGCAGTTTGAAGACCTTGTGGAGACCGGCCGCCTCTGCTTGTGCAAGCTTCTCCTCTGTCATGCGCACCACAAACTTCACTGTGGTGTCGGTGTGGTATTCCTTATAGTCGCTGATCAGCGGAGAGGTTTTGTCTGTTCCTTGGAGCATGGGCTCCAGAACCGACTCCTTATACGCCTGGAAGAGAAAAAAGATCACCAGCGTTACAAAAAAGAGATCCAGCTTTATAAAATCAAGACTTCTACAAGTGATCTTACCTGAGTCCAGGTGCGAACAGGAAGTTCAATAATCTCAATGGTATTTTTGTCCAAGACAGACACTTCTCCGCTGACCAAATATTGGTTCTGTCCCAACTCATGAATGGCGCCTTTGAAGTTCTTGTACCTGGGCAGCTAACAAAAACATGAAGATATGCAGAGAATGAGTGATTTAAACTTCTGATCTTTCCATCCATCCAAAGATATGGTATCAGATATTTCCATAAGCATTAGGCAGCTGTTTATATCACTGCTAGATAAGGTCTCAAGAAACAAACACGCTAAAAATGGAAAACACTGGCTGCTTAACGTTTTAACTTCCTTTAGTTTTACTATCATAACAACACGGACAGAATGGCACTTGCAACTGTCTGCTGCAGAGACATTTCAAAAATTGGGTAAACCTTTCCCAAACATTTATCAATAATTCAATTATTATGAAAAAATTATCAATAGCTATTAGGCTATTAATAGCTATTAATTATCAATAGCTCTGCAAATTAGGCCAAATTCCTCTTATAAAAAATAGCATCTGAATTGTTCAACATTGGACGTGTCAGTAATGAACATACAGGTATTATACAAAATACTGTAAAGTAGGGGCGGGAGATATAGTAAATAAAAAGGAAAGAAAGAAAAATAAGTAAAAAGCTCTCAAGCTTAATGAAAAAGAAAAGTAAACAGTAATAAAAGAAGAACAAAGAAACTAATTACAAGCAATAGAACAAGTAAATTTAACAGAACAAATGGCATGTTTCCACCGAGCGGTATGGGTCAGTACGGTTCGGGACCGAACACCCAGATCCAGCTTGTGTTTCCACCGCCAACAGTACTTGATAGGCGTGGAGTATGCTGGAAACTAGCCATCGACGATAAAGCGTGACAATTAACAATAATAGCCATTATAAAAGTAAGTACAAAGTAGAAGAGGCTTATAAGAGGAAATAAAGACAAAAGCATACAATTCAGTCAAACGTATACTACAAAGTCCAAATAAATATATAAAGTTAAACATAACTTTGTGCTCAGCCAAAACGATATGACCAGGAACAAATAATAGATTCATGAGACCACGAATGCCTGATAAATATACCCAAAATGAATTGTATCTCATGTTTAATCACTGCAAAGACATCAGAGCCAGCAGCAAATGTCTTGGCTGCTCGAGGCGGATACATGAGCACTGTTCGCCTGGAGCTCCGAAATCGGCAAAGCAAATTATCCAAATAGGCTGTCTTTATAAATAAATTTGAGTTTTAAACAACTACATTCTCACCTGAAAAACTCTTAAAACTACATTTCATGACAGAATAACAGTAATATTTTTGGGCAATGACGTATGTTTCGCAAGTCCACAAGAAGGTTGAGACACGGCTATTGTCTGTATGGAAATATAAAATTATAGAATACACTGTTTTTTTATTTTAGTGTTTGCGTACTCTGATGTAAATAAGCCCAACACTCATGGACAGCAGAGCGGAACGAGTGAAGGAGAAGCTTTATACCCTTGTATCACGCAAAAGTGATGATTCTAGTCAACCAATCAACTTCTGCAGTGAGTTTAGCTCCACCCCTTTGGAAGGGTACCAAAAAAGTGATATGGTACGGTTCGCTATTTTGGTACCATTCACAACTTCTGACAATGGAAAAATGTCACTTTTTTAACTCAAGTTAGTGTTTAAAGTTGCTGTTTGAGCATAAACAACATCCCAAAGAGGCACAAAATCACTTTCACAGACTTTTACATTAACTGTTCCCTCCTGGTGGAATGACCTGCCCAACTCAATCCCAGCAGCTGAGTCCTTAGCCATCTTCAAGAAACACATCTCTTCCATCTATATTTAACCCTCTAACTCTAGCAATCTCTAGTCTAATTCTATTCTTAAAAACAAAACACTTGTCCCTTTTAAACTTGCACTCTATTCATTTACAAACTGCTTGTTTTCTTTAGAAAAAACTAGCACTAGCTTTTCTAATCTTTTTATATTCTATCTATTTGTTTTCTTTTTATTTATTATACAATTAACAAAAGCAAAAAATAGCCTATAACACTAGCTTGCTCTATTCTTTTTCTATTCTATCGGTTTTCTTTTTATTTATTATATAATAAAAAAAAAAACTTGCTAAGTGTACTGTGTTAAGCTAACTGAGACTTGTCATAGCAGTCATATCATTGCTCTTTTGTTGGTTTTGATTGCTTCCATTGTCCTCATTTCTAAGTCGCTTTGGATAAAAGCATCTGCTAAATGATTAATGTAAATGTGAATCTGCAAAGTTATGACGCTCAAAGTCAATGCAAAGAGAGATATTTTCTATTACAGAATTAGCTTTTTAAGGCCTACAACAAACGGCTGGTGGGGACTACAACGAGCTTTGGTGACATCACAAACCCTGAAATTTGCATAAACCCTTAAGTTTTATAAAGTTTGCGATATTAACAAGAATAACGTACTGTTTTTGAACAGTTAAAATAACAAAAAGCAATGGACACCTTAAGCCTTGCACATTCAAGTTAAAAAATCTGAAAGCACGTATCCAAAAAGGTGGATATCAACATTAAATATCCGTCACATCCAGTGGTCGGGACAAGAGCAAGGATGAGGTCTTACCATGGGAAGAGGGTCCTGGTGGTTGAGCATACGGTTAATGTTGTTGACGATTTCTCGCGGGTCATAGTTGGGGATCTTGCAGGCCCAACCGGTCCCGATACCCTCAGCTCCGTTCACCAGTACCATGGGAATTATGGGTATGTACCACTCTGGCTCCACCTTCTGGTTGTCATCATACAGAAACTTCAGCAGGCTGGAGTCCACAGCAGGAAACAGCAGTTTGGCCAAAGGACTGTAAGAAAAGATAAAAACTGATTTCTTAAGATAAAGACATAGTTATTAAGCAAAATATAGTTACTAGGATTAAAGTCAAACTATGTGATGAATTAAATTATACCGTATGTATTAAAAGCATTAGGGCTGCCACAACTAATCAATAAAATAAACTGATAATGAACATAATTGACAACGAATGGAGACAATGCATCTGAAAACATAGCGGAGTGAGCTGCAGAAGGACCGAAGTTGTCATAAAAATTATAATACTTCATTATGCACAATTTAAACAAAAGAATATAGTTTGACACGGCATGCCCTGCAAGGTGCTTTGACAGATAAATGTGTAGTTTAAAGAGTATGAGACTCAACACATGCATGTTAGAATGTCACATGATTATTTCCGTTTTGCATAAAGGCTCTTCGTGACAGTAAGCGAGTCTTCTTGAAGCACACCAGCCCAACAGAATAAGAGCACAGTAATTATGACTAAAATCCACATTTTACTATCATTTATCTTGTTAGACATTAAATATAATGCGATGAGCAGGGTGAGGCCGAGAGCTGTTCACTTTTGCTTTAAAACGGTAAAAAAATCAACAATTGATTTTTTGGTTTAGAATGTAATGTCAATATTTTAACCTTTTTTTGCACATAATGTATAGAATAGCCTACTGCACATTGTTTGGAGGTATGGCACCAGTATATGTCAAAACAATTAAAACCTTACCTAAGCATAGTGAAGATGTAACGAGGGCTGGCAGCATCTTTGCCGCCATTAATACGGGTACCAAACTGACCGAGAGGCTGAAGGATGTTGATATTGTTGCTGCCCACAAAGTTCTGAGCCAAATTCACGATGGTCATCATCAGGGCTTGCTGCAGAAAACATAACAGTTCTTGTCATAAATCTTTCATTCTGTTCAATTTCATTTATTTTTATTTTTTCAATAAATGGGTGTTATTATAATTGAACATTTTCAAATAAAATAAATCGAATCATGGTTTTTGATTCAAGACTGTTATTGCATATGATTTATCGTTAATCAATGCATCAAGAAAACCACTGTAAATCGCTACATCAGTAAGAACCAAGAATAAATAAAAGCAGCAAGACAAAGAAAAGTTTGCTACAAACTTCGCCGTGATGGTATGCAGACATCTCAGCCACGGATCCAGCCAGCTGGGCCACCTTGACTTCCCTTTTATCATTCCTCTTCATACAGGTGAACAACACCTTCCTCGCACCTGGCTTCATACCTGCATACATCAGATGAAAGCAGACATTAAGTACAGAAGCCCAGCTAAACCACAGACAAGCAGCTAATCTAATCTTCAGTCATACATAATCAGGACAGCAAAAAAAAAAATCACTCAAGGTAAGAAGAAAACCCCAGTTCAACATGTTTCAACATGTAAAAACGTAACTAAAGATACACACCATCAACAAGCGATGGGATCGAACGCTCATTGTCAGAATTGGAGAAGAGGATGAGTTCTTTATTGATGAAGTCATTGTAGGACAGGTGTCGTGTTGATGTGCCATATAGGAATTGCTGTGATGAGACAACAAAGACGTGCACAATGAATGATCAGACAATCATTAATTATTAAAGTGGTCACTCACATTTGACAGTAAGAAGAAGAAAAAAGAAAATAAATAAAAGTTCAGTTTAAAGGAAGTTGGTTAAGACAAACTGTGAATGTTTAAAAGAACCTCAAACAGTCTTGACACTTGAAGTTTAAGTTAATTTCTGTGATTAACATTTGTTATTTTACACATTAAAAATAATTCATGCAATTAATGCAACATCCATTTTTCCGTTTCCTGAAATAACAATGCTAATATCTTTTAAGAGCAGTGATGTAAACAGGTAAGGGGGGAAAAGAGAGGACCGGGGGCCTGCTCCACATGAAATTGTTTTTAAAGATATTTGTTTTACATGCTCATTTGTAGTTACTTTAAGATATTTTTAAAATATATTTTATTACCTTGTATGAAAAACTGAAATTTTTCACTAAATAAATAAGAAATAACATCTTGTTGCAACATTTTACAAAAATCAAGATTGAATACATTTGGTCAAAATCCCATGTTATAAAAGATTTATTTCTATTTAAGACAATATTGGCTGATTAAATGGCAATGCTGATCTAAAATGCTAAATGTTTGCCCTCTCTCTCTTCACTGTTCCCACATCTCAGACCTCAAATACATTAAATATTACCCTTTTTAAACATAGTTTAGTAAAGAGTAAAGAACATACTACACAAAACTTACTAGCAGTTGCCAAGTGGTTATCAGTCTTACCCCCCCCCAAATAAAAACACTTTCTCATTGGATCTAAGCAAAT
This sequence comes from Barbus barbus, assembly GCF_936440315.1. Classification (NCBI taxonomy): domain Eukaryota; kingdom Metazoa; phylum Chordata; class Actinopteri; order Cypriniformes; family Cyprinidae; genus Barbus; species Barbus barbus. Next base: position 2,048,727 of record NC_136747.1, on the reverse strand, counting down.
CTCATAGGTAACCTATTTTGATCTCAAAAAGTTAGTCGCCACCTAAAGGTGAGGGGTTTGCATCTAAAGGTCACTGTTCAGCAGATTTTAGAATTTCTTCAGAATTTCCTGAAAATTTCCATTTAGTCATTCAGCAGACACGTTTATCCAAAGCGACTTACAAATGAGGACAATACAAGCAATTAAACCTACAAAAGAGCAATAATATGTAAATGCTGTGACAAGTCTTTGTTAGTCTAATGCAGGGGTGCCCAACCCTGTTCCTGGCGATCGACTATCCTGCAAAGTTTAACTCCAACTCTAATCAAATACACCTGCCTTTAATTTTCACGCGATCCTGAAGACCTTACTTGGTTGCTTCAGGTGTGTTTGATTGGAGTTGGAGCTAAGCTTTGCAGGACAGTCGATCGCCAGGAACAGGGTTGGGCACCCCTGGTCTAATGCAATACACATAGCAAGGTTTTAGTAGATAGAATAGAAAAAGTATAGAGAACACTACTAGTTTTAGATGTTCTTTTATTTGTTTTAAATAAATAAAAAGAAAACAAGTCGAAATAATAAAAAAGAATAGAGAATGCTAGTATTAGTGGGTCATTTTTTATAATAAATAAAAAGAAAACAAGTAGTTTACAGGTAGGTTACAAGGAAAACTATAGGCTGGTGTGTTTGTTTAGGGACGGAACTAAACTCTGCAGGACCCTGTCCCTCCAGGACCCTTGTTTAGATTATGCAGTGATTCATTCACAGATAGAAATCCATTCAGATTTAAAGGAGGCATTCAAACAGTACCCAAGAGGGTAGTACTTAGCTTCACTATTTCTGCTTTAAAAGTGATATGTTCACATTAAATGTCCCCTGAAATGCTTTGAAACACGCAGCGTTATTCTGTGTTGACGTCATTTTAACTGAAACAGGAAGACAGGGCGGGACATATCAAGCAGCCACGCCCCTTTTTAAAATAGCCAATAGCGTTCTTTTATATCACAGCTTGGGCTAAAGCCGTTCAGAGCCGCTGAGCTCCGTAAAGCCGCATTTGACAGGGTATGACAGCCACAATCTCAACCATATTGCTATAAATATAGCATTCTGTGTAGAATTCAAATAGGTCCGATACGTTTTGTGGTCTGCGCAGACTCGTGCATGTGATTCGCTCCGTGCTATCATGTCTCTTGTCCGGAGCAGAGTGTGTGTGCGGTTCGGTGGTTAGCGTGGCACAGTGCAAAACCAGACTTCTTTTTTTCCCTTCAATGGAAAACATATTTACACTGTCTGAATCGTTCCCTGTCCCCTATATAGTGCACTACGTGCTATTCACCGTACAGAAAATGCAAATTCTGTGAACAAGTGACCTATTTCAGCCATGACTTCAGCGTCTATTTATAGTGTAGGGGGCGGGCGCTTCAATTCTAGAGAGCATTTGATTGGACAGAAAGTTTGATGAGAAGATGAAATACAATGTGACGTCCAAAAAAATCGTTGAGCCGTTTTGGCGGAAGTGATGCAAACTTTGAATGCTTATATCTTCCAAATGCAAATTTTGTCACTGTCTTGGAGCACACTGGCATACAGATAACCTTAAGACTAACATATTGATTCTAACTTCAAGTTTGATCTCATGGGACCTTTAAGAAACATTTCTCTTTCATTGCTGTGTAATTGAGAGCTGTACCTCAGGCAGCCCATGCATCCTCCTCTGCCGTCTGTCCTCCATAAAGTTAGTCAGCCACTCTTTCCTGTCATCTGTTTTCTTCTTACTGAAGGCCTGAGCAAGAGTTCACACACAATGTTACCCAATATGTCAAAGTAATATCTGAATAAAAGTAATGTTGCACCAAACGTAGTACAAAGACCAGTAGTGACCAACTAACCAGTGTGATGGCTGCGTCATCTTCAGTGCCATTGTACTTGAACATAATTCGATGTCTCTCCATGTCAGCAAAATATTCCTTTGCTTCTTTGCTTGTACTGGTACCCAAACCTGACAAATATGCAGTAAACATATAGTCATGAATGCTGCTTGTTTTTAGATGGAAACTGTTTCAAATAAGTAGTAAGCAGAAAACAAACCTTTGTAGTACTTTATGTGCCACGTTTTATAGTTTTCTGTGTGCTTCTTCCATTCGTCAAATTCTGGGATGCTGTAGAATGATAATTCCTGTTTATTCTTACTGACCTAAAGAGAAAATTTTAGAAACAAGTTTAAAAACCTGCAGCAGCACTGATGAACAGAACATTTTCTTTACTGGATGATTATCATACCTTTACAATGGGTGTGATGAACTCCTCCAGGAAGGTGTGCTTGAGCAGAGATGGCCAGTTGTGATGGAAGAAGTTAATGAGAAGACCCTTGATGTGAGAGCCATCTTGATCCTGATAGTACACACAATAGAAATGATGCATACAGGTATAGGGAACATCTCTGCATACTTAATGGATAGAAAAGACAAAATAGTCAGATGAAGACAAACTAAAGCAGTTAATCGCACCTGATCGGTCATGATCATAATCTTTCCGTAGCGTAAGCTCTTCAGGGAGTCTGGGTCGTCGTAGCTCTTCTTGTACTGGAGACCCACAATTTTAATGATGTTGTTGATTTCTGCGTTCTCCATGATCTACAATCGAAACGAGGTCAACATCCAGTTCACAAAATAATTATTTTATACCATTTGTATTCTCAAAAAGCAAGCTCTTACTAATTAAATATTGTTGGTACAGTGGGATGAAAAAACTTTTTTATTTAATTTTTTTATTAAATATCAAAGAATAAACAGTATTGTCCCATTCTAGAGGGGGAAACATGGAGTTTCAAATAATGTTACACACACACAGTTCTGCACATGCAATGGGTAAAGCAGTGCATTTATTTGGACTTGTTCAGAGCATGCACGCTGAACTGAAAGGATTTAACGATGATTTTAAAATCTTGTCAATATTTATCCTCTGCTCTTAATTTTTTTTTCTTCCTTTTTTCCTTCTTCTTTATTTAAATACGTTTAACATCACTGCACCATAAAAACACAGTAACATACAGACACACAAAACACATGATGCCAGTTTTACAATTTACATAATTAATAGTTTGGAATTTACATAGATTAAAGCAGTGTTTCCCAACCTTTTTTTCAGTCGCGGCATCCTTTGGAAATTTTAACAAATTTGTGGCACCCTACAAAATTTATTTTATCACAATACTTGAATTTCTAACCTTGAAAAGTATAGATATTCGGTACAGCAGGGAAGAACTGCAGAATACACTGTCATACAGATATTTTTAATATTATTACATTTTTGTCCATCAATGGTGGCAATCAGTAGGCTAATTTCTAATAAGAGACTAATTTATATGACAGATTTTAATGTAGACTCGTCACAAATTTTTGCTCATTACTGATTTTACAGTGGGGTAATGTTGTTGCAGTAGCACAAGATAGCTTGATTTCAAACTTTGAATTGAATACAAAATGACAAGTAATCAGTCAGTAATAAAATAAGAACAAATTAACAAATTATTAATGATAGCACAAATAATTAGCCTAATAATGATACAAATGAAATAAATTGCTTTTTAGTTTTTCAGGTAGGTCTAACAGTAGGGCTATTAAAAGATTTAGATTTGTTTATTATTTTTTTACCAATTATCCAAATAATGTTTAGTCCTAGAAAGCTATTATTGTCAGAACATGTGAGCATAACATGGCAGTTCGCTGATCAATGAACAAGAGGGCAGCATTACCAAAGTTTACATAATGTGGTGCAACATCTATCTCCCTAATGTAATTTTTTATTATGGTTTGTCTTTCCGTGTCAAGGTTCCTGGAGCTCACCTGTTTGTGTGTGGCCTCCCTCACGTTGAGGATCTTTCCTCTGAGTGGAAACACTCCATATCGATCTCTCCCGATCACTCCTAAACCGGACACAGCCAGGGACTTGGCTGAGTCTCCCTCAGTCAGGATCAGAGTGCACTCTGAGGAGTGTTTCCCCCCTGCACGACAGAGAGACAGTTACTCACAGATCAATCAAGCTTTTCAAACAGCTTTTTCATGTTTACAGTAAGTATTCATCTGCCAAACACAGAAGCTGCTAAAATAAAACTGCAAATACCAAATGAAGATTTTTTCACATTAATGTAAAAGACATGAATGTTTTCACACCGACACAAATTTTCACATGTGGTGCATATAATATGCCATTTGCTTATCAAGATGCTGATTTATTTGTATTTTTTCTTTTTTAATAATATTCTTATCTTGGTGTCAGTATTTAATTTGCTATGAGCTGATATTTGCTATGACTGATAGTGGTTGCAACTTTCCATTTATGACACTCGCTTATCACAGAGAAAGAAAGTCAAACAGTCTCATTTTTTCACTAGGCTTGGTGTGAACAACTCAAAAAGGCATAATATGCTTTATGCAAGATATCATATTTTCTTCCAAAAAAAATTTTATTATTATTTGGACATTTCTAGACAGTTTCCACAAAATTTAACCAAACATTCAAATAACACTCGCAAACATTCAGATAACTTAAATAAAAATTGCATTGCATTAGTCGATTTATCAAATAAATAATCAACGGATTATTAAAATAAACCGTAAGTTGAAGCCCTAGTTAAACTATTAAAGAGGAAAGAGTTTGTATCCAAATGTGGAAGTACCTCAAATCTCTTTTAACATTTACTGCAGTGTTCGGTGCTGTTGTAAAAAGACAGTGTTGAACTGCTCAAAATCCAACCTTGAAAAGTCTTTTAACCATGCTTTTCAAGCTTGGTTTTATTGTGTGCCTTATAAAAAGAAATCACTTCATAAAATATACTGAGATGTATACCGTATATTGCCATTCAGCCTAAAACAAAATACAGATATGATTTTTGGTCCATATCACCCACTCACCCTAACGAGCAGACCATGATCTTTGAGATCTGCTGATACAGCTGTGACAGTGTTTTATCTGTCATGGACTTACCAGCATCATTGGCGTCATCTAGTTTGGGGATCCCTTTAATCTTGCTGTGCTTGACAGAGGAGCATTTCTTGTTTAGCTGTATCTGGGCCTTAAACTTCACCCAGTTCAGAATGCTCTCCACAATACCACAGTTTGTAGCCTACGATGGGACAAATCAATCAGACATCGACACAACTTAACACATATTAAAGTCAGCATTAAATCAGAATTTTTTTATTTATTTTTTACTTGTTTTCTCATACACAATTCACTGGTCACAGCTTCAGTTTCATGTTGACTTCAAAGCATGCGATTGTTTTTGTTATGTCTTATAAAGCCAGAAGCTCTTAATGATGAGAGGAACTCTAAATTAAAAGGTGATAAATTAAGAGCAAAGTTTTGTTACAATAAGTGCTACATTTAATGTAAGATATGTGTCAGAATCATGATAGGAGATCATCACACACTTACAGCTCTGACGAATTTCTCAGAGAGAACACATTTGGAGCCAAAGCTTTTGGTCTGCAGAGTCATGTTCTCCTTGGTCTGGGAATCAAAGGTTGGGTTCTCGATCAGGGCATTCACAAATACCCACACATGGTTTTTAACCTGAAATTAAAAAGATTCTCTTAGATCTGTTAAGTGACCAAAGAACCAAATATTCAAGTGTCTGGACAGATATTTTATCATATCAGTGTGTTGAACTGTGAATATACACCTGGAATGGTTTCACAGTGACTCCAGCTTTGTTCTTCTTCTTGACCACTTCAATCAGTTTCGACACTATCTGGTCCACAACATAATCAACATGTCTTCCTCCCTAACATATCACACAGCTCATGAGTATCACATGACTTTAAAAGAAGCACTGAGAAATCACTATAGCAGAGCATACAACTTAATGTTTTCACTGTTTAGTTTAATGGTACAACTCTCTAAAAGTTGCACCTTTAAATTCAACCCCTTTAAATCACCACTATCATCCCCAAATTCAGTAATGAGTTTCATAAACCTTGGTGGTGGCAATGCTGTTGACGAAGCTGATTTGCTGGAAGCCCTTCTCACTCATGGTGAGACACACTTCCCAGCGCTCATTCACCGACTCATTCACCACCTTCAGAGCAACGCCCGTCTCGTCCAGTTTATCCTTCACATACAGATCCACATAACTGCGGAAACTATTCACCTGCAGCACGAGACACAAACACAGATGCTCATGAGGGAGACGGCTGTCTTAAAGCATTTCTATGTCTGTTAGATTTAAAGGGGTCATGACAAGAGAAACCAAATTTCCCTTGATCTTTTGATGCAGAAGAGGTCTTTGCTTAATACATGCTGCAAGATTCATAACTTAAAATGTCCTCATCATCAATAAAAAAAAGCATTTATGTGATAAACGTTCTTTCACTCAATTTGTTTTCTGAGGGTTATATTAACATTCGCGTCTTTGTACAGCGTCAGAAGGATCCCAGGGTAAGGAACAAGTGGATAGTTTATTTTTAATGGCATCCCGAATCGTGTCTTGAGGAGGATTTTGTTTTATAAACGAGGCACAGTGCCATGGAGAGTTCACAAAGAAACTAACCATAAGTAAGTATGGAAATTACCGTTTTATTTTGAGTATGTTGTCAAAACACTCAAAACATGCAATCGCGAGGGGCGTTGATACTGTTTGCTATGCAATGACGTTAGCCAATCACAGCAGTGGCCGATTACTGAGAAGCCTTAAAGGACCCTTAAAGCAGGTCGTTTTAGAGAGAGGGTCAGAATGAGGGTGGAAAATAATACTTTTTCCACATATTTATTTGTTGTTTTTTTTGTGCAAAAAAAGTAAACTTCAAGGAACATATTAATAAAAAAAATCCATATCATGACCCCTTTAAAGAAGAATCTCGTCACGTTGTCAAAAAAGCACAAGCTTTTTTTTTACATATGGAAATGACAGGTGACTTACAGGTAGCTTCTTTCCGTTGAGCATGACTTTAACGCCCTTACAAGAGCCAGCCACATCATACGCCCTGCGTGTGAGCAGAGCCACAATGTCCTTGTCCAGTTTCTCCATCTTGAATTTGGCCAGATCAGGCTGAAACGTGACACATGTGAAGTCTTCACCATCAAAGTACTTGATCTTCGCCTCGCTGGTCTTTCCCATGTTGTCCTGCCATGTCTTTGGAAGAATTGGGATGAGAAAAACTTTAGGTAAATGTGTAAGACATCAAGATAGCTGCTGTTTTATGACAACCAACTCAGATTTCCTGTATTACAAATTCAAGAAACGGCTGTACCTGTTTGAAGCTCCGTTTGTACTCTTTGCAGGCCGTCTCCACTGTAAACTTTGTGCTGAATATGTTACACAGTTTTGCACCATATCCATTCCTGCCGCCTGAAGAACACCAGATTGATGAGTTAAATTCATTTGAACAGTTCAGTTGAACAAACAGCACAAACGCATCTAATTTGCATACTAAGGCTGCATGATTATGACCAAATCATAACTGCTGATTATTTCTCTTGATACTGTAATCTTGATTATTAATGGCAATTAATCAAATGAATTTGTAAGAAGCAACTGTGTCATATTCTTTATGCAGCTGCAATATTCAAAATGTTATTGCAGTTGAACACATGAAAGTATTAAGACAGTGCCTAAACATTCAACTACAAATTCCTCTTAAAAATATAAAAAACAAAAGCTGTTATTTAAACTGAATAAATTATACACAACGCTGTAATATTAGAACACTTTTAATCTGTTATAATCACTCACTGCATGTTTACAGTTTCACATGATTGTTTGAGACCATATGCACTCTCACAAACAATCCTGATCTAATCAATGACCTGTCTACACTGTAGAATAATCTCTTATTGACACTGCCAACAGCTTGTGAATGCAGAGCTAGCAAAACCAAAACATTTCCATTTCCATTTAGTCATTTAGCAGACACTTTTTGCAAAGCGACTTAAAAATGAGTACAATAGATGCAATCAAAACCAACAAATGAGCAAATAATATGCAAGTGCTATGACAAGGCTCGGTTAGCCTAACACAGTACATGTAGGAATTATTAAATATAGGCCTATATTTAACAAATAAAAAGAAAGCAAGGAGACAGAATAGGGAATACTAGTGTTAGAGAGTCTTTTTTATAATAAATAAATAGAAAACAAGTAGATAGAATAGAAAAAGAACAGCGAAAGCTAATGTTAGAGGCCTTTTTTAAAGAAATCAAGCAGAAATGAATAGAGAGTGCAAGCGTTGGAGGGCGTTTCTTCCTGCTCATTTTTCTAAGGCTGTATAAAGCAAATCTGCAGGACCGGACACTTTTATAAATGTGATCATCAACTGGATGGTGAAGTTGTGATGAAACGTTCAGTTAAATCAACACTCCCAGTGTTTATATAATCCACACTCAGTGTTAAAAAAGTAACACTGATGATTGAGCTTTAATGAAGAACACCTGCTGTCAACAAACTGAACCATTGAAAGAAAAAGAAAAAAAAGAGACGAGATGAGCAGAAATACAAGAACTACAACTGACTTCAGTCACAGACTTAGATGAAATCAACACAAGATAAAAGAAGATCTCTCAAGATCTCAGCAGAGGATGATTAAACAACTCCACAAACAGCATCACCAGCTTCACGCATTACTAACCTGATTGCTTTTAGATGTGGATGTTTTAGTTTTGTTTGAATTACCATTATCGAGGTCAGTGTTTGCCTTAGTTGGGCTCTTGACCCTTGACTTAAAACATTAGTTACTTTGGCTGCTATAACAGTGTGTTTGTTTAGATATGTTAGTTATGGCAAATAAAGTCAAGTGTAAATATAATTTGGTGATGGTTATGTTTCAATAAAGACGTAATCAGCATAAAGTGGCTTGAGTAGCTGATTTAATTTGGTGTATAATCACTGGTAGATTTAGTTCATCTTGTTGTTGGTCTTATTATATGCATAGTAGAAGGAATTACCGTTTTAAGAGGAATCTGAAAAACTTTTGAAACTTATTCTGCACTGAAAGTTTTGCTTTTCTTTATCAAACAGGCTTCAAGAATCAGCGAATGAATCTCAACAATGGTGAAAGTCAACATAAAACTCCATGTTGCAGTGCATTCTGGGAGCACCAATCAAAACTCATCCATGGCTCCCAGCATGCAATGCGACATGAATAAATTATGCAGCTGTCTTTGTATTTTCTTTTATTCTTACTATTTCCTTTTGTTTTGCTATTTTGTTGTGACTTTTAGTATCGTGTTTTGTGATGTTCACAGATGATCTGTTTATCTGAATATGTTGATTGTCACCATTGTTGAGATTCATACACTGACTCTTGATGTCTGTATGATAATGCAGTTTTAAGTTTTTAGTGCCAATTTATTTTTAAAAAGCCTTTCAGATTAATCTTAAAACCATTGGATCAAGCTTTATGTTCCATGTGAACAAAGTTAAGCACTAATCAATGACGATGCTCTGAATAAAATCAGTTATGAAATGCCCTAATGCTAGGGCTGGGAGATATGACAAAAAATATTATCACAATAATTTTTTTCATATCAGTCAATATTGATAATTATCACGAAAAATGTGAAATCTTTATTTCTTTCAAGTTTAAAGCCAGAATTTTGCTCCATTTGCTATTTTCCCTAAAATATATATCTAAATAGAAAAATGAATTTCTTAGTTTCTGCATGTTCTAATGAGTGATATTGTTTCAAATCAAGAAACAGGTTTGGGTTGCCTGATAATATTAATAATAATATCCCTTTTTTGTCTCTTAGAAATGTATATTTGATAGTAGCTTGAGTTAGGATGCAGAGGCAAATGTTTGTTCATTTTTAAAATCAGTAACATCTGTAAAAATTGTACCAACCTCAGTTTTATATGGTTAAATTTATTCTGACCAATTTTTTTTTAAATCATGATAAACACAATTAAAACCACACATATAGCACCTCAATACATGGTAAAAATATAACTATATGGTTTTTAGGTAGCCTATTTGTATGAAAAACAATAGTCTAAAAACATTCTGTATAAATGCATGCACTGCACACATGCTATAGCTTAATCACAAATACATACACTATAATTATACACCATTACTCCTGTAATAAAATTCAATGTGAATATCCCACATTTCTGTCGCAATACCATGGTGCAGTGAGTGTTACTACAGAAAATCCATGGTAAATGATGGCGATGTGTAAATTGAAAAGCCTTCTGACTGTCTAGTTGCACACAGTGTTTCTCCTGTTTGGCTCTAAATTAGTTTAAATCAAGGAGACATTTGTGTTCATCGCTGGATTCAAGCGATTCACACTGGATCTCACAGTGCTGTTTAGTGCTCGCGTGACCGAGTCAACGCATCTGCTCTAGTGAGCTCGCGCCGCGCGGCAGTTTGAATTTTGATCCGAGCGGACAAACGGTCCATGTGGCGCGCTTCAAATGAGGCGCGCTGTTTCGTTCCACTTTCGGCGCATAACATTATACTGAACATTTATCGAACTCTTCACATTGTTTTATTGAGGAAAGTTACATCGCAATAATTATCGTTATTGAATTATCACTCAGCTCTACTAATTGCTGATGATTTCTTTATTGAAACATAACCACCAACACCTGGTTATCATAACTAACATGTCTAAATAAACACACAACTATTGCAGCCAAAGTAATTGTGATGTTTTAAGTCAAGGATCAAGAGCCCAACTAAAGGAAACACTGACCTTGATAATGGTAATTCAAACAAAACTAAAACATCTAAAAGCAATCTGGTTAGTATTTCTGCTCGTCTCGTCTCTTTTTTTTGTTTTGTTCTTTTTCTTTCAATGGTTCAGTTTGTTAACAGCAGGTGTTCTTCATTAATGCTCCATCATCACTCAATTACTAAACTAATTATCTCATTAACTTTAACACTGCTTCAGTGTAACTTTTTTAACACTCTGAGTGTGGATTATATAAACACTGGGAGTGTTGATTTAACACTGGGGGTTTTTACTGTGAGGGTTTGCTGAAACCACAAGCAGTTCTGTTTTGGCAAGGTTGAAGGTGATGGTCCTTCATCCAGCAAGAAATGTCTGTTAGACAAGCTGAGATGCGAGCAGCTATCATCGGATCATCAGGATGGAATGAGAGGTAGAGTTGAGTGTAAGACAGAGAAGACAGAGAAGAGAAGGCAGAGAAGAGAAGTGGTCCAAGTAGACATAGAAGAGAAGTGGTCCAAGAACTGAGCCCTGAGGCACCCCAGCAGCTAGATGTTGCAACTTGGACACCTCCCCTCTCCAAGAAAACCTTGAAGGACCTATTTGAGAGGTAAGACTCAGACAACTGGAGTGTGGTTCCTGAGATGCCCTTTGCAAATAGGGTTGGCAAGATGATCTGGTGGTTAAGCGTGCCAAAAACAGTGGACAGTCCAGCAAAGATAAGTATAGAAGATTTGGAAACCGCTCTTGCCAGTCTTAAGGAAGAAGGCAAACCGGTCTGTAGTTCTCTAAAAGAGCTGGGTTCAGAGTGGGTTTCTTAAGTAGTGGGGTTACAAAACACCAGTGTGAAGGGATGTGTTGATGTGAGTGAGTGCTGGTACAATGGCAGAAGAAATGGCTTGAAGGAGATGAGATGGAATAGGATCAAGTGGGCATGATAACAGAGATATCAAGAGATGATAACTGTTTAGGGGGAGAAAGCGAAGATGAAACCACAGCAGATAGCCGAGAGGGTGAGGGTGAGCATAGGTTACGTCGAAAGATGGCATATGGAGGGGTATGTGTTGTGTCAGGAACCATGTTGAGGTTAAGAGTGAGGAGGAAGTGATCTGAGGTGTGCAGTGGAGTAACCAGCATGTGATCAGTGGAGCAGTGTCGTGTGTAAATTAGGTCCAGTTGGTTGCCTGATTTGTGAGTAGCGAGTGTAGTTAACACTCGCTTGAGATCAAAAGAAGCAAGCAGAGTGTGGAAGTCTGCAGACCGAGGTTTATCTAGGTGAATGTTGAAGTCTCCAAGCATAACTAGGGGAGTACCATCCTCAGGAAAGTTTGAGAGCAACACATCTAATTCTTCCAAGAAGTTACCTTGTTGTCCTGGGGGTCGATAAACAACTACAAAATGGATTTTAAGAGGATGGGTAATAGTAACTGAATGTGATTCAAGGTACTTTAGATATCCAGAGATGGTAAAGGATTAAATTTACAATCATTAGAGATAAGCAGACCAGTACCTCAACCTCTTCCAGTCAGATGAGGAGTGTGGGAAAATTAGACATTATTGGAGAGCGCTGCAGGAGTAGCAGTGTCCTCTGGTTTGATCCACGTCTCTGTCAGGGCCATGAGGTGTAGCCTTGAATGACTAGTTATAGATGTAATGAAATCTTTGTTCTCTGCAAACTGGCAATTCCAGAGACCGACAGGAAAGTATTAGCAGACATAGGCAAAGTGCTTAGGTTGTCAGGATTGCACTGCCAACAGTGTGCGGTTTGCTAATAGTAGGAATTTGAGAACAGATAGTAAAAATCAGTCATTAAAATCTGAAACCAAAGTGAAACAAGTTGTAGGAAAGAGGACGAATAAAAGTGATAATTTTGTCCCTTGTCTGTGTCCTTGCTCAGTGGAGTCGCACAGGTAGAGTCGGTGGTCTTTACGCTCTTCGGGCTTCACACAAGGGCTGCCGCGATACACTAACCTTATTTATACCCGTCTGACAAAATTAATTGTATTTAGCTGAACACACTTTACTGTTTATCACAACAAAGGGCCAAGAAAGTGCACGACACTGACAAGGTGTGCAATAAAGCACGAGACCAAACGCTGCTTCAGCACGTCTCAACACAATAAACAAAACAAGTGTTTCCTAGCGACGCCAACTGCTCTGAAATCTGAGACAAGAAATAAATACACTTACTTATTACATTTCCCTACAAAGATCACCCCATTCTGCGGTTTGAAAGAACAGTGGGACACGAGCAGGACAGAGCCCATCTCTTGTCTCATAACTTCCAAGTTTTCTCCAAATATTAACAAGCAACTTTTTGTCAAATAAAATAAAGACATTTATATTGGATGGTGCATTGCCGGGGAAAGTGAAAATGAATTAACAGTGCGTGTAAAATGTACTATGTATTAAATGTACTATGAGCCCCACACATGACGTGCAAAAAATAGATATCAGAAAACAATATTATAATAACAATTTCCTCTTACAACTAGTTAATTTGTTCATACAACTTAATTGGTGGCCACATTTCATTCATTCTTTACCTTGTTAAATTAAAATTGAGGAACGAATTTGTACAATGTGGCCATGATTTAACTAAAATGAGAATAAATTAATTTGTGACTTTGATATCTTTCACTTTTCCCCTGCATGTCATGCTCAGGGCTCCATACAAATAAACTTGACTGGCTTAACTTGTCTTACAAGCGCAAACATACTAAATGTGAATGCCAAAATAAACAACCCTGTGACGTCACAGGTTACAGTACTGCAAGATGTCGTGTTTGTTATATAACTATTGATTAGAGTGGAAATCCATTTACTAAATGATGAGTTTAGCTGACTGACTGCTTCAGATCCACTTTGTTATCACTTTGAGTGGATTTCTTCAGCATCGGTGGACAGGTAGGGTAAAAATATAGCATAGTCTCTTGTAACTTTTTGCTTAATCACAGTGTAGGAGTGTCTAACTCTGCAGTAAACTTTTTTTGACCTTCTAACTCTCTATTCTAATTCTATTTTATCTATTTGTTTTCTTTTTTATTTTAAAAAAGGCCTCTAACACTAGCTTCCTCTGTTCTTTTTCTATTCTATCTACGTTTTCTTTTTATTTATTATAAAAAACACCTTGCTACGTGTACTGCATTAGGCTAAGCGAGACTTGTCATAGCACTTGCATATTCTTGCTCTTTTGTTGGTTTTGATTGTTTCTATTGGCCTAATTTGTACGTTGCTTTGGATAAAAGCGTCTGCTAAATGACTAAATGTAAATACTCATGCATCATCTGAAACAGCATAGATCAAAGCAGGGGTTCTCAACTCTGGCCAAAATATATCAAAAACCTTTGAGGATTTACGATGCTGATGACTGTTAAAATGCTTCATCAGTTTTGTGAAAAGGGTCCATTTTGTACTGACTCGTGTTGACATATAGGTCATAGTGCATTTTTCTGTCTCAATATGTTGTCTGCACAGCGTGAGCCACAACTGCAAAAATCACGATTTAACAAGGCATAAATTGCCAATGTTAAACACCGATATATTTTTCAATATTTCTGGTTCGCTAGCACACCAATACTACACACTATTTTTTAACTATGAAAGGCAGAAATCGTGATCGCATAAAATACTGCTTGCCCGTTCTGTGACTTAGATAACAAGTTCAATAATGAGCAGAAAATGAGCAAAACACTACCAACAAAAACTAACTCCATCACAGGGAAGTTTCTGAAGATGCACCATTGCATAATTGCAGTATTTAATTATGCGCATTGCAATACCTGTGACTTTCTTCTCATTGTCATCATAGTTGCTAGAGGTGAGGAGATGTCCAAAGATCAGGGCAGGCACGAACATCTTCTCATCTTTGTGTTCTACCACAGGAATTCCCTTTCCATTATTCCACACAGCGATGATGTTGGACTCTCTATAAGAACAGAGAGGACAGGTAAGGATATTACAACCCAAAGAGACAGAAGATGTAAGAAGTAGAAAAAAATTAAGTATAATGTATGTATATATATATATATATATATATATTAGTATCTCACAGAAGTGAGTACAACCTTCACATTTTTGTAAATATTTTATTATATCTTTTCATCTGACAACACTGAAGTAATGACACATTGCTACAATGTAAAGTAGTGAGTGTACAGCTTGTATAACAGTGTACATTGGCTGTCCCCTCAAAATAACTCAACACACAGTCATTAATGTCTAAACCGCTGGCCACAAAAGTGACTACACCCCTAAGTGAAAATGTCCAAATTGGGCCCAATTAGTCATTTAAAAAATAAAACTCTCCCCGCTGGCATGTGACTCGTTAGTGTTACAAGGTCTCAGGTGTGAATAGGGAGCAGGTGTGTTAAATTTGGTGTTATCACTCTCACTCTCTCATACTGGTCACTGGAAGTTCAACATGGCACCTCATGGCAAAGAACTCTCTGAGGATCTGAAAAAAATAATTGTTGCTCTACATAAAGATGACTTAGGCTATAAGAAGATTGCCAAGACCCTGAAACTGAGCTGCAGCACGGTGACCAAGACCATACAACGGTTTAACAGGACAGGTTCCACTCAGAACAGGCCTTGCCATGGTCGTCCAAAGAAGCTGAGTTCACGTGCTCAGAATCATATTCAGAGGTTGTGTTTGGGAAATAGACATATGAGTGCTGCAGAGGTTGAAGGGGTGGGGGGTCAGCCTGTTAGTGCTAAGACCATACGCTGCACACTGCATCAATTTGGTCTGCATGGCTGTTGTCCCAGAAGGAAGCCTCTTCTAAAGATGATGCACAAGAAAGCCCACAGACTAAGGTGGTGGGAGTGTCATGGTCTGGGGCTGCATGAGTGCTGCCGGCACTGGGGGGCTACAGTTCATTGAGGGAACCATGAATGCCAACATGTGCTGTGACATACTGAAGCAGAGACTGGGTCGCAGGGCAGTTTTCCAACATGATAATGACCACAAACACACGTCCAAGATGACCACTGCCTTGCTAAAGAAGCTGAGGGTAAAGGTGATGGACTGGCCAAGCATGTCTCCAGACCTAAACCCTATTGAGCATCCGTGGGGCATCCTCAAATGGAAAGTGGTGGAGCGCAAGGTCTCTAACATCCACCAGCTCCGTGATGTCATCATGGAGGAGTGAAAGAGGACTCCAGTGGCAACCTGTGAAGCTCTGGTGAACTCCATGCCCACGAGGGTTAAGACAGTGCTGGAAAATAATGGTGGCCACACAAAATATTGACACTTTGGGCCCAATTTGGACATTTTCACTTAGGGGTGTAGTCACTTTTGTGGCCAGCGGTTTAGACATTAATTAATGGCTGTGTGTTGAGTTATTTTGAGGGAACAGCAAATTGACACTGTTATACAAGCTGTACACTCACTACTTTACATTGTAGCAAAGTGTCATTTCTTCAGTGTTGTCACATGAAAAGATATAATAAAATATTTACAAAAATGTGAGGGGTGTACTCACTTCTGTGAGATACTATATATATGCCATCCGTTTTTATTATAAATGAAGTACTATTGCCAAAGATAGTATTGGTTTTACCATTTTTATTCAATTTCTGTATTATTATTCTGATTATTCAATATCTTGATTGAATGCTACTGTTAAATAGACCTACTGTACCTGAAAAGCTTAAAGTGCTGTAGATTTCATTATTTTTTTTCTTCTATTGTATTTGTCCTGTTTGTTTTTTGCATCTTTGTCCTTATTTTTAATAACAATTTTTTTATAAAAATTAACAAAAACAACTGTGGAATACATTGTTATTATGAAATAAAATTACTCTAATGATTTTTTGTCATATCGCTGACCCCAACAGTACACTACAAACACACTATAATCAAAGAATTGGAGAATAAAAAGCATGGTGACGCATCGTTTTATAATCAAATTGTTAACCTCTGAATTGAAATTGAATTGTGAGGCAAGTGAAGATGAAATCTACTAAATGAAATTCAAAAAAATTATTTCTAGGGATATGTTGGGTTAGGGATAGAAAATATAATTAGCTCAGTACAAAAACCATTATGCCCATGGACAGTCCCTGTAAACCACATATGAAAGCGTGTGCGTGTGTGTGTGTGTGTGTGGTTATGGATGTGAAGTGAATGTGAAATGAGCAGCCATGGGTGTTTATTAGATCATTACACCCACTGCACGCTCTCCCAACAATCACATCAACTTCTTGCCACTGCAGGACTGTCAGCACCAACATTTATTTGATACAAGAGCATTTAGAGCCGTTACTCAGCAGATGTGAATGAGACTTTTAAAGCAGCACTCACGGGTCAATGGTGATTTTGATGGTGTTCATGTTCTTGTCTCTCTGTTTGTTATCAGCTGCATTTACTGATGGGACAGAAAATCCAATGTTAGAGCATGAAATATCACAGATATTTATTATCCAGATATCATTTTTGAAAATAGCAGATTTACCAATAAAACTACCACTATAACAAGCGATGACATCTACATTTTTAGTGCTAGTGATTTTACGTAACGCTTCTATTAAAAATAAAACTGCATTAATCAGCAATAAAATTCATAATTCTC
Source organism: Barbus barbus (assembly GCF_936440315.1). Lineage (NCBI taxonomy): Eukaryota > Metazoa > Chordata > Actinopteri > Cypriniformes > Cyprinidae > Barbus > Barbus barbus. Next base: position 2,031,503 of record NC_136747.1, on the reverse strand, counting down.
TCAATTTGTTTTTACATGACTACAGCAAATACAGCAATTTTCCACAAAATTAATGGTAAAAAGAGATATGGTAACAATTTACATGGGTTAGGGACATGTTGTTTATTAATACTTATAAAGCACATATTGAAGCCTTATTCTGCATGACCATGTTCTAGATGCCTTAACCCTACCTAATGCCTAAACAAAACTTCTGCAACAACTACCAGACTTACTATCTATAAGCAGCAAATTAGCTCTTTATTGAGGAAAAACTCTTTGTTAATAGTGGATATGTGTTCCCTAATCTAAAGTGCTACCAATATGTGACCCTGGACCACAAAACCAGTTTTAAGTCGCTGGGGTATATTTGTAGCAATAGCCAAAAATACATTGTATGGGTCAAAATTATAGATTTTTCTTTTATGCCAAAAATCATTAGGATATTAAATAAAGATCATGTTCCATGAAGATCATTTGGAAATTTCCTACCATAAATACATCAAAACTTAATTTTTGATTAGTAATATGCATTGCTAAGAACTTCATTTGAACAACTTTAAAGGAGATTTTCTCAATATTTAGATTTTTTTGCTCCCTCAGATTCCAGATTTTCAAATAGTTGTATCTCAGCCAAATATTGTCTGATCCTAACAAACCATACATCAATGGAAAGATTATTTATTCAGCTTTCAGATGATGCATAAATCTCAATTTCGATAAATTGACACTTAAGACTGGTTTTGTGGTCCAGGGCCACATATTATAAATGAAGGCAGATTTTATTATTTATAATATTTATTAAAGCAATAAAAATTACTTTTATTTAAAACCACTGCAATTTTTTTTTTAAATATTGCATACTTTTTGTTATAATCTTTGCAAATATCTTGTGAATCTTTAACATATTGCAAAAATCCAATCATGTCTGCTACAAATGCTCCAATACAAAATACTGTACAATGAAATAAAAAAAAATTACTAAGCAATTATGATTGACAAAGTATGTGAAAGTCTCTGAAAAGAACATAATAGTATTCTTACCAAGGATCTCGTCAAAGATTTTATATAATCCAGGGACGAACGTGATCTCCCTCAGGTTCATTCCGATTTCTTCATCAAAAACCCACATTTGCTACAAAACATACAATCAGAGTGTTATGTAAAGAAATGAAAAGCACAGAAACAGTGAGGCTTTTAAGAAGCCAGAAATCAGTCAGTTTACAACATTTACTTCAACATTGACTCTACTACAGTTAGCAAAATGATTTTCACATTATAGTTGTTCTTGATTGCTAAAACACTATAACCAGGCTTTTTAACTAAAATTTCAAAACCATAACGCCATTTTTCAAAAAGCACACCAATTTAGCTAAACTATAAACACAATTCCCCTGCTTTGACACATGAGTCAGATTTGGTGAACTGTTACTGCAAAAACTCTTCACACAAATCCCTACATTTCTCAGTGCTTACACAATGTGCTCATTTAGAAAGCTCTAGCATTCAATATTGTTCACTCAAGTCTGCACAGTTTGAGCTCAATTAGCACACAATTACCCAAGTGGAAACACTAGGAGTCAAAATATATCACACACCAATCAGAACCTTCGATGGATAAAGGGCCAGTTTTTCTCAGTTGCTTTGGTGCATTTCTCGAATCAGAAATGAACTTCTTGTTCAACCTCCACATCATCTAGTCACTTGTGCACATCATAAAAAGTTTATCATTCTTTTGAACAAGTTGTGATTGCTTTGGTACATTCATGCAACTGATTATGTACATTTGTCTGCTGTTTCCAACATTATCAGTTGCTATTGTCATGTTGCTCAAAATGAATAGTTCTCTGTGCTGTAGTCTTACCCCTCAAAACATCAAGTCATTAGTTCAAATGCAAAATGGTTGATCTAGTTGTCATAAACTGTCAAGCATATTTTCTACACATTTCTATTAGACTTTTTATAAATTTGCCATTAATTGTTCAAGTGAATCTTGACTTTCACTAATGAAGAGAATATAGATCAACCAATGAAGAACCAGTTCTCTGAAATAGCTCAAAGGTACATCTCATCAACCTTCAATAGGAAAGCATATATATAGAAAGAGGACAAAGACTTACAAATTCTGATAGTGGACTTTCTTATTTTTATTTTCGCCTTTGTGCACATATTTCTTTTTCTATTTCACAATGACGTTGTAATGTGTTTTTTGTTTTTTTTTGGTCAGACCATTAGTAAAAGTGTAACTGTGAATCATATCCAGTCTTTTTCAATCAATATCCCACATACAGTAATGTGTACATTTGTACTTTTGAAATGGATATGTGGCATAAATAAGAAGTGCAGCCTTCTGCATTTCAGTACACTATCATCCAAACTGTTACCATAGTTTACATCAGGTAATACTCACAGAGTGCAGTGTTATATTGACAACATGACTAAGCATGTTGCCTATCTGACACAAGGACATCAGGCATGCAAGATGAATTTACCCCCGCTACCTGGCCAGGGCCAGTACAGCCTGTGATGTTGAAGAGTTTCTTTGGCCTGTCCCGGACCAAAAGATGGGATACTGGGGCAGAATAATTATTTTTGTTGTTTGCTGTATTGTACTGTACACTACATTAAATTGAGGAATAAAACATTTGGCGAGTACCACAAGCAACACTTATTACCGGTTTGTGTAGTATTGTTTTGAATTGATCTCATCAGTGTGTAAAAGTGTTGTAGTGTGTGTGTTTTTGACTGTTTGTGTGTCATGTCTGAGAGCAAAGTTTTTCAGCAAGATTGAGTTGTTTTGAGTGGAGAGCTTCATTTTGACCTGAATATAGGAAGTTTGGGGAACTGAGTTAGAAGTTATGGATTTGTGTTTACTGTTTTGAGAATACGAGGCATAGTTTCAAGAAATGTGTTTAAGCAATCGAGAAAAACTGTAAAAGGTTGGATTCACATTTTCCAGAATGTCAGTGTCTCTAATTTGAATCCTGCTCAAACCTTCTCTCTCACCTGAGTGACGGGCTCCACCGAGCCGATGTAGGTGTCTGGACGGAGGAGGATGTGCTCGAGCTGCGTCTTCTTCTGGTAGATTCTCTCCACTGACATCTTCTTTGAGCTTTCTTTCTTGACCGTCTCACTCTTCCCTGCATCTCCCCGGCCGTTCACTTCCTCTTTTTTCGCACCATTGTTCTTGTCAAAGAGGGTCTGTTGTTAGATACATCCATACATGCAACTTTGTTAAACTTGTCTGCGGCTATCAAATCAACTTTTTGCTTCCTTTAATGTTGTAGTTATTTTACAGACAAAGAGGGTGACCGAAATATTTGGTGAATCCTCTAGATGTCGTGAATTTACAGCTGCATTACAACCGTTCTGAGTATATGATGTGCAAAACGGATACTCTCTGTAAATGTGTCTGTATAATGTGTCTTTCTGTCTTTATAAGTTTGCTAAACTCACTCCACAAACTGTGTAAGGTCAGGGCTTCATAATATATATGTATATGGTAACACTATTACTACTATCACTAGCATATTGGCTGTTTATTAGTACTTATAAAGCACACATTGATGCCTTTTTTCTATTATATGCCCCATACCAAAACTTAACGGTAACACTTTAGAATAGGGAACACTTATTCACTATTAACTATGACTTTTCCCTCAATAAATTCCTCATTTGCTGCTTATTAATAGTTAGTAAGGTAGTTGTTAAGTTTAGGTATTGGGTAGGGTTAGGGATGTAGAATAAGGCATTAATATGTGCTTAATTACTACTAATAAATGACTAATATTCTAGTAATATGCATGCTAATAAGCAACTAGTTAAGAGACCCTAAAATAAAGTGTTACCAACTTAACAACTACTTCAATGATAATATAATAATAATAATTGATGCAAAAGTCATAATTAATAGTTAGTTATTGGTGAGAATTAAAATAAAGTGTGACCAAAAAATAATAATAATAATCTCAATGACATTAACCGAACTCTGCAGCATTAGTGACGGTGGGGGAATTACCTTTTGACATTTTTTTAAAGCATTTTCCTCTTATTATTTCTGAACCTATAATATGTATAAGACAAGTTTGTACAAGACGTAGTTGTAGTTCATGCAAAGATATTTTTGTTTAACATTTACATCATGTTGATTACTTCATGTGTGGTGCACTTGGAATAGAATTTTCTTTAACTAGAGACTTAATAAAGAAAAAGTTACTGGAATCATTTTTTTGCCAGAAAAAAAGTTTTAGAATTTTTATCATGTTAATGTAAAAAATCTTGCGTAATATAACTTGCGTTTGTTTGTTTGCTGGTTTTTATTGTAGTTGTTATACTTGTAGTTTTTGCCATGAAAGATGCTGACATGGCATTAAATAAATATTTACTACTACTTGAATCATGTTGTAGTTACATTTCCAAATCGTAAAGAAAATTGAGAATCGGTCAAACGTTCTGAAAAATTTTGATTAATTTTTTTTACCAAATCACCCAGCCCTAGTTATTTCCTAGATTACACTGAATTAATTTGTGAGAAATTCCAGTGATTTTCCAATGCAATGGCCTCGAACGGCAGCACACACTAGACTCACTCGTTTATTGAGTTATAATAAACTACAAGCATTGTAGCTTTTAGATGATGGCCAGGGCTGTAATCTAATATTACAAATTATTAAAATTATCTTCACAAAGTCACACAAACAAACAAGTGAAAATAGCTAATCCAGTTACTAATGTGTAACAAAGCAGATCAGTTCTCATAATTAACATGTGTCTCCCTATGGGCTGCTCTTTTGTTGTGGCTTTGAGGGGCTTTAAATACAGATCAAACTCATTTAAACCCTTCCACCCTGTCCTGGTTTAATCATCTGTAATAAAGCAATGGTCTGTGTCTGTTAAACATCAAATCTGTGAGTTTGACTCTAATAAAGAGGAAAAAGTTTAAATCAGTGGAAAGACTCGTTCACAGCTGATGAGAATCAACACAAAAGAACTTTCCCCCACATCACCATGAAGAGCTTCAAAAAGCATCATTTTAATACACAAAGTTCAGATTAATGTGCAGTATTAAAAACAGATGCTATATATTGAGCACTGAATGAATAATAGAGAGATGAGGATGAGTCTCTGTGAGCTCATTCGTGTTGAGCTAGATTAATCTTGCAGCCAAAAGGCTAAAGCACATGTATGCGGACACAAACCGGTTATAATACGTAATATGCGATGCCTTTGCGTAATAATACATGAATTACTACGTTAGTAATCATATACGACTTACCACCCAGGTTAAGCCCCCGCTTCCCGCTGCACCGTTAGACATTTTCTATTGTTTAGCCCAGAAAAACAATCAGGAACTGTCCATATGTGATCTGCAAACGCTTCAAACGCCGGGCACCATCCGGGCAGGGTTCCTGTGGTTTCTGTTTCTTTCGTTTGTTTACTGCTGCAGTGGAGGTAAGTTTCTGGAGGCTCGTCTCATGGAGGAAGTGTGTCCGCTTCTACGTGACTGTTCCTCGGCTATTGTTAAAATCGACCACCGGCGCTTGCTCAAGGCCTAGACCTTTAACTCAGAGTTGTAACTAGAACCTAAATATTGAAAGCTGTTAAAAGCTGCGTAATTACATGCTAATAAAGTCTAAATAGGTTAACAAATTATTAAAACATATAACCTATTTTTTCGTGTGCTAAGCAGGTATATCGCCACATAAAAACGATTTTCATTCAATAACAAACAGCCGCGGCGTCTCTCCGGCTACACCATCCGCATGGCGACACGCCCCATAGCTCCATCCGACCAATCCGATGTCCCCATAGCTCCATCTGACCAATCAGATGCCTCAGAATCTGAGGCGCCGGCATTTCAACCAATAGCACAACGGTCGGCGTCGTGTAGCGTCACGCACATAGGTAGAAAAGACTTGTAGGTTTGCCACAATTTTCACTTAATGTCTGTAAAAAAATATGAACTTTAAATATAGACCACAAATATCGACGTAACATTGATAATGTAGCCCCTTTAAAACAGTTACCTGCTGTAAAAATCTGTTAAACTGGATTTAACAAATATTCCAATCTACCTTCTATTGCTGTTAAATTTGATCAATATTTACCTCAGATATAGTACATAATAAACCTGAAACTCTCAGACAGTCAGTTTAAAACAAATACAATAGTTCAATAGCTCATTCGTTACTTGATCCTTCTTATTTATTTTGGTGCGTTAATCTGTTAAATCAGATTTATATATATATATATATATATATATATATATATATATATATATATATATATATATATATATATATACATGCAGTCTTTTTCTCCTTACTACATCTGAATTTACCATCATATCTGATACAATATTTGGATATGGGGAAATATTACAATATGGGGACATCGGATGCGCGGCAGCCCTCGTGTAAAGCCCTCCTAAAACCGAAGAGTGTAAAGACCATCGACTCTACCGTACGAATCCACCGGACAGGGACACCGGCAGAGGACATAAGTATCGACTTTTAATTATCCTATATTATTCCTACTTGTTTCACTTCTGTTTTAGTTTTTATTACCAATTCATACTATGTGTTTCCAGATCAATACTATCACTACCACTCGCAAGCCACGCATCACACACTGTAGACAGCGCAATCCTATCAACCTGCGCACTTTGGCTATGTCTGCTAATACATTATTTTCTTTTTCTATTGGTCTCTGGAATTGTCAGTCTGCTGTCAACGAAGCTGATTTCATTACTTCCATTACTAGTCATTCAAGGTTAAACCTCATGGCCCTGACAGAGACCTGGATCAAACCAGAAGACAATGTTACACCTGCAGCACTCTCCAATAATTTCTCCTTTTCCCACAGCCCCCGTTTGACTGGAAGAGGTGGAGGTACTGGTCTACTCATCTCTAATAATTGGAAATTTACTCCTTTACCATCTCTGAATATCAACAGCTCTTTTGAATCACATTCGGTTACTATTACCTACCCTCTAAAAATCCATTTTGTAGTTGTTTATCGTTCCTCCAGGATTACTAGGTAACTTTGTGGATGAATTAGATTTATTGCTCTCAACCTTTCCTGAGGATGGTACTCCCTTTGTCTTACTTGGAGACTTCAACATCCACCTAGATAAACCTCAGGCTGCAGACTTCCACACTCTGCTTGCGTCTTTTGATCTCAAGAGAGTGCTAACTACGGCTACTCACAAATCAGGCAACCAACTGGACCTTTTTTCCCAAGATGGCGCCGCTGTGTTCGGACGCCGTGCGGGTCGCTCCACTGAGACTTTGCTTAAACTTACTTTTTTCCCTACTTTTACTTTCTCTTTTTACACATTTCACGTCGGCACTGATCACCTACAACATAGAAACACTTTTGGACATTGGAAACCGCTACACCAACCTGCTTCAGGACACTTTATCCACGAATCCTGCGTGGCCTCTGGAGATTCTTCGGAACACGGAGACGAACAATAACCCCCCGAGGCGACGGACCAAGAAACACCGCGGGAAGCGCGCTGGAATTCGAGTCAGACTCAGGAAAAGGGCTCACAGTCCTCCTCTTCCAAGCATTCTCCTTGCTAATGTCCAATCCTTGGAGAATAAGATGGACGATCTTAGAGCCAGGATTAGTTTCCAACGGGACATTAGGGACTGCAACATCCTTTGTTTGTCAGAAACGTGGCTTTCGTCCTCGGTCCCGGACACTGCTGTAATGCCGAGTGATAACTTCTCTGTCTTTCGGACGGACAGAACAGCAGAGGCCGGTAAATCCAGGGGTGGAGGAGTATGTTTCATGATCAACAAGAAATGGTGTGATCCCAGGAATATCTCCATTCTGTCGCGTTCCTGCTCGCCTCATCTGGAACATCTTTCCATTATTTGCCGCCCATTTTATCTGCCCCGGGAGTTTTCATCGATCATTGTTACTGCTGTGTACATTCCACCACAGGCGGACACCGGCTTGGCTTTGTCTAAGCTTCACGATGTGCTCAGCGGCTACATCAACAAACATCCTGATGCTGCTATTATCATCGCGGGGGACTTTAACAAAGCCAACCTCAAGCAGGTCATGCCGAACTTTTATCAACATGTATCCTGTCCAACTAGAGGACCAAACACACTGGATCATTGCTACACTCAGTTCAAGGATACCTACAAAGCCCGCTCACTACCGGCTTTTGGCAAATCGGACCATGCCACAATTTTTCTAACACCGGGATACAAACAAAGGCTCGTTCAGGAACCTCCGGTGCAGAGAGTAGTGACGCGCTGGTCCTCCCACTCAGAGACTATGCTGCAGGCGGCGCTTGATGACGTCGACTGGGACATGTTCCGGGCGAGTTCTTCTGACGTCAGCGAGTTCACGGATGTAGCATTAAGCTTCGTAAACACGCTAACCGAGCAAGCTACAGAAACAATAACGATAAGGACATTCTCCAATCAGAAACCGTGGGTGGACAGAACAATCCGTGCCGCGGTTAACACACGCACTGCCGCTTACAATGAGGCTCTTCTGTCTGGGAATACGAGCGAGTACAAAGCATCGTGCTATGCTCTCCGACGCGCAGTAAGAGCCGCTAAACACAGATACAGAGAGAGAATTGAGTCTCATTTCCAGCTCAACGACTCTCGACGGATGTGGCAGGGACTGAGGACCATCTGTGACTTCGGAAACAAATCCTCCGCGGAGGTGAGAGCAGATCCGTTGCTGGTCGACGAGTTAAACATCTTCTACAGCCGCTTCGATGGCAACGGCGGCGGCGCGTCAGGAAGCAGCAGGCAGAGCAGCGATGATCCTGTAATCACCGTGTCGGAGGATGAGGTTCGGAGGGCGTTAAAGAGAGTGAACGTCAGGAAAGCAGCCGGTCCTGATGGGATAACCGGCCGTGTTCTGAGGTCCTGCGCCGATCAGCTCGCTGGTTTGTTCACTTCCATTTTTAATGAGTCCCTTGCTACCTCCGTGGTTCCCACTCCATTAAAAAAATCCATTATTATCCCTGTGCCAAAGAACAATAAACCCTCTTGCCTGAATGACTATCGCCCAGTTGCCCTCACATCTATAGTCATGAAGGTTTTTGAGAGACTTGTAAAGAGCCACATCTGCTCCTCCATCCCTGATACTTTGGACCCTCTTCAGTTTGCCTATCGCCCAAATAGATCCACGGACGATGCCATTTCTCACGTTCTCCACTCTTCCCTCACACACTTGGACAGCAACAATGGGAATTATGTAAGGCTGCTATTCATTGACTATAGCTCAGCTTTCAACACTATAGTCCCCATCAAGCTGGCATCTAAACTCACTGACCTCGGCCTAAACTCCTCACTCTGTGACTGGATTCAAGACTTCCTCACCGGCAGACCTCAAGTGGTGAAAGTTGGCCAGTTCACCTCAAACTCCATCACTCTGAACATAGGAGCCCCACAGGGCTGTGTCCTGAGTCCCCTGCTCTACTCTCTCTACACGCATGACTGCGTGTCCTCTCACAGCTCCACATCCATTGTTAAATTCGCTGATGATACTGTGGTTCTGGGCCTCATCTCCAACAACGATGAGACCGCATACTTGGATGAGGTAGAGAGACTCACATCATGGTGCCAGGACAACTGTCTCTCACTGAATGTGGGGAAAACTAAAGAACTGATCATGGACTTTAGGAAGAGACAGCAGCAGCCCTACTCTCCTCTCAGGATCAGCGGGACCCCTGTGGAGAGGGTGAGTAGCTTCAAGTACCTCGGCGTAAACATCTCAGAGAACCTGACTTGGACTACACACATCCAATCACAGGTTAAGAAAGCCAGGCAAAGACTGTACCATCTGCGACAGCTGAGGAAATTCAGGGTCTCACCAGCAATCCTGAAAACTTTCTATTCAGGGACCATAGAAAGTGTATTGACTCTGTATTGAAAGTGCATCTCAGTGTGGTTTGGAAACAGCTCCAATCAGGACTGCAAAGCTCTACAGAGAGTTGTGCGCTTAGCTGAGCGCATCTCAGGGTCTGCTCTCCCCTCTCTGCAGGACATCTACCTCAAACGCTGCAAAAGTAGAGCTGTTAAAATCTTCAAGGACTCTAATCACCCTGGTAACTGTCTATTCACTTTGCTTCCATCTGGTAAGCGCTTCCGTAGCCTGATGGCAAAAACTGAGAGACTTAGGAGGAGCTTCTTCCCCCAGGCCATCAGGCTCCTAAACTCTAACTCTGTGTCATAATATCACTTGACTCCATGTAATATCACCATATCAATAAGTTATTCATAATTTCTTTCTCCATGTAAATATCATATATCAATAAGCTATTCATAATTTTTCTCTACCTCATATTGCTGCTATTCAAATACCCTGTACAACTTTTTGCACATTATTTTTTGCACATTCCTCTCATTACTATTTGTCAACAACATACTGACCTGCACATTTATATTTATATTTTTTATCCTATCTTATCTTATCTTATCTTTTATTTTATGTTTGTACTTCTCTTAATATTTGTATTCTTTATAATTGCACTGTCCTTGGAGCGGACCTGACCTACATTTCACTGCTGGTTATACTCTGTATAATTGTGTATGTGACAAATAAAACTCTTGAATCTTGAATTATTTACAGACGACACTGCTCCACTGATCATGTGCTTGTTACTCCACTACACACCTCGGATCACTTCCTCCTCACTCTTAACCTCAACATGATTCCTGACACATCACATACCCCTCCACATGTCACTTTTCAACGTAACTTGCGTTCACTCTCACCCTACCGGCTATCTGCTATGGTTTCATCTTCACTTCCTCCCCCTAAATAGTTATCCTCTCTTGATGCTAACAGTGCTACTGATACTTTCTGTTCCACTCTGACTTCTTGTTTAAATACTTTCTGCCCCTTATCTTCCAAGCCAGCCCATACCACCCCTTCTGCCCCTTGGCTATCTGATGTTCTCCGCGAACATCGTTCTAAACTCAGGGCCGCAGAAAGGGTATGGCGCAAATAACGAAATCCTTCTGACCTTAATTTATATCGATCACTCCTCTCTGACTTCTCTGCTAATGTTTCCACTGCTAAAAGGACATACTATCATGACAAAATTAACAATTCGCCTAACTCTCGCATGCTCTTTAAAACATTCTCCTCCCTCCTTTGTCCTCCTCCTCCATCATTTCTAACAGCTGACGACTTTGCCACATTCTTCATTAATAAAATTACAAACCTCACTGCACAATTTTCCACACCACAATCTATCAAACACATCTTTCCAGCAAACATACACTCGTTCACATCCTTCTCTCCACTCTCTGAGGCAGAGGTCTCTAAACTTATCCTTTCCAGTCATCCTACTACCTGTCCGCTTGATCCTATTCCATCTCATCTCCTTCAAGCCATTTCTCCTGCAGTTGTACCTGCACTCACTCACATCGTTAATACATCCCTTCACACTGGAATTTTTCCCTCAGCATTTAAACAGGCTCGTATAACTCCACTTCTTAAAAACCCCACTCTTAACCCAACTCTTTTAGGGAACTATAGACCGGTTTCCCTTCTTCCTTTCATTGTAAAAACACTTGAACGAGTTGTGTTCAACCAAGTCTCTGTCTTTCTCACACAGAACAACCTCCTGGACAGTAACCAATCTGGCTTCAGAAGTGGACATTCGACCGAAACTGCCTTGCTTTCTGTTGTTGAAGCCCTAAGACTTGCAAAAGCGGCTTCCAAATCTTCATTACTTATCTTGCTGGATCTGTCTGCTGCTTTTGATACAGTCAACCATCAGATCCTCTTTTCAACCCTATTGAGAAAGGGCATCTCAGGAACCGCACTCCAGTGGTTTGAGTCTTACCTCTCTGATAGGTCTTTCAAAGTATCTTGGAGAGGTGAGGTATCCAAGTCGCAACATCTAGCTACTGGGGTGCCTCAGGGCTCAGTTCTTGGACCAATTCTCTTTTCTGTCTACATGGCATCACTAGGTTCTGTCATTCAGAAACATGGCTTTTCATATCACTGCTATGCTGATGACACTCAACTCTACCTCTCATTCCATCCTGATGATCTGACGATAGCTGCTCGCATCTCAGCGTGTCTAACAGACATTTCTTGCTGGATGATGGACCATCACCTTCAACTCAACCTAGCTAAGACAGAAATGCTTGTAGTTTCAGCTAACCCATCGCTTCATCACAATCTCACCTTCCAGTTAGGCTCATCTACCATAACTCCTTCAAAAACAGCCAGAAACCTTGGAGTTGTGATTGATGATAAGCTAAATTTCTCAGACCACATTGCTAAAACTGCCCGGTCCTGCAGATTTGCATTATACAATATTAAGAAGATCAGGCCTTTTCTCTGGGAACATGCAACACAACTCCTTGTTCAGGCTCTTGTTCTGTCCAGACTTGACTATTGCAATGCTCTCTTGGCAGGTCTTCCAGCCAATTCTATTAAACCTCTACAATTAATCCAAAATGCCGCTGCAAGATTAATCTTTAATGAGTCGAAAAGAATGCACGTCACGCCTCTGTTCATCAATTTGCACTGGCTACCAATAGCTGCTCGCATTAAATTCAAGGCATTAATGTTTGCCTACAGAACCACCACTGGCTCTGCACCCCTTTACCTAAATTCATTAATTCAGACTTATATGCCCTCTAGAAGCTTGCGTTCTTCAAGTGAACGACACATTATTGTACCATCCCAAAGACACACAAAAACACTTTCACGGACTTTTTCATTAACTGTTCCCATCTGGTGGAATGACCTGCCCAATTCAATCCGAATAGCCGAATCCTTACCCATCTTCAAGAAACGGCTAAAAACTCATCTGTTCCATCTGTACTTGACCCTCTAACGCTAGCACTCTCTATTTTAATTTTATTTTATCTATGTCTTTTTTATAAAAAAAATTATAATTAATAATAATAATAATATTTATCTGTACTGCATTAGGCTAACTGAGACTTGTAATAGCACTTGCACGTTGTCGCTCTTTTGTTGGTTTTGATTGCTTCTTATGTCCTCATTTGTAAGTCGCTTTGGATAAAAGCGTCTGCTAAATGACTAAATAAATAAATAAATAAAAACAATATTTGAATTTATCATTTAAAGATTCATCAGATGATAATATGTGCCAATATTTATAAATGATCGATTTTGTATAACTGATCGGTAAACTACGTTTTAAAGGAGCTGGATGATAAATCTCAATAGATAATATTGTGTTTTTATCTGTTGGTTTTCGAAATACTGTTGTATGTAATGACTCATTGATCTTTGGTTACTTTAACGTGCAAAAAATGTATGGAATCACAGCTTTTTTTCCATTTTAAACTTAATTGATGGAATTAATGAACGACACAAATGAATCTAATTCCTGTTCAGAACCTGACCAAATCATAAAACAATCATCTATATCAGGGATGGGCAACTTCGGTCCTGGAGGGCCACTGTCCTGCAGAGTTTAGCTCCAACTCTAATCAAACACACCTGCTTGTAGCTTTCTAGTGATCTTGAAGAACTTGATTAGCTGGTTCAGGTGTGTTTGATTAGGGTTGGAGCTAAACTCTGCAGGACAGTGGCCCTCCAGGACTGAAGTTGCCCATCCCTGATCTATATAATGCATCCAAACTTTAATATTTGACTGGAATGGATTGTTGTTATAGACATGATCTTGTTCAAATTTACCCATAAATAAATTAGCATAATTTGGTGCTATTGGAGAGCCCATTGCTGTACCTTGCACTTGCAAATAAAAATCTCTCTCAAATAAAACATAGTTCTTGGTTAAGACTAATGTAGTAAGGTCCACTATATATTGTGATGGTACTCTGCTGTCATCGTCTCTACAGTAAAAATGTAGTGCATCCAAACCTGCTTCATGAGGTATATCTGTAAGAGACATTACAAGCCAGTCCATCGTGCTTATACAAGGAATTTGATTCAATTTATTAAAAAAAACAGTGGTGTCTTTGAAATAAGATGGCAATTTTTTCACTATCGGTTGAATCAAAGAATCAAGACATTTAGATATAGTTTCTGTCAATGACCCATTTCCTGAAACAATTGGTCGCATTGGAGGATCTTCTAGTGATTTATGAATTTTTGGTAAAGTGTATAAAACTGGAATCTCTAATCCTATTAGTAAAATTTAATCAATTAGTTTTTTATAGGACTCAGTCGGGTTAAATACAAGTTTCTTATAAAATGTCTCATCATGTAACATCCCTTTTATTTCCTTGATGTATGCACTAGTATTCATGACCACAATCCCTCCTTTATCTGCTCGATGATTAGTCAATGTCGGATCATTAATTAATGCTGATAATGCTTCTCTTTGCACTCTTGTTAAATTTAGCTTCTCATTATGAGGTTCTTGTAGTAATTTTTCCTCATAGTTTTCTATGAGTCTACAAAAAGTATTAACTGAATGATTATGAATTACTGGCATGAAAGTACTTTTCGGTTTAAACAGTTGTTTTCACATTGAAATTAAAAAAACTTCTCAATTTCACATTTCTAAAAAACTTAATTCAACCTTGACCATGAAGGGATTTGAGACATTATATGGTACAAATGATAGTCCCCCTTACAAAAATTACCTGCGGTACAACATGGTAAAACATTAAAAGTACTACACAAAAATTGTGTGGTAATTATGTGGTATTGTGTTGTTTTTTGGGACGCTTTACCACATCATTTTTGTTGTACAGTATGTGATATTCCTGTGGTACTACTGTCATATTTCTGCAGTAATACATAGTAATTTCCTGTAATAGTCCTGTGGTCCTTTTGTTATATTCTTGTGGTATTCCTGTAATAATTTTGCAGGGTCGTTTATGGTAACACTTAATTTGCTATGATATTCCTGCAAGAAAACCATAGTTTTTCTGTCATAAACCTGTGGTATTACTAGCATACTTGTCATAATCTTAAAAATGTTACAAATACAAAAATGTGACACACCATACTACATCTGCCATATTACATTTCAACATTTATTCACCATGTGTAACAAAATCATCTGTGTCAAGTCAAGTCAACTTTATTTATATAGTGCTTTTAACAATACAGATTGTGTCAAAGCACTTAACAGTATCAAATTGGAGGATAGAGTGTCAGTAATGTATAATAATAAGATTAAACTTTGTATAATTGTGTATGTGACAAATAAAAACTCTTGAATCTAAACACTCAATTTTCAGTTAAAAGCATTTCATTATTGAATTCAGTGATGTCATTGTCTAGCTTAGCTTAGTTTAGTTTAAATAGTATCTGTGAAATAAAATTGACGATAATCGCTAGAAATGAAGTGTCCCCAACTGAGCAAGCCAGAGGCGACAGTGGCAAGGATCCAAAACTCCCTCTGTGACAGAATAGAGAAAAAAACCTTGGGAGAAAGCAGGCTCAGTCGGGGGGGGCAGTTCTCCTCTGGCCAGGATATTATTGTTTATTTATTGTTTAATTAACATTTTAAATGTATTATATTTCTATTTTTATATTGTTGCAATTTCTAACAATAATAGTATTATGTAGTTAGGTATTTTATTATATTTTTAGTTATTTTGTTTTATTTTTTGTTTTATTGTATTTTTAATCAAGGTCTTCACTGGGGATATGTCCCCGGGGCTAATCCAGGTGTCCGGCCTCCGCCGTCGATCAGGGCCGCAGACATCATCTCCCAGCGCCGATCCACCATCTGATCTGGACTCGGACTGAGAAACAGAATAAGAAAGAAACAGACAAATATTAGCGTAGATGCCATTCTTTTTATGATGTAACGAGTACATCATGTGTTATGGGGAGTGTTCCCAGTTCCGGTTGATCTAATTAATGCACCCTAACAATCCTTTAACGGATTTGAATAATAGAAGTGTAGTAGTGTGTTATGTGTAAACCAGGTTAAAAAAATTTGTTTTTAATCTAGATTTAAACTGACAGGGTGTGTCTGCCTCCCGAACAGTGTTAGGTAGATTGTTCCAGAGTTTGGGTGCTAATATTAGCATTTCTGCATTTGAAGTTGAGAGCATAGGTCGCAATTTAGATATGTTTTTGAGATGGAAAAACACAGTTTTACAGATGCTAGAAACGTGGCTTTCAAATGAAAGATTGCTATCAAACAACACACCTAGGTTCCTAACTGATGAAGAAGAATTGACAGAGCAGCCGTCAAGAGTTAGATAGTGTTCTAGGTTATTACATGTGGGGGTTTTAGGTCTGATAATTAACACCTCTGTTTTTTTCAGAATTTAGCAGTAAGAAGTTACTCGTCATCCAGTTTTTTTATATCGACTATGCATTCCGTTAGTTTCTCAATTTGGTGTGTTTCACTGGGCCGTGAAGAAATATAGAGCTGAGTATCATCAGCATAACAGTGAAAGTTAACACCATGTCTCCTGATAATATCTCCCAAGGGTAACATGTAAAGCGTGAAAAGTAACAGCCCTAGTACTGAGCCTTGAGGTACTCCATACTGCACTTGTGATCGATATGATACCTCTTCATTCACTGCTACGAACTGATGGCGGTCAGATAAGTACGATTTGAACCATGCGAAGGCACTTCCACTAATGCCAACAAAGTGTTCTAGTTTATTTAAAAGAATGTTGTGGTCAATAGAGCCGAACACAGCGCTAAGATCCAGTAGAATTAAAAAAGAGGTACAACCACTATCAGATGATAGAAGCAGGTCATTTGTAACTCTAATGAGAGCAGTCTCAGTACTATGATACGGTCTAAATCCCAACTGGAATTCCTCACAGATACCATTTTTCTCCAAGAATGAATATGAGGATTTGTGAGGATACTACCTTTTCTAGTATCTTTGACAGAAAAGGGAGATTTTAGATTGGTCTGTAATTAACTAGATCCTTGGGGTCAAGTTGTGTTTTTTTTAATGAGAGGCTTAATAACAGCCAATTTGAAGGTTTTGGGGACTTATCCTAATGACAATGATGAATTAATAATAGCCAAAAGAGGATCTATGACTTCTGGAAGTAGCTCTTTTAGTAGTTTAGATGGAATAGGTGTTACGAGTATGTCCCTCTCCCTCTCTAATCACAATTTCTTTCTTAGTGAACTCAATGATCAAGAGCATTAGATTCATCGAACAATGGTTGAGAATCTTGCACCACTTTTTGCAGAACTCAGAGTAATCACGTCCAATTGTCGGTTCTTTTTGGATTCGCAGTCCCCGTGGTATCCAACACTTTCTGTAGTACTCACTCAATGTTTGGGCGTGTAGCTCCATTCAAACTCCTTTTTGTTGAAGTGCCAACAGCCTTTGTTCCATTTGTTGTATCGTTTCTTGTGTAGAAATTGAGGACGTGAGTATTTGGCCCGGGAGTAAAATCTTTTCCACATCTCCTATGGTGAATGTGAATATCGAAGCTTTTTCGTCAGTCATTTTACTAATTTCGTTGAAAGACATCTTATTGAACACTGGCAGCAGGTGCTTAATGAGAATTCAGTTCAACAATGTTGTTTGCACCGAGCTCCTTCGTTACTTGATCTTTTTTATTTATTTTGGTGCGTTAATCTGTTGTCACTTTATTGAATTTTCCACTGTTATACTATTTAAAGTTAATTGGTGGAGTATATATTGCTGATTGTTTATTTAAACTGTAGGCTTCTATAATAGTGATAAACGAATAATCCTAGATAATTCTTATAGTCATGGATGTGTAGTGTGATATACTACTGAATATAATGTTTTCTGTTGTGAAAATTGTTTAGAAGTTAAAAGGAAAATGTTTTAATGATTGTGGTGATTCAACATTGATTAATGACTGATGACGTTGACACATTTAGTGATTTGAAAAGTGGTGGAGGGATGTAATTGCTTTACACACTGAGGAAGGCTTGGTAGCTGAAAAGTTTGTGTCTTTCCCTATTGGTGATGAATGTTGAATTAAACGGAAAAAGAAGACTGTTCTCGTGAGTGCAGATCATAATTTCTGGCACAAAAAAATAAAATAGGTCATCAACACTGGAGACAGTGTTGATGAAAGGAGACATGTGACCCTGGAGCACAAAACCAGTCTTAAGTCGCTGGGGTATATTTGTAGCAATAGCCAACAATACATTGTATGGGTCAAAATTATCAATTTTTCTAAAGATCATGTTCCATGAAGATATTTTGTAAATTTCCTTCCGTAAATATATCAAAACTTAATTTTTGATTAGTAATATGCAATGCTAAAAACTTAATTTGGACAACTTTAAAGGTTATTTTCTCAATATTTTGATTTATTGTACCCTTAGATTCCAGATTTTCAAATAGTTGTATCTCGGCCAAATATTGTCCAAACCATACATCAATGGAAAGCTTATTTATTCAGCTTTCAGATGATGTAAAAATCTCAATTTTGAAAAATTGACCCTTATGACTGGTTTTGTGGGCCAGGCTCACATATCAAGTCAAGTCAAGTCAAGTTGAGCTTTATTGTCATTCCGCTACATGTGGGGACATACAGTGGAACGAAATGTCGTGCCTCGCAGGACCACGGTGCTACATAAATACAGACATACAACAATGAAGTAAAAAAACACTATAAACCTATACACAACTAACCTACTGACAGATTTTAACTATAAGTATACTATACGTATATAAATATTTACCCAATACAAACAAAAAAAAATTAAGATAAAAAATACAAACTATACGAATGCTTCACATAAATATTTATCCTATACAAACTAAAAAAAGTAAAAGATAAAAAATACAAACTATACGAATGCTTCACATAAATACTGTACATGTGCAAGAGAAACATTTTGAGTCAAGCAGCTGGTTGGGGAACAGTGCAGGATGATTTGTAGTGCATGAGCATGTAAACATACATATATTGCTGAGTCTTTTGTGGGATTGTGTAATGTGTACACGCAGCAGTGTGTGTAAAGT
This sequence comes from Barbus barbus, assembly GCF_936440315.1. NCBI lineage: Eukaryota > Metazoa > Chordata > Actinopteri > Cypriniformes > Cyprinidae > Barbus > Barbus barbus. The sequence goes on along the minus strand of NC_136747.1, from coordinate 2,012,632 downwards.
GTCTAGTTCACATAGAGGAGAGTGTGTTACTACAGGTGGTTTGTACAGGCCCACTCACCTGTGTGTAGCACACTTCGAATTGCACAAAAAAGTTCCATACAGTTTTTTCTTTGGTGTGGTAAGGTTTGGGGGGTGTTTGGGGTGGGGGGTGGTCCATGTTTCAGGAGGTAGGGGTTTGCATGGGGTTTGAGTTCAGGGCTCTCAGCCTGGGGGAAAAACCTGTTGAGCAGTCTGGTGGAGCGGGCTCTGATGCTCCGGTACCGTCTTCCTGGTGGTAGGAGCTGGAAGACACTGTGGGAGGGATGGGTGGAGTCCTTCACGATGCTGTTGGTTTTGCTGGAGCATAGTGTAAGGAAAATGTTCAGGATGGGGAGAGGGGCACCGATGATCTTTGCAGCTGTATTCACTGTCCGCTGGAGGGTCTTGCGGTCAGCAGCACTGCAGTTCCCGTACCTGACAGTGATGCAGCTGGTCAGCACACTCTCAATGGTGCCCCTGTAGAATGTGGTGAGGATGGGTGGAGGGAGACTTGCTCTTTTCAGCTGGCGGAGAAAGTGTAGGCGCTGTTGTGCCTTTTTGGAGAGTGACTGTCATGGTTCATGGGATCACGGTCTCATCTGGGCTTGGTACTGTTGACTACAAAGAAGATTAAACTTAAAGATGGTTTGATAGATTGAGATGGAACAGAATAACTGATAACTCACGAGTCCATCACTCCAGGAAGGTTTTTTCCAGTGCAGTGAGATTTCGCAGCCATGTTGGTGAAGGCTCTCCTGAATTTTTCTGCCATATCTGGGGTGAGTTCAGATATTAATTTCTTTCAGACAGAGGTGTGTCCCATGTGTCTCGTGTTAGAGTTTTGCCTCCAGCTTCTTGAAATGCCTTTCTTCACCCTCCTCAGTTCCCTCTTCAGCGTCTGCCAGTAGGCCAGCCCTGTAGTCATCATTTGCATCGCTGACATACCTTGCCAGGGAACTGAGCTTGCTGAACTCCTCTTGTAGTTCATCCTCCTTTCTGTTTGGCAGCTGTTGCAAGGCCTGTTGGGTCATACAATCCTACCAGTTGCGTCTTTGGATGATCAGGAGCTGTGGTCATAGTATCTCTTCAGGAACGGGAGAGAGGGCCAACTGAGCTCTTACCAAACATTTCAATGCCATGCACTCCCTGTGGGTGCGCAGGTAAATATGGTCCCAAGAGCACTTCCTGGGAAGTTGGTTCCACCAACTCCATTGCATGGTTGCCCCCTGCAGGCAGGTTGGGAGTGCTCTGAGTGTCCTGGGTGAATCTAGGCTGGAGTGCTCAGTCTTCCATTGTCCTTTCAAGCTCAGCCTGCTGGTGCTTGTCGAGCTTGACTTCTTCACCCTCCTCAGTTCCCGCTTCAGCGTCTGCCAGTAGGCCAGCCCTGTAGTCATCATTTGCATCGCTGAGTCAGTGAGTACAGTGAGTGGGTGTGTCTGATTACTGCAACGAGCTAATCAATTCCAGGTGTGGCTCATTTGCGGCTCTATATTAGCTGTGCTAATCTCGCCTTGTTTTGTCAGATCCTTGATGTTTGTCCTTGCGTTCCTGGTTTCTTTCTGTTTCCTTTTTTCTGGCTCCTTGGTCGGCATCCTGGGATTCTTCCTCCGTGAGCTGCCCATTGCATCCCTGCGCTACAGTGACTTTTCAGCCCTTGGCTAGATTGATGTGGACGCGCAATTGTTGTTCTTCAGAGATTCTCTAATAAACTGTTTGTTTAGCACCCGCTATTGAATCCTGTCTCTGCTTCCTTGTGACAGAAGGATCTGACCCTAACACTACCAGATGGATTCAACGGAGGCTTCAACACTGCAAGGTCTTTTTGCCTCTAGCAATGCTCGTATGGATCGCCAGGATGAGCAATGCTGGCTACTGGGCGTGCTGTGCAAGCACTCGTAGCGCAGGTGTCCGAGCTCACCACCCAATTACAACTTTTAAGAGCACCCGCTGCGCCACCCTCACCGCCCGTTCCCCCGATTCCAGCAGACAACGCTCGTCAGCATGAACCCAGATTACCCACACCAGAGATGTACGGGGGGAACCCGATCTCTGCAGAGCCTTTCTAACTAAATGCTCTATGTTCTTTTCCCTCCAGCCTCTGACATTTGCCACTGAGGAGGCGAAGGTGGCCTTGGTGTTGACGCTACTGACTGGGGAAGCAGCGTTGTGGGGAACGGCGGTGTGGGAGAACCAACATCTCTGCTGTTCCTCGTTCCACGCCCTCAAGGAGGAGATGAGACGGGTTTTCGATCGCGCGGCGACAGGCCGCGAAGCAGCTAGGAGGTTAGCTGATCTCCAGCAAGGAGAGAGAACCGTCTCCTGTTATTCGATTGAATTTCGAACCCTAGCGGCAGAGAGTAAGTGGAACGCAGTGGGACATGTTCCGGCATGGGTTGGCTGATCGCATCCAAAGGGAAATATTCATGTTGGAGCTACCTCCTGATTTGGACGGTCTCATAGACCTGGCACTGAGCGTGGACTCACGCCTTCAACAGAGCGGTCAGCGAAGTCGTCACCTGTGGGACTTCGCATTTCCTGAATATTCTCCCACCAACTCCGATGATGCGATTAGTCAGCCGCCAGGAGGCGAACCCATGCAGGTGGGGAGAGCTCGGCTTTCCCGGGAGGAGAGAGAACGTCAGAGGAGGCAAGGTTTGTGCATTTCCTGCAGGACTGCTGGACATTTTTTAGCTGAGTGTCCCGTAAAAGGGCAAGCCTGACAGCGCATCTGAGGCTGCTGTCGGGTGGCATCTCTTTTAATAAGACCTCAGCTAATACTCTCCTCCCAGTTAGATTGCAATGGGCGGCCAGAAGTCAGGAGTGCAAGGCGTTAGTGGACTCTGGGGCTGAAGGTAATTTTTTGGATTTTTCTTTTGCCAAACATATTCCCATTATCACGCTCGACCACAGGATTTTTGTTAGGGCACTCAACGGACAATCACTGCCTTCTGTTACGCACTCACCAACCCCATTACCCTCATCACGTCTGGCAATCACACCGAAAGGATTCATTTTTTTCTCACTGACTTCCCCTTAACACTGGTCGTGTTGGGCCATCCATGGCTCACCAAACAATCCCTGGATCGATTGGGGCCAGAGCTCCGTGGACAAAGAGAGCTGTGAAATTGGTATGCAGCCGCTCGCACCAAGACCAAACAATCTTATCTTTCGGCTTCCCAAAACAACAGAACTGCCTCGATCAAGGTCGTTCTGAAAACAACTCCCCCGGAAGGGCACTGCAGTGAGACGCTCTTGCTTCCTGACCCCTCCCACAGACACCTGGTGACTGTCGACTCCGTCTGGGTCCCGAGCAAGGCCGTTTCCATGGCAATTGCTGTGTCGCTATCACAATCTGCGGACTGAGACAACTTGTTTTGGATACCAGCGGGGCGGATTTCCAGGCCTTCAAATACACGAACTTACATACACACACACACATACCAATATATACAGACATTCCACCCCCCCTCCACCCCCCACCCCCACCCCGATCCCTCGCCTTCGCTGCTTTGTTCCGCCAGTCCGACAGGCGGGTCTGAGATCGGCGCTGATAATAGCTGCTGGACCGGATGGCTGTTTGTAGGAGCTGGATTACCCCCCACCTGTTGCAAGTCGTGTGTCTATGGTGTATTGATTATGTGCTTTTGTTGCTGGGGTGTTTTTTCTGTTCTCACACTGTACTCCCATAGGAGCATAGTCTGGGGGTTATTTTTTTTTCTCCCCTCCTTCCTCATGTTTAAGCTGTATTTCTTCCTCAAATTCCCTGTCTTCCTGTCCTGTCCACCCCCTTGTCATATTGTATTGTATGTATGTTTGTGTATGTATGGACAGGTTGATGGCTAATTTCGCTGGTACTTGTGACTAGTGACAATAAAGGGCTACTACTACTACTACTACTACTACTACTCTTGGAGCGAGTCATGTTATGCGTCTTGTCTTGTGTCTGCCTGTTCCCCTGTGTCTTGTTCTCCATTGCAGGATGAGGCGGTGAACCTGTCTAACGTGCCCGCAGAGTACCACGACCTGAAGGAGGTGTACAGTAAGTCCAGGGCTGCTTCTCTCCCTCCACACCGTCCCTATGACTGTGCTATAGACCTAGTTCCAGGTACGTCTCCGCCTAAAGGCAGGTTATACTCACTTTCTGTTCCGGAAAGGGGGACCATGGAGAAATATATTTCTGATTCTCTGGCAGCCAAGTTCATTCGTCCTTCTTCTTCTCCAGCTGGGGCAGGTTTTTTTTCCGTCGCAAAGAAGGATGGCTCCTTGCGACCTTGTATTGACTACCGAGGCTTGAACAACATCACGGTAAAGAATACTTATGCTTTGCCGTTGATCTCTTCAGCTTTCGAGCGGTTGCAAGGAGCATCCCTTTTCACCAAGTTGGAAGATGCAATGCTTATCATTTGGTCCGCATAAGAGAAGGAGATGAGTGGAAGACTGCTTTTAATACCCCAGGGGGCATTTTGAACATCTTGTTATGCTTTTCGGGCTATCTAACTCCCCCGCGGTCTTCCAGGCGCTCGTTAATGACGTGCTGAGAGACATGGTCGATCAGTTCATATATGCCTACCTGGATGACATTGATTTTTTCTTCTTCTCTCCAGGAACATGTTCAGCACGTCAGACGAGTGCTCCAAAGGCTGCTCAAGAATGGGCTTTTTGTCAAGGCGGAGAAGTGCGTGTTTCATGCATAGTCGGTTCTGTTTTTGGGTTACATCATCTCGTCCGAGGATAAATGCATGGATCCCGATAAGGTTAAGGCTGTGGTGGATTGGCCCACCCCTGATTCCCGTAAGGACCTGCAGAGGTTTCTGGGGTTCGCCAATTTCTACCGGCGTTTTATTCGCAATTTCAGCCAACTAGCCGCTCCTCTGACTGCCCTGACCTCCACCAGGGTGACGTTCAGGTGGTCAAGTGCAGCTGAATACGCATTCTCCAACCTCAAGAGCCGCTTCGTTTCGGCTCCCGTTCTCGTTGCCCCTGATTCCACACGTCAATTCGTGGTGGAGGTCGACGCGTCGGAGGTGGGGGTAGGTGCGGTGTTATCTCAGCGTGCTGCTTCGGACGACAGGGTTCATCCCTGCGCGTTTTTCTCTCATCGATTATCTCCCGCCGAATGCAATTACGACATTGGTAACAGAGAGCTGTTGGCGGTTAATTTTGGCCTTCTTGTTAAACAACGGTTCTGGTGGCCTTCCATGGCCCGCAACGTCCGGGATTTTGTTTTGGCCTGTTCAGTCTGTGCTCGGGGTAAGCCTTCCAATCGTTCGCCAGAGGGGCTACTCCAACTGTTGTCCGTCCCTTTGAGACCCTGGTCCCACATCGCACTTGATTTCATCACTGCCATCCCGCCCTCCCAGGGCAATACGGTTGTTTTGACCGTAGTGGACCGGTTCTCGAAGGCGGCTCATTTCATCCCCTTGCCCAAATTACCCTCTGCCAAGGAGACATTGGTAACCGTTGTAGATCACGTCTTTCGTATTCATGGCCTCCCGGTAGACGTGGTCTCTGACAGAGGGCCCCAGTTCATATCCAAATTTTGGAGAGAGTTTTGTCGTTTACTGGGGGCGAGTGTTAGTCTGTCTTCGGGGGTTTCACCCTCAGACCAACGGTCAGACTGAGCGGGCTAACCAGGATCTTGAGAGAGTGTTGCGGTGTTTTGTCACACAGAATCCCACTTCCTGGAGCCAACAACTCTCGTGGGTTGAGTACACTCATAACTCGTTGCCAGTGTCGTCTACGGGCCTCTCGCCATTCGAATGTAGCTTAGGTTTCCAGCCACCTATTTTTCCAAGTCTGGAATCTGAAGTCACGGTTCCCTCTGCTCACGCCTTCATCCAGAGGTGTCGTTGCACCTGGAGAAGAGCCCGTGAGACTCTCCTTCGGGTGGGAGCACGCACCAAGGCCGATCGCCACCGGTCGAGGCCTCCCATCTACGTCGTAGGTCAAAAGGTGTGGCTTTCTACTAAGAACATTCCGCTCCGCCCCGTATGTAGTAAACTTGCTCCCAAATTTATTGGCCTGTTTGCTGTCACTAAGATTCTTAGCCCAGTGGCAGTCCGCCTCAAACTTCCTCCGGCGTACCGGAGAATTCATCCCATGTTCCATGTTTCCAAAATTTAAACCAGTTTTTCATTCACGACTTAATCCGCCTACTCCGGTTCCTCCACCGCCGCGTCTCGTATATGGGGAACCTACCTTTCTGGACTCGAGACGGAGGGGACGCAGATTCCAGTTCTTGGTGGACTGGGAAGGGTACGGTCCGGAGGAGAGAAGTTGGGTTCCTGCCAGGGACATATTGGATCACTCACTTATTGATGATTACAATCAACAGGTAAGATCAGCAGAGAACGCCAGGAGGCGCTCTTAGGAGGAGGGGTACTGTCACGGTTCATGGGATCACGGTCTCATCTGGGCTTGGTACTGTTGTGTGTGTGTGAGTAGGTGTGTCTGATTACTGCAACAAGCTAATCAATTCCAGGTGTGGCTCGTTTGCGGCTCTATATTAGCTGTGCTAATCTCGCCTTGTTTTGTCAGATCCTTGATGTTTGTCCTTGCGTTCCTGGTCTCTCTGTGTTTCCTGTTTCTGGCTCCTTGGTCGGCTTCCTGGGATTCTTCCTCCGTGAGCTGCCCATTGCATCCCTGCGCTACAGTGACTTTTCAGCCCTCGGCTAGACTGATGTGGACGCGCAATTGTTGTTCTTCAGAGATTCTCTAATAAACTGTTTGTTTAGCACCCGCTATTGAATCCTGTCTCTGCCTTCTTGTGACAGTGACATGGTGTTGGAGGTCCAGGTGAGATCCTCTGTGATGTGCACCCCCAGGAATTAGAATAGATTAGCAATCTAGTTGTTTGGCTAATTGTGTTGGTTATTGACAATATTAGGCCTATAACTCACACAAATTAATGAAAACATTTTGTTTCATAATTTCACTTACTAGAATTGGATAATGAATCTTTGAGCTTGATGGTAGAAGTTAACAGCTGAATTTGTGCAAAATAAAATATAAAGTAAAATATTATTATCTGTGTGGGTTTTACTTTGTAGAAATATTATTAGTTTTTTACACATAAAACATTTTGGGTTTTATAATAAAACAGCTGTCTATTACATAGGTGCTACACAGCTATGAATTGAAAATATGCTTGTGATTTCGTTTTTTTTATTATTATTTTATTGTCTTTATTTATTAAAACTGTCTCAATTTGTATTTTCAAAATGTGTAAATATGAGAAATATGAGAAGAACTTGCTGATGAATTTTGTAATTTTGAAAGTTCAAACAAAAAAACTAACATATGAAAAATATATAACCATATGGCCAAAATGAGACTGAAATAAGAGGTTGAAATCAGATCAGACCCAGAAGGATTAAACTCTGATAAAGGATTCCTGTTAATTTTTGTTAAAATTGTATAGAATTTCAATGTTTCAGTGCTTACTCTGTTCAGGGTCGACTGTTGTAATAATAATGCAAAAACTGACACTTTAGATCAACATTTCAAACAAAAATTTAAAATATATATATAAACCTTGACAAAATGTACTCTTTGAGCATGCATTAATATACATTTAAATCCACAACCTAATAAAAGTAAACTATGTCTAAAAACAACTAGAGAATTCACAAGACTCTCTATAGCAGGGGTCTCAAACTCGCGGCCCGGGGGCCAATTGCGGCCCGCGGGATGATATTTTGTGGCCCCCTACTTGACATCAAAGTTTAGTGTTAGTGCGGCCCGCACGTTGTTCTCAAACGCACCTTTTTGCTGAGTCTTGCCACGCTTTTATTTAAATTTTTATCACTTATGGGCTACCATAGATAGTCTCGTGACAGCTTCCGGCGGTGTTTGTACGAAGTACATGGGGAAGTGTCAACGTTAGTCACTTGGTTGAAACTTGTTCAGGAGTGACACCAAGTGGACGGAAAATATATGCCATCACCCAGTTCCAGTCATGTCTCTCTCAAAACGTGCCGTGAAGAGAAAGGTTGGCAACGAGCACAGGCAATTTCAGGAAAAGTGGGAGACGGAATTTTTTTTTTTCGAGCACAGGGGCACCCCTACGTGTCTCATATGCACAGAGAAAGTTGCAGTGTATAAGGAATACAACGTCAGACGTCATTACTCAACTAGACATGCTGAGGAGTATACAAAATACCAGGGAGATGAGAGAAAGAACCGGGTCGCCAGTCTTAAAAAATGTCTATTGAGGCAACAAGATTTATTCAAGAAAGCAAGCAAAGAGAATGAAGCAGCAGTCGAAGCTAGCTACGTGGTGAGTGAGATGATTGCTAGGGCCGGAAAGCCATTCAAAGAAGGCGAGTTCATCAAAAAGTGCATGTTAATAGCTGCAAGTAAAATCTGTCCGGAAAAGAAGGGTCAGTTTAGCAACATCAGCCTTTCAGGTAACACAGTGGCAGAGCGCATTTCTGACCTGTCAGAAAACATATATGATCAACTGTGTGAGAAAGCCGAACGTTTTTGTGCATACTCAGTCGCTCTTGATGAGAGCACAGACAACACTGACACTGCGCAGCTCGCAGTATATGTCCGTGGTGTTGACGACAATTTTGAAGTGATCGAGGAGTTGCTCGCAGTGATTCCAATGCATGGTCAGACCACCGCTCAGGAGATATTCCGCCAGCTGTGTGGTGCTATTGAGGATGCCGGTTTGTCATGGAAGAGGTTTGCTGGAATAACAACCGACGGAGCACCATCAATGACAGGAAGGAAAAATGGACTGGTGGCACTTGTTCAAAGAAAACTGGAAGGGGAGAATGTGGAGGAGGCCATTGCTCTGCACTGCATTATCCATCAGCAGGCCCTTTGCGGCAAATGCCTGAGGTTTGACAATGTGATGTCTGTTGTTGTGAAATGCATCAACCATATCAGATCCAGGGGCTTAAAGCACCGGCAGTTCTGCGCCTTTTTGGAGGAAATAGAGTCAGAATATGAGGATGTGCTCTACTTCACAGAGGTACGTTGGCTCAGTAGGGGAAACGTCTTGAAGAGGTTTTTTGAGTTGAGAGCAGAAGTGAAAGCCTTCATGGAGAAGGATGGGATGGCTCTTCCTGTGTTAAGTGATCCCAAATGGCTCATGGACTTAGCTTTTCTTGTTGATATCACACAGGAGCTGAATGTACTGAACAAGAAGTTACAAGGTCAGGGGCAGCTTGTCAGTGCTGCCTATGACAACGTGAGGGCATTCTCTACAAAACTTGTGTTATGGAAAGCCCAACTCTCTCAGACAAACCTCTGCCATTTCCCAGCATGCAAGGCACTCATGGATGTGGGCACACCATTCAGTGGTGAGAAGTATGCTGATGCCATTATGAAGCTACAGGAGGAATTTGATCGCAGGTTTGCAGACTTCAAGACACACAGAGTCACTTTTCAAATTTTTGCTGACCCCTTCTCCTTCGTTGTGCAAGATGCTCCTCCTGTACTTCAAATGGAGCTCATTGACCTGCAGTGCAATTCTGAACTCAAAGCCAAGTTCAGGGAGGTGAGTGGAAACGCAGACAAGCTTGGACAATTTTTGAGATAATTGCCACCCACCTTCCCTGAGCTGTCCAGGATGTTCAAGCGGACCATGTGCCTTTTTGGGAGCACATATCTATGTGAAAAGCTCTTCTCCACCATGAACTTCAATAAGTCAAAGTACAGGTCCAGACTTACTGATGAGCATCTTCAAGCCATACTGAGGGTCTCAACTGTTTCCTCCCTCAAGCCAAATGTGTCTCAGCTGTGTGAGAGGAAGCGCTGCCAGGTCTCTGGCAGCAAGGAGTAGGCAAGAGAAGCCTTTTTCTTTTCTGTTCATGTTCAGAATGAAAGTTCATGTTCAGAAGGACAGTTCATGAAGAACCTTTCATGTTCAGAAAGGAAAGTTAAAATTCAGAGGAACCGTTCATGTTCAGAAGAACTGTTGAAGAACCTCATGTTGAAGAACTGTTAATAATAAAGACTGAGAAGTTAAGATAAGTTGTGCTCCTTTTTTTGGAATACTTGAAACCCTTTTTTTGTGGAATACTTAATGCGGCCCAGCCTGACCCAGACTCTACCTCCAGCGGCCCCCAGGTAAATTGAGTTTGAGACCCCTGCTCTACAGTGTCCCATACAGGAATCTAGTGGTTACACCATGAAAGTACATGTTTTTCTTTCTTTGCTCTCACCAGGAGATGCTAATCTGCCTTCATGAATTGGATTTTAAAGGCCTATTCTCTGTTTTAATCTGAAATACTGCATTAATTCTTTATTTTTTCTTTTAAACTTTGTACCCTCTTAAGTGTAAAGCGTTTTGAGAATGAATTTTTAAAGGCACTATATAAAAAATAAATGTATTATTGTTATTATTATTATCAATAGAATTTTTTTTATTTTTTAAATCAAAAAGTATTGTTTTCAATGGGAAAATGTATCATAATTATTGCATAAATATTAATTAGTACTATAAAATTTATTTCAAAATACAATATATATATATATATATATATATATATATATATATATATATATATATATATATATTATTAAACAAAAAGATATTAGGTTGATTTTCAGGTGTCCAGTCACTTTTGAACGAAAGGAACATGAGTGTGGCTCACAAATAAGTTCCACACAAGGGTTAACCTAATGCCTAACATGCTAAAAACAATATTAATGTTTCCAAAATATTTGACTTAACCCCAGCCAGGGATCATTTTTATTTTGATTCATTCTGAGCAAAATATTTTTTTCTGTTCCAGAGGTCTCCTTTCCAAAAAGCATCCAGTTAGAACAAAAATAAAAGGACACTTAATGTTATAATGAGAGTACATTGTGCTAATACACTTTGAAAATAACAATAACATCAGATCGATCACTTAAGTGTTTGCATTTATTTTATTTTTTTTCAGAGACCGATTCAGTCATAACCAAAACATTTCATGTGCATGTCATCAGTTACAGATGTTGCTTACAGCGCCTTTGATTAATATGGTCATATCTCATTATTTTGGTGTCTATGGTGGTCACAGCCCAGTCATCGGTCCTTGTAAGCATATAGAAATTCAGAGAAAATTGTTTGTATATGTAAATATTTGTACTTGGTATGGACTTAATGTACCTACAGTGACAGTAAAATTTGCTTAAGCATTTGTGATAAAGTTTAATTGTACTACTTAGAAGCAGATATGAATGAATAAAGAAATAACACTGAAAATACTGAAAGAAAAATGATATACTGTAAAATGATTCTCAGGTATGGTTTCTAATACTGTAATTGTAGTACAGTCAGAATATTTCTCACTGTACACTCTTAAAAATAAAGGTGCTTCGTGATGCCATAGAAGAACTTTTTTTTTGTCTAAATGGTTCCATAAAGAACCTTTAACATCTGCAGAAACTTTCTGTTTCAGAAAACTTCGGAGTATAAAAAGGCAAGAAAGAGATGGTTCTTTAAAGAACCTTTGACTGAATGGTTCTTTGTGGAACCAAAAATGGTTCTTCTATGGCATCGCTGTGATTATTTCCCCATACATTATTCATCACCATTATTTTTAAGAGTGTAAATGTAGCCACATCACAGTCTCTAGCTAATGTAAGTGACTAGGTTGTTGCAAATAATTGCCAATGTCATCATAGTCACTTTCTGAACAGACTGCTTCATTATCATAGCTGACGGGTGAGTACAGTGGGGAGTCCTCTCTGCTGCCGCCCTCTTTATCTAGCTCTGACCATGAAAGATAAACCAAAGAAAATTACATATTAGTGCAATAAACTCAAAACATTACCAAAAACTCATGGTTTGAGGTAAAGAGGGTTGCATGCTGCAAACAGTAAACTGAATAGACCATTGTGAAACATCTCAACAAACCATTAAGACATCAGTTTGGCGTGTAAATGTATATTAATTGCTGCTGGTAGACACACACACCTTGGTAACTGAAGGCAGGATCTGTGGTGGGGCCCAGGAATGACCTTCCGGATCCCTGCTTCAAGAAATCTGCATTATCTGAGTAACATTTGGAACACTGTTATACATATTGTTATACAGTATATACATATACTATAAATACATATATATCCTAGTAGTCCACATTTGAAGTGGATCAAAGCCTTTCATCAAAATTGTCCTAAAACCTTGTCTTAGGACAACTTTGGTGAATTTTTTTGATCCACTTCAAATGTTGACTACTGTATACATATATACATGTTATATATAAACTGTTATGAATGTATATCTCAGAAACAACAGGCAACTACTTCAAAATCCTTAAGTATCAGTTCTGCGTTTAACCCTCCTAAGCTTTTCAAAAATTGAATACATATACACACAGTATCGTGGTGCAAAGTCAACGATCTTAAGAGTAAAGATTCAGAGATATTGGCGCTTTGTAAAGAGCAGAGAGCCAGTTGTGTTTTCTGTGTTATTTTGACACTTCTGTCTGTTTCAGTTCAGTGTCAGGATCCGGATATTCCTGCTCCATGTTTTTTCGTGAATTTCTTCATCCACGTTTCATGTGCTTATGTGTTGTTTCGCTTGAGCACATTTGTTTTCATTGGCTAGTTGTTCTTGTATCCTCACGTCTGGAGTGAGCGATACAAGAACTATCATTTATGTGCTTTGTGAAGAAGTCTTGACCTTGCCTTCTTGATATCACATTATTGTTTAATTTGCCCCACCTGCCTTCCCTTGTTACCCTCACTACCTTCCCTACATATTCATGTGCATTGCTGTGCCAAATCATCTCCTAGTCTTGTGCCTTCCATGTCCTATTCCTATGGAAGCAGAAAATGACAATAGTTTTTGAGACATAAAGCATGCTGAATTCCACAAATCGAAAAAAAGACACATTGCAATTAACAGTGCTTTCATTTTAATGCCTTGTATTTCCAGGGCTTGCATTTTTAGGTCCTGAAATTTAACATAGTTGTTTATTTAAGCTGTGAATATTTCAATTCAAAATATTTCACACACATTTTCATAATTAAAAATTCAATAATTCATATTCACCTTACAGAATTCACTTCCAAAATATTCAGTCTGTTTAAAAATGCGATGTATAATATTAGACAGGCAAATTTCGGTCATTTTATTTCATTTTCCAAATTCGCTGCCACAAATTCAGTGGTTAAAATTCGGCAGAAAATTCAGCGTTGCACATCCGGGACCCGCAGGAATAGCAGTAGAGCACCGATGCATGATCTCCAGCTGCTGTCAGCCGCTCACCAGCAGGTGGCGCAAGCGGCTGTTGATGAAGGCCATATGTGGCTCAAGACGTTCATTTACAAAACTGATTTGCAGAAATGGAGCAAGCGCTAAGTAGAAGTTTTGATTATCGGGGCCTTTATTTCGTTGCTTAGTTTCTGTAACGTTGTATCATGGCTTGTGTGACGCTGTGCTGTAATACTGGGTTACCCCTCATACATCACACTCCAGGATTCCCCAACGACGCGTAACACTCCTCAGTGATACAACTAATACAGTGATATAAGACCTCAGATCTCAGAACACACTTTACTGATGATTATGTGAACTATATCGACAGTTAAGCAGATGTAGAATATGAACGAACGCGCAAGGTTCCCTCAGAAATCGGTTAAAGAAAACGCATTATGCGGCTCAGTAGCAATGACTTCTGGCCGTTTGATAATACCTAAAATATCAAAATCGACTGCGGGCGGCAGATCCTTTTCCTATTTAACACCCAAACTCTGGAACAATCTACCTAACACTGTTCGGGAGGCAGACACTCTCTGTCAGTTTAAATCTAGATTAAAGACACATCTCTTTAACCTGGTTTACACATAACACACTACTACACTTCTATTATTCAAATCCGTTAAAGGATTGTTAGGCTGCATTAATTAGATCAACCGGAACCGGGGACACTCCCCATAACACATGATGTACTCGTAACATCATAAGAAGAATGGCATCTACGCTAATATTTGTCTGTTTCTTTCTTATTCTGTTTCTCAGTCCGTGTCTGGATCAGATGGTGGATCGGCGCTGGGAGATGATGTCTGCGGCCTTGATCGTCGGCGGAGGCCGGACACCTGGATTAGCCCCAGGGACATATCCCCAGTGAAGACCTCAACTTAAATACAATAAAACTAAAAATAAAACAAAATAACTAAAAACATAATAAAATACCTAACTACATAATACTATTGTTAGAAATTGCAACAATATAAAAATAGAAATATAATACATTTATACATTTAAAATTTTACAATAATTTTTACAATAAAGTTTACAAATAAACAATAATATCCTGGCCAGAGGAGAACTGCCCCCCCGACTGAGCCTGGTTTCTCCCAAGATTTTTTTCTCCATTCTGTCACAGAGAGAGTTCTGGTTCCTTGCTGCTGTCGCCTCTGGCTTGCTCAGTTGGGGACACTTCATTTCTAGTGATCATCGTCAATTTGATTTCACAGATACTATTTAAACTAAACTGAGCTAGACAATGACATCACTGAATTCAATAATGCCTTTAACTGAAAATTGAGTGTTTAATCTTATTATTATACATTACTGACACTCTATCCTCCAATTTGATACTCTTAAGTGCTTTGACACAATCTGTATTGTTAAAAGCGCTATATAAATAAAGGTGACTTGACTTGACAATAACAGCTATTATTAGGCTTGTTTGAGATGCGCCTTGCCTCGCCTGATGAAATAAGCTAAGATCAGGCAAGACGGACAGTTATGACCTCTAGAAGTAGAACAGATAGCTACGAAATCAGCGGGTATTGCGTTATTCTCACTCATGTGCTGTGCTGCTGATAAACGTGATATAGCCTAATTTCAGTTCTGTTGCTTTTATATGAATATTATATGATGAACAAGACACTCAATGTGCTTGCTATTTAATCCCATACGAAAGAAAGGTGTATTTATCATTCATTTCTAATATTGTATTTTTAATATGACAACAATCACATAGCTCACATGTGAATAGACATTTTCACATGTGAGATATGTTTTAAGCAGACGAGCCCAGAATATGAGCCCACAACCAACAAGTTTCACCAAACCATTTTTCTCTCATAGAAAACCAAGCGCGGTAGTTATTTACACCAAGTGTGAAGTAATAATTTATTTAATTATTTAAATTTAATTATTAAATTTCAATAATTTATTCAAATTAATGTTTACAGTAAATAAATAATTTACTCAAACTGACTAAATAAATACTGCAAATATCTCACCTTAGACAATACTTTCCCTAAGTATGCACATTACACAAATATTTTTAAGAAACAAATTACAGTAATTCACCAAAATGGAATTGTCTTGCTCCAAATGTTGTATGTTACTCGAGACCAGACTGACTTACTACAGTTTAAATTTTGCCAACATCTTCCTCACTGTACATGCAGTATATAATTATTCTTAAGAAATTACTGTAATTCACAATTCATTTTTTTGCTCCAAAGTTTGTAGTACATTCCTAGTGACTAGACTGACTTACTATAGGTGACATTGTGCTAATACCTCCCTTAATGTACATAAAGAACATCAATATTTTATACTACAACCTTCGGAACATGAACAATTCCTTTTTCGGGTCTTACAGATTTTTTTGTTGTTGTTTTTTTAAATAATTGTAAATTGTACATACAGTAAGGGAGATATTGGCAAAATGTCAACGTACTACAACCTGTGTAACATGAAAAACCCTTTTGTAGTTTTAAAAATATATATGTTTGTGTACTTTTCATACCATAAGGGAGATATTGGCAAAATCTAACCTGTAGTATGTCAGTTTTGTACCTAGCAACATACTACAACTGTTGGAACATGAGGAAAATTAAATAATTTCCAGGGATTTTTTTATATGTAAATAATTGTGTACTGTAACATATATAAAAAGGGCGGTATTGGCAAAATCTCATCTGTAGTAAATCCCTATGTGTGTTATTTTAAATGTTAAAAGACGGCCCTTTAGGTGCAAAAGCGCGTCAATGCTTTCTCCGGTTTACATTTGCAGCAACAATACACCTAGGCGATTTTGAACTCCTTTTTTATGTCAATATAAAGTGGTTGCTTACTGTTGAAACTAATCCTGGTATTGATATATTTGTAGGATTGTCGACTCTATAGATCAGTGGTAAGGGAAAGCAATGCAAATGCAGCGTGTTGCGTTCTTCTGACCTCATTTACTTGCCTGTATATAGTTCACATAATCATCAGTAAAGTGTGTTCTGAGATCTGAGGTCTTATATCACTGTATTAGTTGTATCACTGAGGAGTGTTACGCGTCGTTGGGGAATCCTGGAGTGTGACGTATGAGGGGAACCCCAGTATTACAGCACAGCATCACACAAGCCATGATACAACGTCACAGAAACTAAGCAACGAAATAAAGGCCCCGATAATCAAAACTTCTACTTAGCACTTGCTTCATTTCTGCAAATCAGTTTTTGTAAATGAACGTCTTGAGCCACATATGGCCTTCATCAACAGCCGCTTGCACCACCTGCTGGTGAGCGGCTGACAGCAGCTGGAGATCATACATCGGTGCTCTACTGCTATTCCTTCAGGTCCCGGATGTGCAACGCTGAATTTTCTGCCGAATTTTAACCACTGAATTTGTGGCAGCGAATTTGGAAAGTGAAATAAAATGACCGAAATTTGCCTGTCGAATATTATACATTGCATTTTTAAACAGATTGAATATTTTGGAAGTGAATTCTGTAAGGTGAATATGAATTATTTAATTTTTAATTATGAAAATGTGTGTGAAATATTTTGAATTGAAATATTCACAGCTTAAATAAACAACTATGTTAAATTTCAGGACCTAAAAATGCAAGCCCTGGAAATACAAGGCATTCAAATGAAAGCACTGTTAATTGCAATGTGTCTTTTTTCGATTTGTGGAATTCAGCATGCTTTATGTTTCAAAAACTATTGTCATTATTCTGCTTCCATGCTATTCAGCTTTGCCCTGCCTTTTACCCTATAGGGGAGTTTTTGTTTGCTAATGTTTAGAAATTTTAAACTAAAGTCCATCTAACTCTGCACCTGAGTCTTCACTATTCCTCACACCAAACCTCTAGTACTACATGTGGTTAATTAGTATTACTCAATAATTGTTTGTGTAATTACACAGTAACATGGACACCTTAAAATAAACTGTAAGAAGAAAGTCATGCAGTTTTGGAATGACGATTATATTACGAAGCAAAACACAAAAGTGTTTATTATAACGTCACTTAGTGTCCAAGTGTCCACCTACGGATGCTTAGACCCTCACAATCAAGGTACAAATTCGAAAAAATAAATAAATGTGTGTATATATGTATAAGTGTGTATAAGTCATACTGTTGGACTAAAATGACCTGCATGGCATGTGTACACATGTGAATATAGCAGTCTGTATATTGCTCAATTCTTCAAAAAAAATTTTGAATGAAAAGCTTGGGACATTTAATACCTGTGGTTTGTAGACGGTCTCTGTCTTCCCCTGTATTTTCATAGCATTCAGCAGACTCCTGTGAGCACAGGTCCTGTGCATTTGTGTTTTCATAGCATTCTCCTGAAGAGGTGCAGGATGACTCAAACGTGTCCACTGAGAGAGAGGTGATGAGAATACTCACTGTAGCCTAATCAAAGACTTTTATGTGTAATTTAATTAATAATATCTCTTCAGTCAATGGTTTGTTATGAACAGTTCTCACCACTTGTAGCAGACCCACGCATCTGCTGTGCCTTACGATCAGAGATGTGCTGGTATCCTCCCACTGCGACCTCTGCTGGGACGGCTGAGACCAAACCATGTTTATGAGCGATTACAATCTTTTTCAGCTGCTTACACACATTTTCAAAACTTTGCCTCTTTTTTTCAAAACTTTACACACAAATCCAAGAATTGCACACATAAAATGCAAAATGCCTCACATCTCTTGCAAAATGAAGCACCGCATTCAAAATATCACAAACACATCTCAAAAGCAAAATATTAATTCCTGTTAGATTTGTGTGTGTTACATAGAGAACTGTGTGTTGTGTTTTGCAAAAAGTGTTTTATGAAATTGAAAACTGAGTCAAATTAGTGCAGATTTTGTGTGCAAGCAGTTGAAAAAAAAACCTAAAGACATTCGGATGGTGTGTTATTATAAAGTCATGTAAAGATATGTTACTGTAAAGCTGCTTTGTATTGTTAAAAGCACTATAAATAATGGTGACTTGACTTGGCTTGTTATCTGCCTATGCCAGTGTGTTAAGACTATTCATCAACAATGTTATACTTTAACATTAATCAATTATTTTAGCACTCGAGTCAGCTCCTGTGCTCAAACCCTAAAGTTACGGACAGGACAAATATGTTTACCTACAAGGCTTATAAATTAAATTAATTAGTGACCTTATGAAAGGACATTTTGAATGTATGTAGAGTAAATTGGATTTTGATTTCATGTTGATGTTTTACTGAATAATAGAAACCTTTCCCTTCTTACCTTCCTCCATCACACTGTTCAGGTTTGTGCTCTTCACAGCAGGCCGTTTCCCATCTGCACTGTATCGCATTGAGTCTAGAGAAGAAGAGGAGAGACGTCTCCTTACAGCATGCTTACTGCTTTCATCTACAGAGAAATCAAATCTAGAAACACTTATTGTTCTGACGTACAGTAGGTGAGACTGGGGATGGTTGGACCCATTTTTACTTTAACCTCTGTAAAGTACTGAATGTTGCAGTATTTAGGCCTATTTTAAGTTATTCATCTGTGCACACCATCATTTTTTTAAACCATGGGCTATTATGATAATATTATATGATGGAAATTATGCTATGTTACATTCCTTCTTAGATCATGTTCTTATTGACGCTAAATAATGTTAGTTGAATTTAATTAAGAAATATTTGGTATATGTAGAAATTTACATAAGCCAAGATTTTAAACCAGTTTAGAAGTAGTGTACTGTTAGTGTTGACTTGTGTAATGTTAATATACAGTATAATAATCTTATTTCAGTGTCACTGCTGAATAAACCGCTAGCAGACACAGACGATCATGTATTTTCCCAACTTTTCTGAACTGAATAGTAAAATAAACTCGTGGTGTCTTCATGTGTGATGGAAATCTCATTATTTGTGAACTGATCAATCGAATTTGACTATATATTTTACTAATCAAATTGTACTATAAAAACATACTAAAACATAAAGACATAAAGTAAACTAAACATAAAGTAACTTTCCCAACACTGCTAGCAATTTTATCGGTAACAATTTATAATAACTGCACGCTATGAATCATTAGTTAAGCGTTAGAAAACAGTCAGTTCATCCTTATAAAGCATTGTTCCAACATTAATAGTCATTAGTAAGCAGTTTATAAATGCAGCTATAAATGCCTTGTTCTTGATTTATAAGCATATCTATTACAAAGCAGATTTAAAGACTCAGTTATCTTCCTAACAGGAAATAAACAAACACAACACAGAGGGATACACAGAACTCAGAAATATTTATTTCAAGATGCAAAAAAAAATGAAACTGTACAATTTCATTTTTATTTTAAGTTTTGTTCTATTAAAATTTTTTTTTGCATCTTGAAAAAATATTTCTGTGTTATTCTGTATCCCTCTGTGTTGTGTTTGTTTAACTTTCTGTTTGGAAGATAAATGAGCCTTTAAATCTGCTTTGTAAATGCTTTACAAGATATAAATATTCCTCACTTTAGATGAGCTCACACAAATAGATGACTGGCAACTACTCAATGTTTTATAACTACCTGACTTAATCATGAATTACAGCAAGAATATGTGTTAATAAGCATTTATTAACACACTGAGCAGCTATCATCATGTCTAAATAATACGATTTATGAATGTACATTTAAATAGTTTATTAATCATTTACTTACTGATCTTATGAACCACTGACAACTCCTAAATAACTGGATTTGTAAGTAATCATTTAGAAATAATCATTAATAAACTAAGAAAATACAATTATTAAACATTATAGACATGCTCAAGAACAAAACATGTATAGCTGTATTTATAAACTGCTTACTAATTAATGTTGGAACGATGCTTTATAAATGATGGATTGACTATTTACTAATGCTTAACTAATGATAATTCATAGTGTGCAGTTATTATAAAGTTACCATTTTATCCCCATACCTGCAACCATCCCGGCTCTCTCCTGCGTTCTCAGTATTGTCCATAGCACTTAACAATGACTAACTTTGAAAAGTGGACAAAGGAAAAGCCGTTTCCGGACTGATGTCATGTTGCTCGTAGTCTGTGTCGTACGATCCGCTCTCAACGCTACTCTGAGCCCAGATACGCTGAGGAGATACGGGAACTACAAGGGCACAGAGAAAACAGTTCACAAATACAGAAACAAACGTCGAGCAGAGAGTAAAGCACAGAGTGAAACACACTCACCCTCAGCATCACTGCTGTTGTTTGTGACTTTGACGAGATGCACAGACTCTCTGTAGTTGTTTTCCTCTGCTTCAGCCGGGGCCTGCAGGTTCATGTATCTCTTCTGGGCCGCAGCAGCTAACAACGAGGGGAAACACACAACTGGCTCAGTTTTACATTTCAAAGGTGTTTGAATTGTATTGTGTAAAATGTCATTTCTTATTTTTTATTTAATTCATTTTGCCGTTGATTATGGACATGCTCTTGACATGTTTTGTGAGATTCATCTCTCACATCTCACAAAGGTATTGATGGGCAGCGTTGGGGAGTAACTATTACATGTAATGGAATTATGTCATTTAATTACAAAATAAATGTAATTGTAATTAGTTACAGTTACTGAGAAAAAATATGTAATTAAATTACAGTTACTTATGAACATGTTAACGATTACAAATGGGCCTAACATCTGAATATTTTCACAGACACATACAGGTTTAATTGATTTCTGTCATAAATTGCAGTGACTGCTCTAAAATATCTAAAACTCCAATGTTTCAAGATTATAGGACACAGAATAGGACACATGCTTATTCAATAACTGTTTTATTTTCCACTTGGGTTAATGCTTTATTTTTTTAAATTAGCAGATTTTTTCCAAGGCATTGTTAGATGCCAGTGTTTCCTATCTATGCAAATATTTGATTTCAAAACCGGTATCATAGCTATTACAGTTTTTTTCAACAGCTTACACACAAAATCTTTACTTGTCACAGTTTCTGAAAGCTGGCACTCAAACAGCAGAAGCACATACCAAATCTGCAGAACCAGACACTAATTCTCGGCCTTTGACTCAGTTTTCAATTTCATAAAACACTTTGGTTACACTTTATTTCGATAGTCCAGTTTAAACATTCTACTAACCATAAGTAACTTTGTAACTACGTGTCAACTGCATGTCTACTAACTCTCAGTAGGGTAGGTTTAGGGTTAGCAGAGTAAGTTGAAATATACTTGCAAAGTTTCTAATAGTCAGTATTTTGTATGTTGTGGACCCATCAAAATAAAGTGTTAGAAGATATTAAGCAGACAGTCTACTTATACTCTAATGACTGCTAGTTGACATGTAGATGCAAAGTTACTTACTGCTAGTAGAATATCTAAAGTGGACTATCAAAATAAAGTGTTACCAACGCTTTTTGCAAAACACAACACACAATGTAACACAAAAATCTAACAGGAAGTATCTTGATTTCTTTTTTCAAACAACCAATCAGCTTTGCAACATAAGACAAATGTTTGCTTTTGAGATGTGTTTGAGATATTTTGAATGCAATACTTAATTTTGTACTTTCAAGAGATGTGAGGCATTTTGCATTTTATGTGTGCAATTCTTGGATTTGTGTGTAAAGTAAAAAAAAAAAAAAGGCAACGTTTTGAAAATGTGTGTACGCAGTTGAAATAAACCTTTTAACGTTTTCTTGTTACGATTTTAAATCTGTATATATAAATATGTATAACCTCAGAATGATCTCAGAGTAAAACGAGGTGCTAAAGTCAGATTTTTTGGTTGTTTAAAATTTAATTATTATAATCTTAATTCAAGTGAAGAAAGATTTTGAGGAGTCTGACAGTAATCAGTGTTGAATCCTACTGTAATGTTAACCCTGCCTGCTTTAAATGTTTCAAAATAATTAACGGTTGAAAATATAAAAAATTTAGAAAATAAATTTAGTGTAAATTTACTACATTTTGAATAGGGTAACTTGTAATCTGTAACCTATTACATTTCCAAAGTAACCTTCCCAATACTGTTGATGGGTCCCACAGGATTTTCTGCCTACAGTTCAGTGAAAGAGTTGAGTGTTGCTGTAAGTTTGCACCCACCTTTCGTCTTTTTATCATGATGACACAAGAGGATATTTGTGATAACTGCAATCAAAAGCAAGAAACCAAGAACAAAACACCCCAGTTGCTCTGAAGTCGGGACGAATCCAGGTGGTTTGTCCATTGTTGCAGTCACTGGATGAAAGAAAAGAGCCCCAGACATGATGAAAGAGTGATGCTTTGACTTGCATTACACACCATTTGCATAAACACAGCCAGCCATAAACGTTATCTAATTTAATTTTTCTCTCTCTCTCTCTCTCTGCACAGCCTAACTGTGATTGTAGTAGATTCACTTTACAATCTATTAAATAAGGGAACCTTTACAAATATTGTTTTTGAATCATCTTCAGCTTTAGGGTTGATAGAAAGGTTCAGGGTCACCTGTGGTTGCTGGTGTTGAGGTTGGTTGTGGACTGGTGGGAACAGGCAGACCAAGAGAATCTGGAAAAGAAGAAATGTTCATCTTAAAGCTGTTTTGCACAGGGTTTCTCTGAGCTGCCTCTGTGCTGCTCCCAACTCACTTTAGAGTCTAGTGTTAAAGGCAGCTTCGCTTCCGTGTAACGAGCAGCATCAGAGCGGCCTTACAGTAACATACAGTACTGTGCAAAAGTCTTAGACCACTAGTATTTTCAGCAGCTAAAAATGGTTTTGAGTCAGTTATATCTATCTTTTGCTGTAGTGTGTCAGTAGGAAATATCAGTTTACATTTCCAAACATTCATTTTGCCATTAATTGTAATAAGTGAGATTTTTGTGCTCCACACAGAGATCTGATCTGATCATCATCAGTCTGTCTGGAGTGACATGAAGAAACTGAGACAGACTGAATCCAGGAGAACTGTGTCTCCAAGACGCTTCAAGCAAGCTACCTGCAAAGCTCCTGAGAAACTCTGCTCAAGTGCACCGAGGACAAAAGCTGCTTTAAACACAAAGGATGCTCACAACAAATGTTGATTTCATTTAGTTAATAGAAGTTAATTGATAAAGAAAATATATTTATAACATAATTTTTGACAGCATCCTCATTTTACAGCATTTTTACACAAGTGCCTAAAACTTTTAACAGCACTGAAGTTTTGCATGTAGGTTTCTTGAAGTGTCTTGGAGACACAGTTCTCCTGGATTCAGTCTGTCTCAGTTTCTTCATGTCACTCCAGACAGACTGATGATGATCAGATCAGATCTCTGTGTGGAGCACAAAAATCTCACTTATTACAATTAATGGCAACATGAATGTTTGGAAATGTAAACTGATATTTCCTACTGACACACTACATCAAAAGATAGAAATAACTGACTAACAACCATTTTTAGCTGCTGAAAATACTAGTGCACAGTACTAGTGCAAAGACTTTTGCACAGTACTTTATATGTAATTATATTACTTAAAGTGGACTATAATTGCAAATTGTATGGATAAAATGCAGTAGCACCACTGATGGACAAGACGTTAGATTTTTTTTCAATATTGTTTAATATTAGTTTTATAACAACAACAGTGAACAAAAAAAAAAAGGCCAGATGACATTACAAATGACATAAGTGAATGGCATAAGATTTAAGAGCTCCAACAAAGAGGAAAAAACAGTCAAACATGAGTGGATAAAGCTTCAGGAGGCTCTAAATATAGTTTATGAGCTGTATGGACTACTTTTTTGTGTTTATTTTATAATTATTATTATTTTATTTTTTTAAATTTGACAGACATGGTCACTATGATAAGGGTCGCGCAAGGATTTATTTATTATTTTAATGTTTCACATAAGAAAATAAGATCATTTTTGTAAGCTATTGTTTTAGCTATTAAAATTTTATATGTAACATGCAAAAGCACAAAACATCTTACTTACTATTGCAGATCAGCCCAGCTGCTTTGGTACCCTCGCAAAAATGCAGGATGTTAATGAATTCCAAGCACTGCCACAGGTCTGTGCTACTCTTCAAACAGTAAAAATACCAGAGTGATCCATTTTTATGCTTGAAGCCTGGGTCAAAGGCCGTGAACTGTTTGACCTCTCCACAGTTCAGCATATTACAGGCCATCGTGCCTTCTAATTTCTGCCAGCACGAGTCACACACTGTCCCCCAGCTGCCATTGCGATGGACCTCCACTCTCCCAGAGCATCGGTCCAGACCTCCTGTCAGTCGCAGAGCCTTGTATTCTTCATTCAAACGAGAGAAGATGTGTGATCAGACACATGCAATGAGAAAAATCACAAAATCACTTTAACACATACAATACATCAGTGTCACCCTTAACACAGAGTAGTTTGATCTGTTTGGTTGGCTTTTTTTGACCATAACAGCTTTTGTTATTCTGCAGTTGGGATCGAGCAACAAGTTTTGAAGAGGAAATAATTAAATAATTAGATCATGTTTCATGAAGATATTTTGTAAATTTCCTACCGTAAATATCAAAACTTAATTTCTGATTAGTAATATGCATTGCTAAGAACTTAATTTGGACAACTTTAAAGGCGATTTTCTCAATATTTACATTTTTTTTTTGCAGTTATATCTCAGCCAGATATTGTCATATCCTAACAAACCATACATCAATGAAAAGCTTATTTATTCAGATGATGTATAAATCTAAATTTTAAAAAAATGACCCTTATGACTGGTTTTGTGGTCCAGGATCATATTTTGTTTTAGTTTTAAGTATTATGGCATGACTTTCAATTAACCTCTCAGTTAAACTTAGGGGTGAGAGAAATTTATCAGATCTGTGTTCAAATAGAAATTATTGGCTGAAATATGGATGCATCTGTACTGAAGTCTCTAATTAACATAATTTGAGATGTCACCTATAACTCTGTTACATGTTCCTTGTGTGTGTTTTGCCCCTGTCTGCTGTGTGCCTTGTTTGTTTCCATAGCTACCCTCATTAGTTGCCATAGAAACTCATTGGACCACACCTACTACTTCTTAGTTTCCATAGCAACTCATTGGTTCCTTGTGTTCTCCTGTGTATAAATCGCCCTTGTTGTTGAATGTTTTTTTTCTATTATTTTTATTAAATTATATAATACAACAATTTCTTACATTTGGTGGTTACAAGCTGATATATGAGAGACAATAAACAAACAAAATAAAGCAAAGCAAACAACTATGATGCACCAGCACAATCTGCAGATTTGCCCATCAAACTAATAAATGACTCCCACATGCTCAAAAAAACATGCTCTTTCTTTTCCTTAATAAAATGAATCCTTTCCAAATGCAATATTTTTCCCAACTCCATGATCCTCATATCAAACGTTGGCACTGCCTCAGACTTCCAATTTTGTAAAATCAAACGTTTTGCAAGTAACATGCTGAGGGCAACAGCTTGTACTTCCAGTTGTTGAATGTTATTGTGTCATTCTGTTCCTCGTTTCCCCCGTGTTTTGGTTCATTGTTTGTCCATGTTTTGATATTAACCCAGACAGCAACATAGTGTTGGCCCAGATCCAGCCCACATCTAGCCCATGTGACATCCATGCGGGCCAGATGTGGGCCAGATGTGGGCCAGATGTGGGCCGATACTGCTTGCTGTCTGGGAAACTGCCTGCATTTAGATCCACATTCCCTGCCTGCCTACTTCATCCTAAAGCTCATAACAAACACATAGCGTCACGTACCTGAGCAAACCACGCTTGCATCCTCCTTATGTCCGCAGTCATGTCCATCCGTAATCGCTGGGCATTCCCATAAGCTCCTCTCTTTTCCAGTGCAGTTGAGCTCATCCATGTGTATGAGGCCTGTGCCCTGGCCGTACGGCTCACCCTGCCCGCTGACAGACAACGCGTACCCGCAGCCCAGCTGTGCACACACCACATGTGCATCGTCCATATCCCATCCATCATCACACACTGTGCCCCAGGAGCCCCTCCACACCTCCACACGCCCCCCGCAGCGATGACTGCCCCCCTCCAACCGAACGGCAGCATTGCCTGAAGAACCAGACGCAAAATTTAGACAATAAAAATAAAATTTACATGATACAGACATATAGAAATCTTCACATATAAACTAAAACTGTGTATAATAATGCATTTACTAGAATGTTTATGAAGAATGTTTACTAAAAGGTTTTACATTTAGTCATTAAGCAGACGCTTTTATCCTAAGCGACTTACAAATGAGGAAAATAGAAGCAAACCAACAAAAGAGCAACAACATGCAAGTGCCATGACAAGTCTAGCCTAACACAGTGCACGTAGGAAGATGTTTTATATTTAATATACATGAATATATACATATGAAAAGAAACAAATTGGGAATGAGTGGTTAGAGGGTCTTTTTTGTATACTAAATAAAAATAAAAGATAGAATAGAAAAAGAATAGAGAAAGCTAGTTTTAGAGGCCTTTTTTTCAAGAAAACAATCAGGTTGAAAATGAACAGAGAGGGTCAAGTAAAGATGGAAGAGATGTGTTTTCAGCCGATTCTTGAAGATGGCTGAGGGCTCGGCTGCTGGGATTGAGTTGGGCAGGTCATTCCCCCAGGAGGGAATATTTAATGTAAAAGTCCGTGAAAGTGTTTTTCTGTGTCTTTGGGATGATACAATAAAGCTCTGTTCACTTGAAGAACGCAAGCTTCTAGAGGCACATAAGTCTGAAGTACTGAATTTAGGTAAAGGGGTGCAGAGCCAGTGGTGGTTCTGTAAGCAAACATTAATGCCTTGAATTTAATGCGAGCAGCTATTGGTAGCCAGTGCAGATTGATAAACAGAAGTGTGACGTAGCTAGATGTTACGACTTAGACACCACACCGTTTTAAAAGTAGAAATGTGCAGCTTGTAAAGTGCACTAATAATTTTTCCATACAAAAATATTTGCTATTAGAAATAACATTGTCTAATTATTTATTTTCTAGCTGGACTTACTCGAGGGTGAGTAAATGATGACAGACTTTTCATTTTAGGGTGAACTAACCCTTTAGAGGGTTTTTTTAGCTTTACACGGTGAAGCAGAAAAATTGCATGTCATTTTGCACAGACATTTTGTTTCACATGTATAATGTGTAAGTTATATTATGATTTCAAAATATTGTGTATTTAACAGCATATCCAGGTGCAGTGTTGCATATATGGTAAAAAAAATATATATTGTGTGTGACCAAAATATGTTTTAAATATATGCCAAAAATATTTTAAACAGTGAAGCTTAATGAAATATATTTTTTGAAATAAAAAAATATATTTAGTTTCAACCCCCATAGACCAAAACATATTTCAAAATGTATTTAGGGGTAAAAACTATGCATTTCCAATCTTACAGTAGACTAGGCTAAATACAAATTATATATATAGTTTTATATCATTGTATTATATAACATTGTAAAGTATGTTCTTTGCTGAATTTTATTCGAATGTGTTATATGTTCATACGTGTTAAACAACAAATAAAGTTTTTCTTTAAATGTGACATACATGAATGTATTTTCTTGGATTAAAATGTATAGCACAAAATATATTTATGTTATTAATGTATATTAAATGTTTTTAACATATATTTAAAAAAATATACTAAAGATTGGTCCAAAAATATATTGGTATAAAATTATAAAATACACTTTTTTTATATATATGTATTTTGAGATACGTTGAAAAATATTGAAAGTCCTTTCCTGTAAAAATGCATTTTTCAGTTTACATTTTCAGTTGATATAACTGGTACTGAACCCAGAACATTTCTTTAAATAAATATACTGTCACTGATTTCATAACCATAACATGATGATGGAAAATGTACCGACTTACCACATTTAACTTCAGAAAGGACTGAGCAACTGGAGTTAATAACCTCACTACAGTTCTTCAACTGATAGTTGTGATAAACACAGTTTGTGAGACAGATCGTGTTTAATCCCGCTCTGCTTTGATTGAGACTGTAGACCTGTCCACAGCCAAGCTTGTGGCATATCTCACTGGACACACTGTGGACAGTGTCTTCAGGCAGAGACACAGAAGATTTCGGGTCTGGGGATTTGATAATCCAGGAACATGGGCTAGATTTTTGAGCCACAAAGGGAGAACCTGCGGGTAAAAGAAAAAGATTTCGCGTTCAAAACTCAAGAATTGAATAAGATGCAAATTCACTTAAATAAATAAATGTTTTAAATTATTTATTTATTTTTAAAATATTTAAATAAATAAATATTTTTTTAAAAATAAGTATATATTTTAAAATATATATATTTAAAAAAAATAAATGTTACAACATTAAAAATGTACTTCTTTGAAATATCTGCAATTATGCATCTCATTTATCATCATTATTTTTCTTTTATTAATTTATTTAAACTACATTTAAAACAGAAGCAAATACAATTTCATGCAATGCATTCCAGCCTATAGACCAGGCACGCGCAGAAGGGGGGGCTTTAGGGGCACTTTTGAATAATTTTTAATAAACTCACAATTATTCAAAAGTGCCCTTCTCAGACAAATACCAAAGATATTGTAGTCAATAAAACAAAATGCATTTGAATTATAATTAACATGACAATGTGTAAAAAACGGTAACTAATCGCTCAAAAGTCAGAAACTTCCTGTTTATTTTTTACATATCTGTCAATCTGAGGCGTTGCTATGGGATGCGTGCGTTTTGCTCGACTGACTGTGGAACAGTCTGCTCAGAAACCTCGGCTCTCAAATATAGTTTGTTCAGTGAGTGGTACTTGTAAATTGTAAAATGTATAATCATCAAATATAGTCTGTCGACTTAATTACAAATCTATATATGATATATTTTAGAATATTACATAATTCATCGATGCCCGTTTGTCATGTATAATACACCAACCAATCATGATCTGGCTGTTCAAATTCAAAGTTCAAATCTCATTGGACAATAATGTGAAGTGGAGCAGTCATTTTCCATTCTTATTCATAAAACCGTTGAAAATTGCATGGGACAGACAAGCTTATTTGTGGAGCGATCTGGATCTGCGGTTTGTCTCATTTTATAAATCAAATTACATCTCTGAGAAAATAGATGCTAAATGACTACAAAAGCATGGCACAATGCAATAATGGTAATCAGTATTCAATTCACTACATTTATGTATGATGCACCGTTTAGTATTTCATGAAACTATCATAGTTAATGAAGCCCAAGTGCCACCTACATACCTACAGGCGCATTATGTGAAGTGTAGGATGAGATGAAAGGACTTTATTATATTAGCATAATTGTGCAGCATTATGAAAGTGTCTTATGCTCACCAAGCCTGCATTAATTTGATCAAAAATACAGAAAAACTATAATATTGTGAAATATTCTTACAATTTTAAAGAATGTTCATCTATTTTAATATACTTTAAAATATAATTTATTTCTGTGATTCAAAGCTGAATTTTCAGCATAATTGCTCCAGTCTTCAGTGCATGATCCTTCAAGAAATCATTATAATATACTGATTTATTATCAATATTGGAAACAGTTGTGCTGCTTTTTATTTATTCATTTGTTTATTATTATTATTTTTAATTTTTTTGGAACCTGTGATACTTTTTTGAGGTTCATAATAAATATTAAATAAACAAAATGAAAACAAAAACAGCATTTATTCAAAATAGAGATGTCTTCTAACAATATCAATCTTTACTATCACTGTTTCTATCAATTTAGCAAATCTTTGATGAATGAAAACTAATTTCTTTCAAAAAAAAAAAAACTGACCTCAAGTATTTCACCATATATTGTAACAAAAGTTATGTTTTAAAAAATTCTGTGCTTTTTAAACTTTTTATTAATCAAATAATCCTGAAAAAAGTATCACAGGTTTCCAACATTGATAATAAATCAGAATTGCATAAAATGTATTTCAAAGTATATTAAAATTTCAATCAAATAAATGCAGGCTTAATAACTATAAGTGACTTCTTGCAAAAATATAAAATAGTAAGTTATCCAGACTTTTGATCTATGATTTAATTTTTTTATTTTTTACATTGCCCTTATTTTACATGCTCTATTTCACTTCCCACCAGTTCTTACCGCAAATGACCTCAGAAAGCATCATGCAGTGGCTTCTCACAGTCTGACTGCAGTTTCTTAGCTCAGAGTCACTGTAAAGGCAGCCTGTGAGACAGGTACTGTTGAATTCTGCATCATACGCCCTTGATTTATACACATCGCCACATCCCAGAGACAGACAGATCTGAGAGGAGAGATGGTTAATATCCTCCACGGCTATAACTGAAGAGGTGCTGAGGGTCCAGGAGCACGAGCCAGATCGCTGATCTGTTTGTGACACAACTGAGAATACAAGAAAATGCACCCTTTACTTTTTCAATGCATACTACTGATCTGTTAACTATAATCTTCAGTGTCTATAATTCCAATTGTCTCTGTAATATTTAATCAAAATGTAATAACTTAGCTCTGTCTTTGCTCCTTTTCTATTGAGTCTAATAATGCAAAGACTTATTGGATAATGTTAACCAATATATTTTTAACCCAAACATATTTTTTTAGCATTTGTTCTTGCTATCCCCATTGCATCAAATTTAAATAACCTGCTTCTGAAATACATCACATTATGGAAGTATCAAGTATGTGAATGACATTAAATAGCTCCGAAGTACATCTAAAATATCAAATGGATATTAGATGAGCGCACAAACATTGAACCCAATACAGCACAATGCTGCCTTTTGAGCACACAACATTAATTTAAAATAAACCACATAGTAATGGTGTTCAGATTGTAACAATAGCATGGAGCCCAACATAATCTGACGTCTTACACTCAACCTGTTTTATCTGCCACCTGTTTCAGTGCAACAAACGAGAAAAACAGTGGAAGTGAGCAAATGTGCACCACAACGAGTGTGTCACCGCAACATCCTGTCGAACTCTTCAAAGAGGTTACAAATTATGTGAAATATTCTTGACAATGCTCTAAATTTTGCATCACAACATTTAGTAGTCAACAGACTCAAAAAAGAGTAATGCACATGTAAACTACTAAAAGGAAAAAATCCATGAATATCAAATATGACATACAATATTAGGAAAGCAAATAACTCACGTCTCACATTGACCCTGACCTCAGGAGGCTCAGTAGAGATGAGACTGTCATATCCTGAAAAAAAAAGGCAAGAAACTTTACGGTCTTCATAAACTGTTGCCTCTATATTACATAGCTGGAATAATATTTTTACTAGACTAATGTGAAAGTGAGTATTTAATGAAAAATCACATGGTTCTGTTGCATTGTCTTCCAGTAACTGTCAAATTGATGTGGCCGCTGGGCGCGATCATCTCCGGTGGCCGCGTCGGAGCGGCGGGACGGTGTAAATCAGGGGTTATATACTGCACTACAGGCTACAGCGCCAGCTATTAGATTTTACTGATACTGCATATTGGAACAACTGCCTCACGGGCTGCATGAAAACGCCCGTAGTTTGCCCTCCTCTGCAGATT
Organism: Barbus barbus; assembly: GCF_936440315.1. NCBI lineage: Eukaryota > Metazoa > Chordata > Actinopteri > Cypriniformes > Cyprinidae > Barbus > Barbus barbus. Next base: position 1,980,930 of record NC_136747.1, on the reverse strand, counting down.
CTTATCTTTTTTTTTTTAAATCCCTCGCGGGCCGCCACAGGAGTGATAGCGGGCCGCAGATGGCCCGCGGGCCGTAGTTTGGACACCCCTGTGTTAGATCGTTGATTTTCCATAAAACACAAGTGCAGCTGACATCTCTGTGTTTCTGCTAAAGTTTTATTCTGTGCATCCACTGAAAGACTTAAACTAAACTACATTGCATGACAACTCAATGGATAATTACATAACGCTTACGTGCATCTTACAGAATCTGAAACATGAAAATAATTTTAACAAAATAAGGGGGTCGCAAAAATTGTTTGCTGTTTTTTAGTACTGCCTTGAATAAGATATTTCACATAGCGCACGTTTATTGTACACAAGACAAAATAATTTCTGAATTTACTAAATTGATCCAGTTTAACAGTAAATTGCTGTGATTCGAAATGCTGTGTGTCATTATGTGGATGATCTTTGACTATTTTTTTGTTTTGTTTTGTTTTGTCTGCTGAGAAGCATGTAAGTATCATATGTGGCTTCTAAATGGCAGCCCTAAATGAAAACAATATAATCTTTAAAAAAAGAGAAATATTAATATCTTCATTCTGTAAAAAAAATTACAACCACAATCACAAAGTTTTCTTGAGATTGAGCGGTTTGCACCTTTTGTAACTCCTCTGTTTTTGAGTCTCACATTTGTCCAAACAAGAGACTCATGAACAACTATCACAAAAAAAAAAAAAAGGTTGTGTGTGTGGACTATCCAGGGGACGACACACAGCATTACTAGTCAAGTGTATGCAAACTTAGAACAAGGCAATATTTATAAATTCAGTTCTTATTTAGTTTTGTGTCTTTCCTGATAAGCTTCCGGTAAGTGCACTTATCATCAGACCTACTAGAGCATGGTCAAACGTGTGGCTTTGTCAAGTGTGTTTATAGCCTGTGGTTAGACAGTCATTTATCATATTAAAAATAAAAATAAAAATTATTGAAATGCCTTACTATACAATAAAATCTCAATATATATATATTGTACATCTTATTTGTTCCTTTCATTTCCTATTTTTGACAAGAACGTATCTGCAACCTTTGTACTGTATATCAATGGCTGGTCTGTGCTCAAATTTTAAAGGGATGGTTCACTTAAAATTAATAATTCTCAATTATCAATCTATTATCATTTTCCTTTTCAAATGGTCTTACTCTAGAACCAAATTATACTTTTTTTAATTTTCATAACCATATAACTTTTTGTTAAAAAAAAGAAACACTGTGTCTACTTAATTTTTTTCCACTTACACAGACATGAAAATGAAAAAGCCTGGCGTGGTTTTTAAAGCTATTGTTATGCCTCCAGACGTCTTAAAATGCACATATGTAGATCAAGTAAAAGCTGCTTCTTTTTTTTCAGGCGGCCCCAAAAAAGACTTAATTATCAGAGCTTGCATTTCTGAAACCCTGCATATGGCCATGTTTTATAATATTATTATTATTAATATTAATAATAATAACAAACTTTATTTTCTAGCACCTTTACATCTCAAAGCGCATTGCAAGAATAAGATCAAACAAAAGAGAAATACGAGCATATAAAAGAAATGCATTCATCAAAAATAATAAAATAATAATAAATAAATAAATAAAACAAACAGAAATGACGAACAGTATAGAATCAATCACAAAATAATGTAATAAATTTGCCCTAAAACAAGTCAGTTTTATGGTAAGATTTAAAAACACAAAGAGATTTCCCTCTCCTTTTCTCAGGACAGAGACCTCCATAGCTTTAGAGCTGAAGAGAAAGCCCATTACTATAGATATTAAATTGGTTTTATTTATTTAAAACACTGCTTGATTATTTTACTGCTTTTTTTGTTTTAAAAGAAAATGTTATTTTGTTTGTTTTGTTTTAATTTAGCAATGATACATTACCTTAGTAAAAATGACAATAAAGACATTAAAATATTTGCATAAGACCTAAGAAATTTTAGCGTACCAAACCAACATATTATAATAATTTCTAACTAGCTGTTGAGAATGGATATTTACCATAAGACAAATATAATTTTGTAAACAAAGAATATTATTAAATATTAAAAAGCATTATTAAAATTCTGATCCCAAAAATTTCAATGAGATAGATAGAGAGATAGATAGATACCTTGTATTAAAGCAACAGTTTGGATGATGGTTATGACCTTTAGGGTCTCCATTCTTCATGAGGGTTGTGTTCAGTACTGCTGTGCTTTCACTCTCTGAATCACAGAGAGGAAGTGACACTTCTTCTAGGCTGCCTGGTTTTTGTTTTGTTTTTTCATTAAACTGCACATTCCATATAAACCATTACATTTTTTTTTTTAAGTGTGCTTATAGTATATTTATTTTAAACAAAATAAGAGTGAATGTCCTCAGGACAACATCAATTTTCCTAATCATCCACAAAAGTATATATATTATATATATATGGTTTTTTTGGGAAAGTAGAAATGCACAAAGTCTCCTGTGAGGCTAAGTTTGGGTGTAGGGTTGGTGTAGGGCAGTGCTTCTCAAAGTCCGGACTCCGGTCCGGATCCGGACCCGCTTCTATTTCATATTTCAAGAACACTAATTATATTTCCTACTTTGATAAAAGCACGTTAAACTTGTAAATCATTTGTTTATTTATTCTTATTTTTTTATGTCTTTTGGAGAAGGTCCGAAATTACAGGCGAGATATTGAAACTTTTCCTTCATGACATTTGTTGTCATCATGACATCCAGTGAGCGTATGACGTTTGACGTAATCGGGCGACATTTCACCGCTAATATTTAATTTTTTTTGTTTTGTTTTGCTATCACTTATATTATGGCAATTTGTCTTATAGCAGTGCCCAGTGTATACATTTATTTGTGGCGGCTTGTCACAATATCAAAACTGACCGCTACAAATAGATTTTCCAAAAGGCTTATACTTCGTTGAATAAACTGAGCACTGCGCGTTTCAAAAATAAAATGCTGCGCGGGTGTTTTTATATGAATGTATCTTTTAAAGGAACCGTCCGTTTTCTTCAGAAAAGCTTTGATGTCAATTTTCATTTGGTCTTTCCTGTAATGGCTGATAAAGTAGCACTTATTTGATTACAGTCGTTACCGGGGAAACAGCTATATATCATGCTTCAACAGCGCCTCCTGCTGGCAGAGAATCAACTTGCATTTGCTAGTCTGCGGGAAACACTGGTGTCTGTCAGCAAACATAAACAAAAAAGCATGCTTCAGAACTGTTTTGAGAAGGTGCTTAAGTTTTGAGCCATGTATTATTACTATGAATTAGGCTACTACTACTACTACTATTACTATCTTGTGCCCTGCAATAACCATTTACGCAAACTCTCTTTTGCTATAAAGGGGAAAAAAGAGAAAATCGGCCCAAAAAATCAGCATCATATATCGGCCATAGGCTGCCCTGATTTCTAAATATCAGCATTGGCCAGAGAAAAAACATTATAGGTCGACTTCTACTGCTGACACTTAAATTAATTGTTTTGCCACTTTTGCACTTGTTATTAAAGTATTTTGAATGCAAAGGGAACCTTTTTTTTAAATGAGTGTTTATTTGTTATATGTTATGTATGTTTATTAAAAACACGTTTTGTAATAACCAATTGTTCCGGACCTTTGACACTGATGAAAATTCAGATTTGGACCTTTGAATGCAGACTTTGAGAACCCCTGGTGTAGGGCAATAGCACACACAGTTTGTTCAGTATAAAAACCATTACGCCTATGGAGAGTCCCCATAAACCACAAAAACCAGCATGTCTTTTCTACATTGCATTTGTGCTCTAGTACCAGGCCTCAATTATTTGAAGATGGGTGAATCAAATAAGAAGTCAGACAGTACATCCACTCCTTTTAATGTACTTCCCCTGATAGCAAGCAACCTCTGAATCAATGTTAAAAATAGTTGATTTGTCAGCATTAATGGCACTGAATTAATATAAATTTTGCACCTGCAATTAATGTTGAAGAAATGTTGAAATTTCAACAAACCACCATTACTGTGATCAGTGTTTGCTTTAGCTGGGCTCTTGACTCTTTGTCCTTTATTGTTAGACTTTCACTGTCTCTTGTAACAATGTGTTGAAATACATTTGTTCCCATCTAAAATCCATTGGGATCAGGTGATTGTAATTGTAAATCATTGTAAGGTTATTTAAATAATATTGCTTAGTTTTGTTTGTTATGTGTAAATAATTTGTGATACTAAAGCAGTGGTATGATTATCCTACTTCTATGAGTTAACAGTAATTACTTAAAATTTTTAAAAAAAAAGCGTTAAGTTACTGAATCAATTAGACATCAAGAAGTGGCGTATGAAACTCAATGGTGACAACCAACAACATAAAAGTTTATGCTGAAATGCATGCTGGGTATTAACTTAGTATAAAACTCATTAATGACTCCCAGCATCCATTGCAGTGATCTGTTTATCTGAATTAGTTTGATGATTGTCACCATTGTTGAGGTTTGTATGATGAGTGTTGATTTCTATTTTGCCACATTTGTGAAACAATTCTTTCTCCAACAAAGAACCAATCAAGCAGCTGAAGCAGAGTTTTAACAGCTGATTAGCGTTGGTTAAACCAGATGCTTCAGTCAGAGCAGAGCTGTACAGCTGAATGTGACTTCCCTCACCGTAATGTCTGACTACTGAATGTGTTTCAGAATAACTCACCTCTGTGTCTGGCTGCCAGCGCTCTAATGCTTTCTGTGACTTCAGCTTTGACCAGACTATTCCAGAGAAAAGAGAAAAATGCATTTTAATACAGGGACAGATACCATTAGGGACAGTTTCCAGAGCAGGACCCTTTTGTGTCGTTTATTAACATGCATCAATATTCATTTATAGGTATTTTTCTCAACGTTTAAATGGTTTAATATGGTAGTTTGTCTTTCTGTATATTTTCAATATATTTTGTAAAGCTCAGTGATATATGTTGTGCTCCATGCAACAATCTGGTCTTTTTTTTCCCCCATTTATTAAAATGTGTTCTTCTCTTATCATGGACAATTAAAATTTGTCAGGGGGACAATTATAACCCTACGGAAGTTCTAAGCGGCCATGCATTATTATAATTTTTCTGTCTTGTTTTCTCGTGATCACGACATAACGAAAGTTGTTTTGTCGTTATCACGACTTAATTTTCTCTGTGTATTCGCATGAGAAAATGCTATAGAAGCAGCATCATCGCAGCATCATGGATGATCGTATTTGCTTTTACTTTGATCAGGGACTCACTCAAACTGAAATAGCTCTGTGTCTGTCAGTGATTGACGACTTACACATAAGTGTTCGACACTTGAGAAGGAGGCTGTCGGGTCTGCAACTATCGTCGAAGACAATATAGCGACCCTGATTTTCTCACAATAGCTACAATTACGTCGTAAGAAAACGGTTTTTACTTTGAGATCAACAACTTTCGTTATGTCATGATCACGACAAAACAACTCGTTATGTCATGATCAATTAAGTCATGATCATGAGAAAACAAGACAGAAAAAATATAATAATGCATGGCCGCTTAGAACTTCTGTATAACCCCATTATTTTTTTATTCAATTTTTTTAATTAAATGATTACTGAAAATAGATATTGGTAAAAATGTATCTCCAACAAATAGCTTGTAGTGTCTTGAGTTTGAGCAGAAGGCTAGTAATGTCAAACTACAACAAAACTGTTAATCTTGTTAGCAATTAAATAACAGCATGATTGGAGATTGAAGAATGCTTTTTAATCATTTATTAACATAATTCATAGTATACATTGCATGAATTGGGTGATTTATGTACTGTATATCTGATGAACTATTGTACTCACGGGACACTGCGTCCTCAATCTGGGTGACGTTGGCGAAGTGGGCTGTATTAGGAATGCCCAAACAGCGCATGCCGTGAGCGTGACGCCACTCCTGAAACACAGAAAACCAGGAACACCAAAGCTGTTATAGGCTTTTCAATACAGCACAACAGTTAAGAGTCAAATTACAAATACTTGTTACATTACATTTACATTTAGTCATTTAGCAGATGCTTTTATCCAAAGCGACTTACAAATGAGGACAATGGCAGCAATCAAAACCAACAAAACAGCAATGATATGCAAGTGCTATGACAAGTCTCAGTTAGCTTAACGCAGTACATGTAGCAAGGGTTTTTTGTTGTTGTTGTTGTTTTAATTATACACTGTATAACCCGCCAAGTTCAAAGTCCGTTTGAAGAAACTGATTACCTTAAACCATTTAACTTTTTAAAACTAACAGAGTACTCTGAACTTAATTCTGTTGAGTTTAGTAAAAGAAGATATACACTGCAGTTAAGTAATTAAGTGATTAATTGAGTGTTATACTAAGGGGCCGTTGAATGCTTGAATCTGATTGGCTGACAAACGTTCTAAGGTGTGCAATTATTTTCAGGGAAACGCACGACAAACATAGTTCGAGGCACCGCATTACACGCCCATAACCCTTCGCCAAATGATTTGCATTATTAATTTGCATAATTATTTTGCATTTACCTTAACTGCGTGAAATTTCGTCTCTCTTTAATACTTTTAACTTTAAGTCATTGCGCTAAAATTATTTGGTTTGAATCACGTAGACTCACACAGATATCAAGATTCAGCGTATGAACCTCACCAATGGTGACAGTCAACTAAATATTCAGATCAACTCTGAACATCACAAAACAAGCTTTTCGTTGATTGTCGCCATTGTTGAGGTTCATACCCTGAATCTTGATATCTGTGTGAGTCGACATGAGCCTCTCCAAGTAATTACTGCAAATAGTTCTGTCCTATACCTTGTGTTCAAAATGATGGTTAATGGCCTGCATTATGATCCATGTCAGTGTTGATTGACAGGTTGGCATACGTCAGCTGTGTACGTGGGTAGATTTTATGACCTGATTTGTAGCTATGTGATTCTCCCTGTCACCCCTGACTGACATGACAGTAGGGTGTGTAAATCAAAAGCTCAAAACAGATGTTAGATTTGACTTTTGATGGATTTATGAGTAGATTTATGATGTTTTTATCTCTCACCTGTGCCATGGCGTTGTTATGGTGTTGCTTCCTGGGCTGTAGCTAGCTTCCAGTCTGAAGGTGTTAGGCTGAGCACATTATGTTTGTTTGATCTGTAATGGTATATGTTAATGCCTCGACGGAGTTCTTCTTGATTGTGGAAAAATAGCTGAGCAAAGGGGTGCGTATTGACACCTTAAGAGGATCAGTGTTTGTTTGATCTGATTGGTATATGTTAATGTATAGTCACCAATTTGTTCCTACCGGCCCGACTACATCCACCTCTGAAAAAAGGTGCTATGTCCAGGCATGGTTTTCTTTATCATCTCTATGTGTGTATGCTAACACCTCTGTAGGATCAGAACAACCTAATCTGTAGGTTGAATAGATAAACTTATGAGAAGCAATCTTAAGTTAAAAATTATTCAAACCAAGAACTTCTCAGACCTATTCATTTCCTTGTAACAGTGAAGGTGTCTAACTGACAGTGGATATTATCTATGTGCTTGTGTTAATGGCTTCACAGCATCCACCTCATATAGATGGGCACAGAATCATGCTTTAGTCCAGTTCAGTTCAATTTATTTATAAAGCACAATAAAACAACAAAGGTTGACCATTGTGCTGAACAATATCGTTTAAAAGAAATCAAAGTACATATGTTATGACAAGACAAACAAATAAACATTTTAAATAAGCCCTGCTTTAGACAATGAACACACACGTAATGGTTTTTATACTGTACAAACAGTATTTTCCATCACCCTACACCGACCTTACACATAACCCTACCCCTTACAGAAAACTTTGTGCATTTTAAGATTTTCAGAAAACTACATTCTGTATCATTTATAAGCTTGTTTCCTGATGGGGGCAAAAACAAAATGTCCCCACAAGGACAAGGATTTTGGATATTGCCATCTTTATCCCCCATAACGTAGGGTATACCTGAGCCACACACACAAATCTGAGTATGCTAAATTTTAAATATGAGCAAAATTGTATATTTTAATCTAGCCTGTAGATAGTATGTGTACTGTAAAAGAACAAATTTTTCACTTTATATTTCAAAATATGTTGAACAGCCACAGGGAATACATGTTGTTTTCTAATGTTCATGAAACCATTATTGGTGTAAATTTCTCACCTAGAACACAAAACTTGTACATTTTGACTATTTGACTCTTTTGTAGGTATCATGTCATTTGAAATGTTTTACTAAAAGATTAAAGCACCAGCATCTGTGTTTTCAGCATGAAAGAGATGTACAAGGATGTTTCAACTATTATCGTCATTTCTTTTTGACCCTAATAAACTTGTAATGAATTTTCTATGGCAAGTGATACAATGTACAGTTCTCATTCAGTGTGTGTAAATAGCTGTGCTAAAACATTTATCAGCATTTTTGCATGCCAACAGATTTTGTTAGGGATGTGTCGCATCTAAGAATCACAATCTTTAGTAAATGACATTTTTCTTACACCGCTAGTTTTAGTCATATTATCAAGATTTCAGATGACCGTTCACATTTTGTTTGTTGGACTGTGTATGTTTTTAGGTGAAGACACCTCTTTGTGAGCTGTCACTAAAGACACCTCTTTGTGAGCTGTCACAAAATCACTAAGAAAGAGAGTACAGCAAGACAAGAAAATGTTTATAATGCATATAGAATTCAGAAAATCTGTTTCATAAACAATTATTAAATGCAGATTAGTAAATTATATTTTTATTACTCCACTGGATTTAGTCGTCTTGCTCAGATAGCAGATGACACAATTCATATTTCGTTTGTTTGGCTGTATTTGTTTTAAGACTCCTCCGCAAGTTCATGGGGAAGAGAGCATGACAAGCACATACTTATTCGTTTTAAAAAAAATTATTGAACACTTGACTGAACTTTTTATTATTTTGACAAACCTCCATTTCAAATTATTTCCCTTGAGGTGTTTGTCCACAGAATCTTTTTTAGCACAACAACATTAAACATTAAAGAATGTCATCAGTCACTATCGCCATCTTCTTTGACTCAAATAAAGCAACATCTCTGGTGTACGTAAGCATCTACAATGTGTGCATGTGCTAAACATCTTGTTTCTCCACTTCTGTCATATTTATTTGATGTAATGCAAACATATTTTGAGAACTATGATGTCCCACGCTTTTGTAAAGGTTATAGAAAGAATGCAAAACATAATCTTTACATAGGAATTATCTTTGCACAAAACGAAATCACTAAAAATCATTGAATTACGAAATGCAAAAGTGTATACGTCATTTAAGAAAAATTGCTATAATGCACACGGGATACAGAAATCCCCCTCTTGATCTATTGTGACTGACATTTTACTATTGAGGGTGGAGAGAGCGCTTGACATTCACTCCCCCCACCTACAATCCCTGCCGGCCCGAGACTCGAACCTTTGGATTACGAGTCCGACTCTCTAACCATTAGGCCACGACTTCCCTGTTTTACACTTACAGCTGAAACATATCTAATCATTGTGCTCAAAGCTACACATTCAGTAAAGTTTGAGGTTGTACACAGTCTTGAAAAGGCTACAGACAAAATATCAAGGAATTTTGTTGTGCTCCCTATGTAACTCAAGAGTTCAAGTCCCTAAGAAAATGATCATATGAATACCGAAAACCATAACATTATACTACATCCCCTTTTAAAAAGGTTATAGACATAGTCGTTTATACAGGAAATATGTTTGCACAACAGAAATATGTAGTAGTATAATAATAATAACCTAATACTGAAATCCTCTCTTCTAAACATATTGTTTTAATGTTGATTTTGATGGCCTACCCCACTAGCTGATACCACTCTGTACTTTTTCATTGTTTTTTTTTAGATGAAGACTATTCTCAGAATCTGGTCAATCACGTCGCGAGTGTTTGCAGGAAAACATTATAAGATAATAAAAGGAAAGTCCTTCTACAAGAGATTATTTAAGCTGAGATTGTGATGCACTGTAGAGCTGTTTCTGGTCTGTCTACAAACCGGCCACGAGACACAGGCCCCGTACTGTTTCTCTGTTACATGCACATCTATTTCATTTAGAACACAAAGTTGCACATTACAAGTTGAAGATGGTGTGGAAACACTATTTTCTTTGCACATGTCTCTAGACATGACTTTAATAAATAAATCACAGATGTCATGTAGTTAATTCATTGAAAGGTGCATGTTTTTGACCATTTTAGATGGTCTGCACCGGCACACAGACACATGTTTTAGGTATTCATCTGACCGAAAGGTTTGATCCTGGGGAAACACGCACAACAGCATCTGTGTGTTGTCATGATTGTCTTCAGAATTGATCCACTTTTATTAAAACAATGCAGCATGAAGTTACTCTATTCAACAGCACGGTCCCTTGAAATATTGTAGTATATCTTTTTTCCCCTTCTAAATATCTAAACATGTATTTAGCTTAAATATTAGTTGTTAAGTGTTTAGAAAGTTGTCATGCCTATTGTTGAATTTTATAACCTATATTTCACCAAACCTAAAGGACTGAAAATTAGGTTTAGCATAAGTCCGCATTTCAGCTGTTAGCCAGAAAATGCAAGTAAACTGAGATTTCATTCCTGAGATAATCTACAGGATGTGAAACAAGCTCACAGTTACATTAGAGCTCTGGATTCTAGTTTATGTAGAATATTGTTTGTTACTGTTCCGCATGTTTAACACCTCATTACTTGAAGACACGTACTGGATAAATCGCAAAGTTTTTCACTGTAGTAGGCCGACTCTGAAACCAGACCAAAAGAATTAGCTGGAGACTTGTAACAGTATGAAAATTGTTGTGTTTTTATCTTTCTAAGATTTGTTTGTGTTGTTCTGAACCACGGTTTTCATTCTTAACAAATCATGTGTGATTGTAAACGTTTTGTGCGTGAGTGTCTTGTTTTATTTATTTTTTTGCAAACAGTACTGCTGTAACGTTAGCGAGCTCTGTGTTCTTGGCTTCTCTTTGTTCATATTCGTCAATATTTATGTGAATTTGTTTGATTAATTATTGCTTTAATCAGTAATCTTCATTTACATTATATTATTAATACTATCCTAGTTTATATCAGATATAAGATACAATATAATTTCTTTCTAATTATTTCTGTCTACATTTGTACATTCTATTCAGCTACTCATTTTCTTTTTATTCAATTGACTGAAATTAAAAAAAGACTTGCAAACGATAACGAGTGATTCAACCTTTTATTTTAACAATATATTGATGAATATACATTCATACATTGAAGTAGTGAAGAAAATGGTCAAATCGCTGTTACACACAGTGGTCTAGCCAGAAAAGAAAATCTCTGACGGCCAATATGATTTTGTGTAATATGAAATTGACCTGCGATTCAATCATTTCACATATCATGGATTCAAAATCTTTTGCAATCAGCGACGTGCATAAATCTGTTACACACGTACACAGACAGAGAACCTCGTGAATCCCCATCTGATCCATACGTTCAGTCACATCCAGAATTTCTCTTGTGGTTACACAGACTGGCTCTTTGCTGTAAATAAACATGCTAGTCAAATCAGGCCATGGGTTATTTTTCAGGCTTCTTACAAAGTCCATTTCATTCTTGAGATTTTTTACACGGTATCCCCCGTACAATCATGACTCGGATCGCAAGCATGCTCGATGACCGTTTGCATCAGTTTGATCATATGTCCTCGGTAATGCGGTTTGAACGTAGTGTCTATGAAGTCAATTACATGACACGTTTTCCCCGCGGGGCAGCAGCACTTCAGCTGATCATCCGTAGCTGCTCCAGAACTCCAGTCGCACTCCATCAGCTTTTGCCAGGCGTCAGACATCCTTTTCAGAATTCAGTTCTCTCCAAGCGATAAACTTTGTCCCCTAATCGATATAGAATGTTGTCGCCGTTTCCTAGAATCTGGACTGACTGTTTTAATCCACGAGGGTCCAGGCCTTGTGCAATTTCAATTTCAGCTTCAATTTCCAGTTTATGGTTCAGATCCGTCGAAGCCTTATTAATTGAAAAATTGCAGAGTGCGTCAGGCTCGGACAAAATGGATTGTTGAAGCTGATTCTGTTGGTCCATATACTGTAGATAATGTTTTGATCAACAAGATGTTGCAGTAGCTCCGTTGACCACGCAAGATCTAGGAAAGCCTGCGATAACTGCAGAGTTTATGAGGACAGCCGCTCTTTGCTCACAGGGGATGTAGCATAGCTATAGTAACTAGGAAGTAGTGGCGGATCTTCTGTGCATTCGAGCGAAATAAATTTTCGGGGGAAAGGTCTTGCATTTTGGATGTTGGTTGGTTGTTGAGATGGGGGTGTTGCACTCAATAGTGGAGGAGGGTTGTTACGGAGCGAACAAGACTTGAGGCGTGCGGATCCATGTGCAAGCTTTTATTTATAAACATAGTCAATACACAGGCAGGGTCAAACAACGACAAACAGATATAGCACGGGCAAGACACAAGAGTAATCCTAGGGCAAGCGTGGGTCGACGATCGGCGAACAGTATCCAATAGGGCAAAGCAGAGAGATAATCCAGGTACACAAGCAATAATCCAAACGAGGTGCAAACAGAGTCCGAACGGTAAAGCAAAGGGTTAATCCAGGAAACACGGGCAGGTATTAAAACATAAGAAAAGACAAGGCAAGGCAAGGCAAGGCAAGGCAAGGCAAGAACAACTGAGTGGGCTCTGTAGCGTAGCTATCGCTAGGATATGCACTATACAATACTCGGCAGAGAGGAAGAGGAAGTCCATGGTTTAAGTAAGCTGTGTAATCAGTGCAATCAGCTGTGTGTCGTCAGTGCAATGGATTATGGGAATTGTAGTTTGAGGTGAAGTGCAACAGTAGTGTGGTGCAAGAGTCAATGTGGTGAGCGATTGGCCTCTGGTGGTGAGTAAGCGGAAGTAACTAAATTTACAGTCTTTAATGAACTGACAGATTATTTGAACAACACTGTTTTAGTTTTTGTTTTAAATTTTACTTTATTATACAGGTCATGTTTGGATCTTCAAAAGAGACTGTGGAAACTATTATTAAATATATATTTTACTGCATGTAGTACACAGTATATTTGCATTTACAGTTCTTAGCAGATGTTTTTCTGGTCTATTGATTGTTATCCCTGTAGAGTCTTCAGTCTCTCTCAGATGCTCCTGAATCTACAGAAAACATCTCTGTCAGTTTCCTCTCTTCTTTTGATGCTGTGAGAGAATCTGTCCGTCAGCTGAGACACAAACTGGATGATTTCTGCACAGAGGAGATAAAATAAAATATTAGAGATTCATCTGCTCTCTGTAATAAGGCAAATTTAATTTAATAATTTAATAACATGTATTTAAAATATTTTCTAATTTATACCAAGGGGCCAGATTACTAATCCACGTCTACACACCTTTTACATTGTCTTACTCAATTTCCTTTTTATTCATTTATTTATTATTTTATTATTTATTATTATAAAACTTGTGCAGTTATGCTAATTCAGAAGGACATCTTGATGTCAGTTAACAGCAATATTACCCCAACAAACCAATGTAAACATCTTAATTGCATTGTCTGTAAATCTGCAACAATCAAATGCACAGAGGTCTTTTTATTAGTGGCCTACAGAACATTCTCAAAACAACCGAAGAGGACAGTTAAAAAGGGCTTAAAATATTTACTCCAAATGGTAACATAGTATAACCGGGTCCCTGCAGGATTTTTAAAATCAAATTTAAGACCTTTAAAGAACCTTTTTAAGACCTAAACTTCCCATTCCAGTCTTTAAACAATTTTTAAGAAAAGGACTCAAGAGTATGAATTATTATATTTATACAATTATTATCAATCAATTATTATATTAAATTACATATATCTTAGGGTCTTAATTGTTTAGATTTTATAATTCATTAGCTTCTTGTCGATCCACTGGTTCACATTTTAAAAATATGTAGCATAAATAACAGACGGGCTTATTGAAAAAACTAACCCTAAGTTTCACTGAATTCAATAATGAAAGCTTTAAGTGTTTAATCTTGTCATTTTACATTATTGACACTATTTTCCTATTTTGATATTGGAAAGTTGCTTTGACACAATCTGTATTAAATCCCAAGTCCTCAAAGAGTTAAAGTTAATGAGATAATTAAGTGGCTAATTAAATGATGATTAACAGATCTGCTGTTATTGAGAATTACAGAGGATCATATGTTGATGTTTTATTGGTTAAAAAGTATGCCACCATCATGGAGATCAGTGTTTGCTTTAGTTGGGCTCTTTACCCTTGACTCCTGTGTTAGATCTGTCATTATAACCATGCATGTGGTGTTGTAAAGCAGAGAAGTCAGTGTATTACAGTAATTAGCTTTTTTTAAATGATGAGCTAATCATCAGGTGCTGGCTTTGTTACATCCAAAACTATTTTTTTTTTTTTTATGTGTTTAGATTTTGAATAATCCCCGTGAAGCTACAGCAGGTAAGGAAAGTATTGTTCCAATAGTTATAATGAATTAATTCTAAAGCTGCTGTGTGTAATGTATATAAGAATTTGAGCTGAAGTATTTAGAGACACACAGACATCAAGAACCAGCAGGACCTCAACAATGGCACAATGCATTCTGGGTAACTCCATAGTAAAAACGCCCATCATGCACTGCAGCATGAACAATTGTCACCACTGTTGAGGATCATATGATAAGTGTTCATGTCTAAAAGCCTGAGCTAATACAGTTCCCTCATCCCCCAATATTTAAGCATTGCAGTGGCATTTGTTTAAGATGACTTTTCCTGTAAGAGCTTGCTGTCAGTCAATAAACTAAAGAGAGACCGCTTCCTGGTGTTCAATAAAATTACAGTAAATTAAAAAAAACTGCAAGCAGAAAGCGTAAACTAATCTGCTACTTCAAGCTCTCAATTCATCACTAAGCAATTGTTTGCTGATAAATAAAACTGCAATTGCTCTGAAACAAACTACTTTGAATTATTAGACAGGTCAAGAGAACATCTAAAGCAAGCAGTGGTCTCCATGATGGTGGTATTTTAACCAATAAAACATCAACATCTGATCCTCTGTAATAACAGCAGGTGTTCATCACTAACACACAATCATCATTTAATTATCTCATTAACTTTAACTCTTTGAGGACTTGGGATTTGACTGGAGATTGCTTGAGTGTTGAAAGGCATGTCTTGGTTCTTCCTCTGGAGAAATCAGCTGCTGAGTTCATGAAACACACTTTACACCTCTTATCTGCCAAACAACCCAACAGCTGGGTTGGTCCCTGTTTAACCCAGCACTTAGAGAGAAGAAATCGAAAGTCTAAACTTTTCTTTCAAATGGATGTTTCAGATACCGAGGCTCAATATTCAGAGATATTTAATATATTATATATTAAGATATTTATAGCTAAGAATACACAAATAAGTGTCGTGTTCTTGTTCTTGTGAAAACAAAAGTAGTCAAACAGGAAAAGCGCGCGCGCGGGGATCACACGCACGCGCTCACGAGCCTTGGCGCCGGCGCGAGAGTCACAAATCAACTTGCTCCGGTAAGATGTGCAATGTCATTTTTACACAATCGTTATTTTTGATTAAATACACAATGCATGCATTTTTGTGATCGTGGAGCAGCTGTCGAATGCACTGACTTTAGTACTTATTTTTATTTAACGTTATATAATTGCACAGAATTGCACTCCAGCTTTGTTTAGTTCTAACATTATTAATAACACCACCTGAACGCATTAATTTACTGTCAGCTTTACATAGTATTTAGCTAAATTAGGTCTTGTATTGTGCATGCACATCTTGTTGGTTGCATATAATTTACCAATATTCAATGCTAACAGGCTAAACTTGTGGAGGACAGAACTGAATTGAGACATAACTTCGTATCGATATGAACATGAGTTTGCCATTTAGAATTATAAACTTATGCGTCATGCATTTATAATGCACGAAATGTTTACTAAATTCTGGCTAAAGTTAACCTACACAGGACGTGCGAGAGTAATTTGGCGCGCAGCAGTATTGATAACTTAGATAAAACACATCCAACTGCGATTAAATGTGTATGGTTATTAGTAAAGTGGCTATATTTGACTTTAGACCTGAGCGTAATGCAAGTTATTATTGTTGTCAAACTCTGGCTGTGCATTTGCTGTACTGTTTTCCCGGAAACAATCATGAACTCATAATGCAGCATAATATTTCCATGACAGGCCATCTTCTGAAGAAGGGAAATACACAAGAACTTATATCTTACTTGCATACCGAGGATAATGGCCAGAAGAAGGTAAGAGCAGTGTAATTACTGTTGTGTTTGCTGTCATTGCCTTTTACTGTTTTTATACTGAGATCATAATATTTCCTATATCCAAGACCCAAGCATAACCCTGACACAAACCATTCATATTACCAGTTTTACATTTTTATTGCATGTATTATTGTGTATGTTTATTAAGCTATTATGACCATTAGCTACTTCCCGTAATATTGGTCATTTCAGGTTTTATCATGCATGTGGCAACATTTGGTAGCATAACCTGACCAGTTTTCTTCTCTCCCTGTGTCTTTAATGGATGCTGGCAAGCTAGATCTGTGAATGGAAACACACACAAGATAGCAAGAGTAAAGAAAGAGGTAAGTACAGTATATGTTTGTTTATTTTGTATTTGGTCAGTGAGTATGTGGTACTGTTTGTGCATGTACATTAGTCGTAATGTAATTGTTTTTTTGTTTGTTTTGCAGTGCAACAAGAGGAGAAAATCAATAAAAAAGTTTAATGACTCTCAGGTATTTAACATTTTTTTAATACATATACAGTGGCCCCAAAAACTATCTGGAAATGTAAGTCACAATTAAAAATGTCTGAATGTCATTGCATTAGATACAAAACAATAAGCAAGTGGCATCTGCAGACAAAATGCAACAGGAACTATTCTCAGAAATAATTGCACTTTTCTGAGCATGTGTTTCTGTGATTTTTAGTGGATGCATGACGTTGGTTCACCTTAAGTTCACAAGTCGTAGCAGAGGAAGTAGATCATCACAATAACATTCAGTTTCAACATTATTTATTTTCTACATTGTCTTTAACAAACATTTCTTCAGACACATCTTTTTCTAATGCAATGACATTTAGAATTATTTATGTGCAACTTACAGTTATATACTTGTTGAGACAGTAGGTAGTCTGTAGGTAAGATCAGTGATGTATACACTGTGCATTTGTGTATTGTGTCACTGTAAAAAATGATCGTGATTTTAACGGTAAAAGACTGTAAAAATGCCACAGTAAAAACCTGTTAAATGATTAACGGTAAGTTTCCTTACTATATACGGTGAATAACTGTAATAGATCTAACCTTTGTTTTTGAGAAAGTAGCCTCAGAGTTGACTCTCATAGACTGTGTCTGAAACCACACCCTAACCCATCATTCACTAGTCCCTACATTAGTTCACTATATAGTCCACTAGACAGAGTGATTGAGAACATATGAGTGAATTCAGACACTGATGAACACCTGCTGTTAACAAACACAATCACTGAAGGAAAGAACCAGAAACAAGACTATAACTGAAATACAGCCACAGCCTGAAATCAAATCAACTGAAATAAAACAGCAGAGGATGATTAATAACTCCATCAGCATCACCAGGGGGCTGTTCCATAAAAGACGCTAAGAAAAGCGGGGATTAAAGTCCAAAACCTGACTTGAACTAACCTAACAAATCAATCGGGACTAAAGCGGTTCCATAAACGACAATTCAAGTTCACGCAATCTGACTAATGCTATCCAGGTTCAGTGAGTCAGGATAATGTGAGTACACGCTTATTCTGAAGCAGCCCTTAATGTCGATCATGGATCAAATCGATCCACCATAGCAAACAGCGAATATTTGTGCTGTTTAACGCATTTGAAACATTGTGTTTTCCTCAGTGCATAACTGATACGTCACAGGTATATTTTTTACATCTGTAAATGTCAGAAAGCCATGCAAATATACCCATTTAGCTGTCAGGAGTGGGCGGGGCTTATGCGAGAGAACGAGCGCTGCGGCGCGCATGCGCGCTACACAGACAGAGCAGAATAGAATACTAGCGCAAGAATTCTGAATAAAATATACATTCTGCTAAAATATTTGTTGCTGGACATTAAATGTGACACATAGAATTTTACTACATATAAGTGTATTTTTATGATAGCAGCAACTGTTAATCACTAGCTCAAATGAGTTAAATGTGTGTTCCTCTTATCAGTTAAAATGTACTCTGATTTCTATTATAAATTTACATTTTTAATTCAGTGATTTTAACTTTTGATTGTGTGTTTATGCTTTAATGCTTTAAAGAGCCATTTTAGATTGTAATGTTTTAATGTTCTAATAACCATAAAAGGTACAGCTGTTATATTCAGAGAGAAAGGCTGCATGGCTAGAAACTTCTGATCAACTGCATGCACAAGTAGCAACTATGTTAAAATGGCATTCGCCTACATTTTGGGCACAATACATTAAATACAGTTGGTTGTAGCCTATTTTTTATTTATTGGATTATTTAAGGTGTATTTTCTGTATACTTTTATTTTTGGACCGATAATAAATTAAACTGACTGTATGTGAGAGAGTCAGTGGTAATATGGATGCGTTCCTATTGGTCAGAGTTAGAGGAGCTCAGCTTAGCCTGACAGTTAGCCTGCTCCGGACCAGGTTAGTTTGCCAGCATAAGTTGCCGGGGTAACTGAGTTTGAACTTTTTTAAGTTTGATTTATGAAACCGAATCTACCAAAAATAAGCCTGACTAACCGAAATAAGCCTGGCTTATACTCTAATCTTGGTTTATGGAACAGCCCCCAGATCCACTTATTACTAACCAGCTTGACTTCATTTCTCTCATATATCTACAGATTAACAGAGGATTATATTTGATTTCAAATGTTTTGACCTCATCATTTTGGTGATTGGTGTTTGCTTTAGTTGGGCTCTTGACCCTTGACTCTTGAACGTTAGTTTCTCTTTGGCTGTTATAACTGTGTTTATGAAGCATATTTATTATGACAAGAAAAGTTATTAAGTAGTTTTGATAAGCTGTTGAAGGTTATCAACTAATGACCTGTTTCACAGATCTCAGTAACTATCAAAAGATATTGGTAATTAATTTCATACTAATTATGGTAGTAGTATTACTCTACAAGATAAGTTGACAAACTATTAAGAAGGATTTTAAAAACATTTTATGCACAAAACCTTTAGAGCTACAGCACAATTTAGACAAACACAGACATCAAGAATCAGCACATGAACCTCAACAATGCTGACTATCAATAATAAAAAACAATGCATGCCGCAAAGCATGCTGGGTACCAGTACAAAACTCCCAGCATGCATTGCAGCATGAATAGATGATGCAGCTGAAAGTTCTTGCTATTTTCTTTATTTGCTTTTATTTTGGTGTTGTTTTGGTTGTGACTTTTCAGTAAACTGTTTTGTGATGTTCAGAGTTGAACCGATTTTTTTATTTGTTATAATTTTTTTAATCATTTTTGATCGTCATCAATTTTGAGATTCATACGCTGATTGTTGATGTCTGTGTGTGTTTAAGTTCTGCTGGAGCTCAATACATTTATTTGTGCATATTGTGCTTAGACTCATTTCACAACATTTGACTGCTGTAGCATCAGTGGTGCAGTTTAAGAGTATTAACATGTCACATATTTAACAACAGACTAAACTTTGGGTAAGATCAGTGAATTAGACTAGATCACGATGGTTTTGACATCAGTCTCATCTGATCGTAGATTAGTTTGGCTTTTCTTGCTTTAAAAACTGTACTTAATAAACACAGTTAATTACAACAACCAAATAAAAGCTAACTTTAAAAAGTCAAGGTTAAAGAGCCACTGATCGCCAATATGGTGACTTCAAATGAAAGCACGACACCTAAAAGAGGTTTTGTACACGTATGACAGAAATAAAGTCAAAGTGTTTTATAATAAGAAGCTGGTGATGCTGTTTGTGGAGTTGTTTAAGCGCCCTCTTCTGAGATCTTGAGAGATTTAATGTGTTTTATTTCAGTTGATTTCATCTTTGGCTGTAAGTTTTGTTTCTCTGCTCTTGTTTCTCGTTCCTTCGGTGATTCTACTTGTTAACAGCAGGTGTTCATCACTAAAGCTCAATCCTCATTTAATTAGTCACTTCATCCTCTCATTAACTTCAGTGTTACTTGTACACTCTGTAGTGTGGACATATAAGTGCTCTTTAAAACCGAGGATTTTGCTGTGGGATTAAAGGGGTTAAATGTGTGAGATGAAAAAATACACAAACGTAATTAACAGAAATACATCATAAAGTAAAAAAAACAGTAGATTACTGGCAACCACAGCTGCCGGTACTTCACCGTAAAATCAAGAACCCCCCCAGCAAAATACTGTAAAACCTAGCAGTCAACTTCCTGTTGTTTTGTGGGTCACCATTGTGCTGGAGAGTAGAGCAAGTTCAAATCAAGGACAGACAGAAACACTGATGATCTGCTGTATGGTGCTTTATTTAAAGGCAGCAACTGTGTAGTTATTGATGCAGTGAGGATCATTTTGCTAATTTTAATCACGCATGTATGTGTGCTGCTGTTATCTGCGAGAGATTAGACTTGAACTGATGCTTTTAATGGCTTTGCATAAATCAGTAGGTTTTTCTTCATGTATTTAAGCAAAATAGTTCTCAATACCCTTATGCTCACTTTACTTAAACATTATAAATATTAGTTTATAAACAAATATCTGCAAATACAATGAGTTAACTGAAAAGTTTGTATATTAACATTGTATCAGTTAATGAAATATGTTTTTTCACTGTAAATTTAAACAGTTCTGTAAATCCTAAAATGTTGCTACAGTATTTTTCACAGTAAAATTCTGGCAACCACAGCTGCCGGTATTTTACCGTAAATTTAACAGATGTTTTATATTGTGACATTTATGTAAATGTGTTGTCTGTTCAGAGTGTAAGGAGGCAGATTGATCTGAACAGCGTGAATGAAGTTGTGTCTGACTCGTCTGATCAAACTCCAGATGCACAGCCATCTCCACTCCCAACACTCAGGTGTGTTCTTGTAGTGAAATTACATTGTGACCACTGTGTGAAATTCATCACAGAACAACTGCAAACTGACAGAGAGGCGGAAGTAGCATTACGTGGCATCTTACGCACAGAAGGCACTGGCACATGCCAGTGTTCAGAGGACAGTGGACTGTGTTATGTGCCACTAAAAATTACGGAGCATGATGCAACATTTTGTGCCACCTGTGACTGACACATGAGGAGTTTTTAAGTATTTGAGATTAATAAAGAAATACCTGATAAAATTCCTTAGGAAATTGGAAGGACATAAAGCGTAATTTTGTGCTTATTTTACATTGTGGACAAAGGTTGACCTAAACAGCCTCATCTTTTAGGCTCATTATGAAATAAATGTTTTTCTCTAGTTCACGTTGGCCACAATTGATGTCCTTTTCCCAAGATAACAGCTCTGAGTTTTCTCCTATAATGCCTGAAGAGTTAAAAGATCAGAGACCATTCCTTCATCCAGAATCTCTCCAGATCCTTCAGATTCACAGCTTCTTCTCTTCAGTTCACCCCACTCATTTTCTACAGGGTTCAGGTCAGAGGACTGAGACGGCCATGGCAGAAGCTTCATTTTGTGACATATTTTTGTGTTGATTTTGATGATTGTTTTGGATCATTGTCTTGATGGAAGATCCAACCATGGATTCATTATAAGATTTCTAACAGAGGCAATCAGGTTTTGATTTTTTTATCTGTTGGTATTTGATAGAATCCATGATGCCATGCATCTGAACAAGATGTCCAGGACCTTGGGCAGGGGGTACTTTTTATCCCTGTTTGCACCAAACTCATCTGGTGGGTTTGCTGCCAGAAAGCGTCATCTGATCATAGAAGCCAGTCCCATTTGAAGTTCCAGTCATGTCTGATAACTGAATTTGCTGGAGTTTGTTTTTGGATGAGTGAGGAGAATTTTCCTTGAAACCCTCCCGAACAACATGTGGTGATGTCGGGCTGTTGACCTTGGGGACTCAACTATCTCTGAGAGTCTTTGGCCGCTCAAACTCTCCTTCTCACCTTGAATTAGGAAGATATAGACACACGTCCTCACGCATTCTATCTATGACGTAGGCTATTGACACAAATTTCAAATGATTTTCAACGGTCGCTTTGTCGCATCCAGTGTAGACAGACCTGTTGCGTCCAGTGTAGACATGGTGTAAGCCTTCTTTTGTTCCGCGGACGTTTTCCTCTTTTGGTTTTTATCCACCATCTCTATGTTTCTGTTGCCGCTCGGCTCAGCTAATGTCCATCATGTGGACCGATGAGCGCTCTCTCCTCTGCATCATGAGTAGACACGCCCCTTACTGCTGAATGGCTACAAGTTTGTTTTGGTACTCGGCCCCGACTCGTTTTCTAAAGCGTTTTTGAAAAAATGCATACCACATCCTATTTATTTTGGAGAAAACAGATTGTTTGTGCTAAACAAATTATCACAGTATTGAAAAAATCAGCTTAAAGCATTATGTATAAAAGCAACCATGAAGGGCGTATGTTACACCATTCACATGTGTGAGTTACTGCTGGAGCTGCCACAACACACTGATCCCGACGGCTTTTGTGCGTAAGATGCCATGTCAGTTCCGTAGCATTAATAACATCAAGAGGCAAGAATCCCCTTCATCTCAATGCTACTGAACTTCAGGTTGATGTGCAGTCATATATATTTCTGTATCCTGTTTTTTACTGATACATTGTCTGAAGTCTGTATTTGTGTTCTGTTTTGTTTTGGGGAAGTTGGGGCAGCTCAGAGGACGTCTGGATGAAAACGCTGAGTAAAGAGATAAAGTACAAACACAGCAAGAGCAGTTTAGACAGACACCCATCGCTGCAGCCCAAAATGAGAGCAATGCTGCTCGACTGGCTCATGGAGGTACTGTCACACGATCTGCTCTTCACACTAGATTCCCTTTATAATGTTTCACTGTATAGACTGCCTTAAAACATTGTTGATGTGAGAGTTAGTTACAGACAGTGAGAATGTTTTTGAGTCCCACTTTATATTAGGTGGCCTTAACTACTATGTACTTATGTTGATATGAATCATTTGATACAATGCACTTCTTGTGTACATGCATGTTTTTACATTGTACTTATATTTTTAAAAGACCTGCATGCATCTGTAATTAATTTCTGTAATTACATGTATAATTACACCTTAACCCACCCTTAAACCCAAACTTGTCCCTAACCTTATATATCCCACCTCAACAGCAGAAAAAGTGTTTTATGGTACAATATGAACACAGTAAATACATTGTACTTATTTCTTGATGTAAGTGCATCAGCTGCTGTAGTTAAGGCCACCTAATATAAAGTGGGACCTATTTTATTTAACTATTTTCACAGTTTTTTTGGTTTACATACCAGGGTTCCCGCGTGTCCTTAAAAAGTCTTAAATTTACTTTATCACATTTAAGGTCATAAAAAGTCTTAAATTGTACAAGAAAGTCTTAATTATGATTTCAAGAGGTCTTAGATTTGGGTACAGACCAAAATCCCGATGCAGATTAATGTAATGATTAAACTTCAAAAAGCTATAAATAAATATGAGCGCTGCACGTTTCAAAGTATTCATGCAATACCGGAGGCTGTAGTTTCAGAACCGGATTTCTAGGACCCTATAGTTTTTTGTTTGTTTGTTTGTTTTTTAATTATTTTATTTATTTATTTTTTGTATGTATGTATTATGTCAGGTCTTCCAGCCAGTTCTATCAAACCTTTACAATTAATCCAGAACGCGGCAGCAAGATAAATTTTTAATGAGCCAAAAAGAATGTAAGAAAGAATAAAGAACGTCACACTTCTGTTTATCAATTTGCACTGGCTACCAATAAAATTCAAGACATTAATGTTTGCTTACAAAACCACCACTGGCTCTGCACCCCTTTACCTAAATTCATTACTTCAGACTTATGTGCCTCTAGAAGCTTGCGTTCTTCAAGTGAACAGAGCTTTAGTTTTCATCCCAAAGAGGCACAAAATCACTTTCACAGACTTTTACATTAACTGTTCCCTCCTGGTGGAATGACCTGCCCAACTCAATCCCAGCAGCTGAGTCCTCAGCCATCTTCAAGAATCGGCTGAAAACACATCTCTTCCATCTTTACTTGACCCTCTAACTCTCTGTTCTAATTCTATTAAAAAAAACTTGTCCCTTTTAGACTTTCACTATCCATTTACTGCTTGTTTTCTTTAAAAAAATAATAATAATAACTAGCTTTTCTAATCTTTTTGTATTCTGTCTGTTTTCTTTTTATCTATTATATAATTTAAAAAAAACCTTGCTATGTGTACTGCATTAAGCTAACTGAGACTTGTTATAGCACTTGCATATCGTTGCTCTTTTGTTGATTTTGATTGCTTCCATTGTCCTCATTTGTAAGTTGCTTTGGATAAAAGCGTCTGCTAAATGACCAAATATTAGTGGCTCATACTATTTTATAGCACTTGCTATTCAATTCTCTATATTATTATTTTTAAGGAATTATGTAGTTGTTTAATTATATACACTTAATTAATGTCCTAACCAACTCCTAACCCTAAAGATACCCGTTGGTAACCCTCTTGAAATATTTCACCTAATTTATTTCAATATGTTGTGACTATCCTTAATCCATTGTCACATTAGCCACATCTTGGGTCTGCTGAGCGATTAGACGCTTACTATGTCTGAAATTCCACGGAAAACCAGGTTGCATGTGCCATTCTTGTTGTTTATTGTAAACTTGATAAAAACAAACTAAAGAAACAGAGGTAATACAAGCTTAATGAAATCAAACAAGTTTTTTCCGCGCCACCAAACATATATATATTCTATATATTCTGGTTTTAAATTCAGTTTTCTTGGAAAGAAAGACTTGTGCCTGTGCGAGACTTCAGTTCATTAGCCACAGCACTTCACATCTGATGTGTAACCCACTTAAAGTGCAGTAAACTGTAAAACACTTGTGGTACAAGTTGGTGTGATTATTAGTACTTTAATAAATGTAAAATAATTTGAATACAAATACTAATTTACAACATCCAGCACCACAATGAACTGTTTTGCACAGCTAAAAAGGCTAAATGGAGATTGCTGACTCCCCCTCAAACGGTTCACGGTCTTACATTAAAAATAAGATGGAAAGATAAAAAATGAATAGTTTCCATGGATCTAGTCTTTGCATCCGTTTGTTTGATGTTTGAATCAGGTCTCCTCTGTTGGAGTAGATGGCGCTGTCCCAAAAAATAGGGTCCTAGAACTGCAGCCTCTGGTACTGCAGGAACATTGGGTTGTTTTTTGTTCAGACGACCCATAATTGAAAATCGACCCATGATTTTACCCTGCAAACGCGCAGAGCTGTAAATGTGAACTGGTGGATCAAGATAATTCATTTTAAAAATCTAAACAGTAAAATGTGTTTGTATGTTATTTAATTAATATTAAATAAATTATTATTAAATTCCCAAATTGGATACTTAAGGTCAGAAATTGGATACTTGTAGTCAAATTAAAATTTGGATTCCGCCTATCGATTCTTATACTAGTATCGGAAATTCCACCAATACCACAAAAAAGTCTGGCATTGGTATCGGCGAGTACTTGAACCCATGTACCGATCCGATACCATTTTCTTAAACAAGATCTATAGTTATGCCCGCTAGCTGTGCTTAAAATTTGCTGCAAATCGGATATCAATTCTTCTCCGCTGCTCAGAATGCAAACACAGGAAGTTGTGCTGTGTTGCCACAAGCAACCACTATTTAGAGCAGCGAAGAAGAAATACAAACGTGCTAGCACATCGCCAGTAAATGTTGTGGAAACAAACGATGGTCTTCTCAAAATTGTCAATAAAGCGCAAGAAGCAGAGTTCCAGATGTCAAAATAAAACTTTATTGACCACAGCAACAAAGCCGAGATGACAGCCGCTGCATCTGAGTCTTTGCATTAGGGGTGGGCGATATGAGCTAAACTTCATATCACGGTATTTTCCACTGTCCAGACGATATCGATATTATATCGCAATATGAGAAAAAAAAATTGAATCACATTTTAGTAATAATTAAATAATCCCTTAATTAAATTACAGGCATAATATGAATTTTAACCTTATATAACTAGAAGAAAAAAAACATGATTTCAAGATCTAAGGCAAAAATAGAATGGTCTGACTTTAGATGTGTGAAATTATGCTACATAAGACACCTGCGCAAAAGAAAAACAGCAAATGGACTGAAAGAACATGCAAATTCACACAAGTATTGGAATAACTCAACATATTAATCAGTATATTGATTATTTTCATATTTTTTGAGTAAAATAATACCATATTCAGTGTTTCCTCTATGATTTTTTCCAGCTGTGGCGGCAGGCTGTATTTCCACCGGGGGGGGGGGGGGGGGGGGGGTGATTTTCCCGTGTACCATGCACCTTTTCTTCTGTCATATATAACAGCATGTGTTTCTAGGCAGCTGTCCCTTTAAGACCGAATGCACGGATCCAATATAATGATACACATGCTATTTCTTTCTAACTTGTTTTCGTTCACTGAAGATTAGGGCTGGGTATCGAGTTTGATACTTTTTAGGCACCGACCGAATTGCCTCGATACCACCGAGTATCGAAAAACGTCTTGTCGTTCGGTACCAAATTTCTGTAACGGAATGCTTTCCCCGGCAAACAGGCGGACACAGGATACAAAACAAAACTCCAACTTTATTAAAAGAAACAGAAGAAAACTCCAAGTAATCTGCATACTCGTAACTTCAAGACTAGACGAAGACTTAAGGGAAACTGAGGACTTTTAAAGTGAGTGGAACAAACGAGGAGACAAGGTAATTAATAGAACACAGGTGATGAATATAACTAATTAACAAAACTGGGTCATGAACTAAAACAGGAAGAACCAAATATGGGCAGAAAGGAAACTAAACAGAAACAGATATATTACAGTATCTCCCCCTCCCGGAAGGTGCGTCCCGCACCGTAACAGTAACATCGGGGAGGGGGGGGCGGGCGTCCTGGAGGCTGGAGCAGGACCAGGATAGGACAGGGGAGCCTCCAGGACGGATCAGGAGCCTTGGGAGACCATGGCAGGACTGGAGATTCGGGAGGCCATGGCGGATCTGGAGCCTTGGGAGGCCATGGCAGGACTGGGGATTCGGGAGGCCATGGCGGATCTGGGGACTCAGGAGTCCATGGTGGATCAGAGTCCATTGTGGCCTTGGCCTTTGGCCTGGCCACACAGACTGGAGCTATATGGCCCCCCCCCAAAATTTCTTTGGGAAAGTTCCCCTCTGGGGGCCACATTGGAGGAGAGGGCTCTAGAGGGCGCTCTGGAGGAGCGGGCACTAGAGGGCGCTCTGGAGGAGCGGGCATTTGAGGGCGCTCTTGCAGCGCAGACACTTGAGGGCGCACGGGAGGCGCGAAGCTGGATAGAACCAGCGGAGACGAAGGAGAGCTGGACGGGACCAGCGGAGACGCAGGAGGGCGCTCTTGCAGCGCGGACTCTTGAGGGCGCTCTTGCAGCGCGGACACTTGAGGGCGCTCTTGCAGCGCGGACACTTGAGGGCGCTCTTGCAGCGCGGACACTTGAGGGCGCTCTTGCAGCGCGGACACTTGAGGGCGCACGGGAGGCGCGGGGCTGGACAGGACCAGCGGGAACTCAGGTGGGCTGGACGGGACCAGCGGGAACTCAGGTGGGCTGGACGGGACCAGCGGGAACACAGGACGGCTGGACGGGACCAGCGGGAACTCAGGACGGCTGGACGGGACCAGCGGGAACTCAGGACGGCTGGACGGGACCAGCGGGAACTCAGGTGGGCACTTGCGAGGTGCCGGAATTGGTGGGCTCAGACGAGGAGCAGGCACAGGAAGGCACTGGCGAGGAGCTGGCACTGGAGGGCGCTTGCGAGGAGCAGGTACTGGATGGCACTGGCGAGGAGCAGGCACTGGATGGCACTGGCGAGGAGCAGGCACTGGATGGCACTGGCGAGGAGCAGGCACTGGAGGGAATGTCATGCCCTCAAACTCAATTAAAATCCCTACCGGCACCTGTTTTTCCTTCCTCGGTGGTTCAGGGTGAACCGTTATAGGCGGCGGGATCCTCTCCAGCGCGGACGGCGCAACGTTCATCGCCCCTTGCGGCGGAATCCTCCTCGCCGTGGGCGGAACATTCATCGCCGTGTACGGCGGAATCCTCTTCGTCGCGGACGGCGCAACGTTCATCGCCCTTCGCGACGGAATCCTCTTCGCCGCGGGCGGAACATTCATCGCCGTCTCAGGCGGAGCGAATTTCTCTTGGGCGGGGGGTAAGGGCGAGCGGCGAATGGCGACCCGTTCTCCCCAAAACGGGTGGCCTGGGTAAGCCGCGACAGGCAGCCCAATATCCCACGCACGACGGGTAGGGGCGAGCCGCGAACGGCGGCGTGATCCCCCGTGACCGACGGCGACTAACTCGATCATAGCTGGCGTCGATCACGTCTTCGGTATAGGTCTAGTCTTCTGTAACGGAATGCTTTCCCCGGCAGACAGGCGGACACAGGATACAAAACAAAACTCCAACTTTATTAAAAGAAACAGAAGAAAACTCCAAGTAATCTGCATACTCGTAACTTCAAGACTAGACGAAGATTTAAGGGAAACTGAGGACTTTTAAAGTGAGTGGAACAAACGAGGAGACAAGGTAATTAATAGAACACAGGTGATGAATATAACTAATTAACAAAACTGGGTCATGAACTAAAACAGGAAGAACCAAATATGGGCAGAAAGGAAACTAAACAGAAACAGATATATTACAATTTCGATACCTAAGGGGTTAATCTCATCACCGTCAGTGAGCCAATAATCCTGCAGCACCAGGTGTGTTTGACTAGAAACGGCGCTGCGCTGATAGATCAGTGTTTGACATCCGCGAGAGCGTTTCGAAAGCGTATGGAGCAGTCTGCTCTCTATATCGCGCGGTTTGTTTATTATACACAGACTGAAGCTCGCGTGACGCTCGCGGTCATTTCAGCGTCTGCCGCCTCACTACATGAGGACATAAACACATGAACAACATCTCCAGACCTGCTCTGAAAGTCACTTCATGAGCATTTTACCGTTTGATTCGAGTAAAACTAACTCATATCATATACACTAGGGCTGTATACCTTGGAGAACCTGGCGATACGATACATACCTCGATACACAGGTCACGATTCGATACGTACCTCGATACAGAGCTGTCTCGATACGATTTGATACAATGTGACACGATTCGATACGATTCAATAAAAATACATGGGCCAGAGCCAATTAGTTAATGCTGAACACATTTACTCAACAAACAGAACTCTGCATTTTTCTTCAATTTATTGAAGACAAAAATGCATTATAACAAAGTGCATTTTGCTTAAATATTTGCAACTTTAAGTGCTCTGATTAATTGTACACAAATTGTATTAATCTGGAAATTACCACAAGTCAACATTTAACTTTCCAAGGGTACAGTCTGAGCTCACACAAGCACAAAATCTTCTTCTTATTATTCTTAACTTCTTATTAAATCTTCTTATAATTATTTTTTGTGACACCATGTACTGCCATAACATATTTCACTATGAAATCGCTTAAATGCTACATCTTGCTTTAACATTTTCCATGAGTTTTTTGAAACTCGCGGGCGCCGCTGCGCCCCCTAATGGCTGGGCGGAGTATCGATACTAAGGGCTAGAATATCGATACTGTATCTTTTTTTATTATATCGGTATGTATCTAAGAATCGATATTTTGAGCACACCCCTAATATACACACAGAACTGTAAAGGTATTCCAGGCAACCCGTCAAAATAAAAGTTCGGTTTAACTTGGAAGACTGCGGCAGAAATATATTAATATTGTTCAGCAGACAGTACATACTGCTACTACTAGGCTACTATTAAAATTAAAACTTTTTTTTTTTTTTTTTTTTAGTAATGATCACACAACAGTTATTCCATGTTTTAATTTTAATAGTAACCCCCCTTTGTTTGCCAAAATAAATAAACTTTGATTTTCAATAATTTAAAGATAAATTAAATTAATGTTTTATGTCTTCATTTGATAACCAGATACAGAACACAGAATTTCTGAGGAAAAATAAAACCTTTCATAAGGCTATTTTAAGAATAAATTTAAATAAATTAAGTTGTTTTTATGCATTCAAATAATTAGACATACTACACCAGAATTTAATAACAATAAAACATATGGTGAAAGAAAATAAAACACCCACTTATGAAAGTGGATGAAGATTTTCAATTTCTTGAAGTCTTTAACAACCTAGAAGTGATGATTCTGTCTGAGCTATGTGTTTTAAAATGAACACACACTAATGTAAACTTAGCCTAACAGATGTGTAAACTGAAAACAATTTGAACTTTATTAAAATAATTTATTTATTTATTGTGTTGGATATATTTTGTTCCTTTGTGCATTGGCTCAGGAGATGAGGCTTTGAGTCTGTATAAATATCAACAAGCTAAAAAAAATAGTTTTTTGAGATAATGTAATCTTATTAAAACTGATTTCATAAAACTGGTATCGAAAAAAAGTATCGTTCAGCAACCGGTATCGAACTCAAGGTATCGGTATCGATATCGAAAATATTTGAACGATACCCAGCCCTACTGAAGATGAGTGACTGCGTTATCGAGAATGATTGTTGAGACGTCCATTTTCACATAATTCTGTATGTATGCGTCTGTTCAAACACAAGGAAATGGGAATGAAGAATGAGCTCTGTGTTCGCGCATGCTTATAAATCTGTGCGCGGGCGCCGTGTCCGGCAGCTGTGGCCACAGAAATCAGCGCACGGACAGTGAAATAAGTTCTATTCGCCTCGTCTTGCGCTGGAATGGCTTAAAATCACTCGAATGTGTAAATTGGCAAGATAAAACACATACAAATGATAAACGTTCACTCTATGATGGTTCATTTGTGCAATTAGTCTGTTAATCACATGCGAACCGAACCTTGAGGTCTGGTCCGTACGGACCACGGATCAACTGCGATCAGTTTCACAACTACTGTGTAATGTTGGAGCTTGAATCGAATCGTTACACATAACGTACACCACTACTATGATTACACTTAAGTTTGCGCTATATTATACTCACCTTTTAATAATTAGTGTGTGACTAATGTCTCACGTGGTTTGTCGTGGTTTGTCACACGTGGGCATGGTCAAGACAGAAGCATTCTGTAACTCTTTTTTTTTTTGCTAAATGCTATTAATGCATCAGTAGTCCACATCAAGAGTGCTCTAAGATATTGATGGCCCACATGTTTCACTCTTAAGTGGAGCTGTTTTGTTTGCATAATCGTCAATCCAACCTGCACTAAAACCAGTCATCCCCAAAAAAGTAATAATTTGTCCCACTGTTTGTGGTCGGGGTGCTTTACTGATGCCCTCTAATTAACTGAGTGATATAGCTTTCATCCCATGTGCAATTCTACGTCCTAAGTATTCAACTTGTGGTAGGCAATATTGCAGTTTTTATTTAGAGGCCTTATGTCCCCCTCAGCTAATTTAGTGAGCACTTTAAATGAATCTTGATGGCACTGTTCCAAAGTCGTTGACAAAATTAATAAATCATCTGCGTATTGTATCAATGTGCTGTCCAGCCTAAGATCATTTAATTCTTCTTTTAGAACTTGATTGATTCTCGTGTCAGTTTTTTACCTTGGTCACAATGCAAACAATGGTCTGCTCTGCTCTGCACTGCTCTGGCTTGATATAGATGACAACTGGTGCTGGTCCTTGCAGTGCATTAACTGTTCCAGTGGGTGTTGCCGGTGCATTCACCGTTGCAGGTGGATTGATAGGCACTGGAGTGTTAACTGGTGCCATCACTGCTGAATGTTTTACCTTCTGCACAGCTTGGACCTTTTTCTTCTTATTGAGCAGCTCCTCAAACTGTAGCTTAGTCAGCTTTCTTCGCAGCTCGTTTTCCTGGTCCTTCATCTTTAGTTCTTGTCTTCTGTACTGTTCCACAGCATGGACCACATGGTCTCTGAACTCTTTGTGTGTCTTTGAGTTCAGACCATCCATGTCCCTTAGCTTAATGCTTACTGCTGTTGGCGTGGCTTCCACAATAGCGGTTCTGAAGAGTGCTGTCAGTACATTGTCTTGCTCTGGATCTTTAGCCAGTTCTTCCTTCCAACGTCTCAGTTGTCTCTGGAAGTAGGTGGGGGGGTTCTCAGTTCCCCCATTGGCTCCCCCTTCAGGAAACCTGGATCGGTTTGCATTGGGTATTCAACTCTCAGAGTCATCCAGGTGTTACGTCGATGTTTGCCAAAAGAGACTCCATTTGCTTGAGGCCTGTCCACTGCTTGAAGGAGGCCAGACTGCTTAAGGATATCATTCATCTTGGAGGCTCCCAGGCATTTGGCAAGCAGGACTTTAATGTCACCCAGGGCCAGAAGTTTTTCAGTTATTTCTTCTTCAAATGTTCTGGAAGGCGGGAAACCAAAGTGTCCAAGTCTTGACCTGCCCAGGGTATGTATTGGGCGTGATCTTGCTTGATGAGGATTGGGCACTCAAATTTTGAGGTTTCAGCCCTTCTCAATGCCCTTGTTGCTCAATGCCCGTGTTCCTCGTCTCCTCTTCATCTTTGTGTTTGGAGAACTTGAAAACGGTCATCTGGATATTCTAAATCTTGCATGACCAGTGTCCCAGCTACTTGCTTGTACTGCTTCCGCTGGACATAATCATGTGGGCTTGGGTGTGGTTGCATTGGTTCACGTTTGCCCAAGAGTTCATTCAGCTCATGTTGCAATGAGCCCACAGCCTGTTTGAAATCTTCTCTTGTCATGCAGACAGCTTGTTTGAGATTGTCTCTTGTTCTGTTGCACCTTTCCTCCATCTTATCCAGTGCTTCCAGAACAGAATCAGTGCGGTGGTTTCCCTTTTCTATGAAGAATCACTCTCAGAGCCTTGGGGTTTTGATGCCAGAAAATAGACTTTATTACAAAAGAGAATAAAGCCGAGAAGTTTTCTGCAGAAAAGATCTCTTGAATGTTCTCTGTGTTCTCTTTAAATAGTTTTTCCTCTAGGCGTGTTCAGTACATTTCATACATATGCGCTTTACCTTTTTTGGCTAAATTCCTTATACATATGTTCTTTCCCTTGAGAGAAGGGGATCCTAGACTGTTACGGGAATAATCTGGAGGAAGCAAGGATGCAAGCAAAACATAGATTTAATGATGTCAGATGATAATACAAGGAACCAAAGTCTCTCGGGTGGGCAGGTGACGCAGGGACAAAATGGACAGCGTGCTGATGATGAGTGATGACGGTGAATCCAGTGCCGGTGAACATCCAGAAGACGAAAACCACGAAGACTCCACACAGACGAGGACCAGGAACACTGAAGCAGACGGCACACGAGGCACGACACGGAGGACATCAAACAACGATCTGACAAAGAGAGGAGAGTGCGGTGAGGCTTTAAAGGTGAGTGGATTGGCAGCAGCTGGTGCGGGGAGTGAGATCAGCTGGCGCGCTGATGAGCGCCGAGCGGTAACGCCCACTCGCACATCCACACACACAGAGAACAACAATTACACGAGACATGAAGAAGCCAGTGAATTCATGAACCGTGACAGTACCCTCCCTCCTAGGAACGCCTCCTGGCGTTCCCAGACTCCCTTACCTGTCGATTGTAATCATCAATAAGGGAGTGATCCAGGATGTCTCTAGCCGGTACCCAACTTCTCTCCTCCGGACCGTAACCTTCCCAGTCCACCAAGTACTGGAATCCGCGTCCCCTCCGCCTAGAGTCCAGAATACGATTGACCGAATAAGCGGGTTCCCCTTCTACGAGTCGCGGCGGTGGGGGAACCGGGGCTGGCGGATTTATGCGTGCATAAAACACGGGTTTAATTTTGGACACATGGAAAACGGGATGAATCCTCCTGTACACTGGAGGGAGTTTGAGGCGGACTGTCACCGGACTAATGATCTTGGTGACAGCGAACGGGCCAATAAATTTAGGAGCGAGTTTATTAGACACGGAGCGGAGAGGAATGTTCTTAGTAGAAAGCCACACTTTGGAACCGACGACGTATACGGGAGGTCTAGACCGGTGGCGATCGGCCTTGGCCTTGGTGCGCGCTCCCACCTGGAGTAGAGTCTCACGGGCTCTAGTCCAAGTGCGATGACACCTCTGGACAAAGGCGTGGGCGGAGGGAACCGCGACTTCGGATTCCAGACTGGGAAAAATTGGTGGCTGGTAACCTATGCTGCATTCAAACGGAGACAGGCCCGTAGATGACACTGGTAACGAATTGTGGGCGTACTCCACCATTGACAGTTGTTGGCTCCATGAGGAAGGATTCTTGGAGACCAGACATCGCAAGGTTCTCTCCAAATCCTGGTTGGCTCTCTCAGTTTGACCATTGCTCTGGGGATGAAACCCTGAGGACAGACTAACAGTGGCACCCAGCAATTTACAAAACTCTCGCCAAAATTTGGACACAAATTGGGGTCCTCTGTCGGAAACCACGTCCGTCGGGAGGCCATGTAACCGAAAGACGTGGTCAATGACTGTTACCGCTGTCTCCTTGGCTGAGGGTAATTTGGGCAAGGGAATAAAGTGGGCCGCCTTCGAGAATCGGTCCACCACGGTCAAAACTACCGTGTTACCCTGAGAGGGTGGGAGGGCGGTGACAAAATCTAGAGCGATATGGGACCAGGGTCTCGAAGGGACCGGCAGCGGTTGAAGGAGCCCATCTGGGGGTCTATTGGAAGTCTTACCAGTGGCACAAACTGAGCAAGCCAAAACAAAACTGTGAACATCACGAGCCATAAGTGGCCACCAAAATCGTTGTTTGACTAAAGATATAGTGCGACTGACTCCTGGATGACAAGCCACATTGGAACAATGACCCCACTGAATAACGTCGGACCGTAATCCCTCCGGCACAAACAACCGGTTCGGTGGGCAGCCGACCGGAGGCGTTACCCCTTGTAAGGCTGTTTTGACCTTCGATTCGACCTCCCATGTGAGTGTGGAGACAATAAGTGTCTCTGGAAAAATGCACTCGGAGTAGACGGGCGATCGGAACGGTCAAAAATACGTGATAAGGAATCGGGTTTGATGTTCTTGGAACCCGGGCGGTACGAGAGAGTGAAATCAAAACGTCCGAAAAAAAGTGCCCACCGAGCCTGCCTGGAGTTCAATCTTTTGGCAGTTCTAATGTATTCTAAGTTCTTATGATCGGTCCATACGATAAAAGGTACCCCTGACCCTTCTAACCAGTGACGCCATTCCTCCAATGCTAACTTGACTGCCAACAACTCTCGGTTACCAATGTCATAATTACTCTCGGCAGGGGACAAACGATGGGACAAAAACGCGCATGGATGCATTCTGTCGTCCGCCGGAGAGCGCTGGGATAGCACTGCACCTACCCCCACCTCTGACGCATCGACCTCCACCACGAACTGACGTGATGGATCAGGGGTGACTAAGATGGGGGCTGAAACGAAGCGGCCCTTCAGTTTGGCAAACGCAGCCTCAGCTGCGTCTGACCACCTGAACGTAGTCCTGGGGGAGGTCAAGGCAGTCAGAGGCGCGGCTAGTTGGCTGAAATTGCGAATAAAACGCCGGTAGAAGTTGGCGAAGCCCAGAAACCTCTGTAGGGCCTTACGGGAATCTGGACTTGGCCACTCCACCACAGCCTTAACCTTGTCAGGATCCATGCGCACTCCCTCGGACGACACAATGTACCCTAGAAAAGGAACAGACTGTGCATGAAAAGCGCATTTCTCCGCCTTGACAAAAAGCCCATTCTCTAGCAACCTCTGAAGCACTCGCCGGACGTGCTGCACATGTTCCTGGAGAGATGAAGAAAAAATCAGTATGTCATCCAGGTAAACATATATGAACTGATCTACCATATCTCGCAGCACGTCATTGATGAGTGCCTGGAAGACCGCTGGGGAGTTGGACAGCCCGAAGGGCATGACCAAGTACTCAAAGTGCCCCCTAGGGGTGTTAAAAGCAGTCTTCCACTCATCCCCCTTCCTAATGCGGACCAAATGATAAGCATTACGTAAATCCAATTTTGTGAAAATAGACGCTCCCTGCAATCTCTCGAAGGCTGAAGACATTAACGGCAAAGGATAGGTATTCTTTACCGTGATGTTGTTCAGTCTCCGGTAATCAATACAAGGTCGCAGGGATCCGTCCTTCTTCCCCACAAAAAAGAACCCCGCCCCCGCTGGAGAAGAGGAGGGGCGGATGAACCCTGCTGCTAGAGAATCAGAAATATTTTTCTCCATAGCCTCTCTCTCTGGAACAGAAAGTGAATATAACTTGCCCTTAGGCGGAGACGTACCTGGCAGTAACTCTATAGCACAGTCATAGGGACGATGCGGAGGGAGAGAAGCAACCCGAGACTTACTGAACACCTCCTTCAGGTCGTGATACTCCGTGGGCACGTTTGACCAATCCACTGTCTCCTCCTGAAACGTAGAAACAGAAACAGACGGACAAGCAGACACAAGACAAGACTCATAACATTCACTGCTCCATTCCGATACTGATTTCTGCTGCCAATCGATCCTGGGGTTGTGTTTGGTGAACCAAGGGTGACCTAAAACAATGGGTGCCAGGGGGGAGTCCAGAATGTAGAATGAGATGGTTTCAGAATGGTTGCCAGATACAATGAGTGTGACGGGTCCAGTGGTGAAGGAAATGATGGGAAGGGCTTGGCCATTGAGAGCGTGAACAGCGATGGTCTGAGTGAGGGGTAGAAGGGGAGCTTGGATCTTGAGTGCGAATGTGTGGTCCATAAAATTACCCTCGGCCCCAGAGTCCAATAGTGCTTGACAGTCGTGATTGTGGGCTGACCATCGTAGTCTTACCGGGAGGAGTGTAGATGTTGATGAGGTCTTCTCTGCAGAGATCCCACCCGACAGTAGCCTCAACCTTACTGCCGGGCTGGCCCCTTTAGCCGGGCAGTTGTGAGCAAAATGTCCTGCCGCGCTGCAGTAAAGGCATAGGCCCTGGGATCTCCGCCTCTCCTTCTCCTCCCAGGAAAGCCGAGCTCGCCCGACCTGCATGGGCTCGTGATCGTGGACGGGACTGACCACGTCCCTGCCGCTGGCTCGTAACTCCGGTGTGGCTGCAGGAGCCCGAGCGGATAACAACCGGTGTTCCGCTCGAGTGATTCGGGAATCTACCCGAATCGCCAGCTCGATCAAGCCATTGAGAGTGGTGGGTAAATCCAAGACATAAATCTCTCTGTGGACGCGGTCAGCCAGCCCATGCAGGAACATATCCCACTGCGCCTCCTCGTTCCACTGACACTCTGCCGCCAAAGTCCGGAACTCGATGGAGTAGTCGGCCACCGACCTCTCCTCCTGTCTGAGGTCCGCCAGGACCCGGGCCGCCTCTCTTCCCGCGACCGCACGGTCGAAGACCCTCCTCATCTCGGCGGAGAGTGTCTGGAACGAGGCACAGCATGGATCCTGGTTCTCCCACACCGCCGTTCCCCATAGCGCCGCTCTCCCCGTCAGTAAGGTGAGCACGAATGCCACCTTGCTCCGTTCGCTGCCAAAGGTTCTGGGTTGCAGGGAAAAATGCATCGAACAATGAGTCAAAAATGCTCTGCAAAAATTTGGCTCACCCTTGTATAGTTCGGGAGTGGGTAGGCGGGGCTCTGACAGGGAGACGGTCTCAGGTGGTACGAGGGGAGTAGGCGATGTGAGTGACGCAGTGGGAACTCGCAGATGTTGTAATTGCTGGGTGAGCTCGGACACCTGCGTCACCAGAGCTTGAATAGCCCGACCCGATTCGGTCATCCTCCTCTCCTGTGTGTCCATCCGCGACATGCTGCGACGGATGAACTCCTCCAGCAAGGAAGAGGACCCGCTTGCTGCTTCCATCTGTGGTCAGATCGTTCTGTCACGGGAATAATCTGGAGGAAGCAAGGATGCAAGCAAAACATAGATTTAATGATGTCAGATGATAATACAAGGAACCAAAGTCTCTCGGGTGGGCAGGTGACGCAGGGACAAAATGGACAGCGTGCTGATGATGAGTGATGACGGTGAATCCAGTGCCGGTGAACATCCAGAAGACGAAAACCACGAAGACTCCACACAGACGAGGACCAGGAGCACTGAAGCAGACGGCACACGAGGCACGACACGGAGGACATCAAACAACGATCTGACAAAGAGAGGAGAGTGCGGTGAGGCTTTAAAGGTGAGTGGATTGGCAGCAGCTGGTGCGGGGAGTGAGATCAGCTGGCGCGCTGATGAGCGCCGAGCGGTAACGCCCACTCGCACATCCACACACACAGAGAACAACAATTACACGAGACATGAAGAAGCCAGTGAATTCATGAACCGTGACATAGACGTGTTTATAGTAAGTAAAGAAGCCCCCTTTGTATTTTTACATATGTTTCCTATCATGAGGGTCAGCACATTCCATCTATGCAAGCCTTCGACACACAGGCATATGATTATAATGGAAATATAGCTTAATACATAAGTGGTTAAATTCACATTAATTATACTTGATTAATTCATCTTTTGACTAATAAAAATCTTCTACATCAGCAGGTGTCACTGTTCCTTCAGGTGCGTCCTCACGCTCCTCTGATTGATAGTTCTCCACGCCTCCACAAGCTGATTTCAGATGTCTGTGGTAGTCTTCCATTTCTTTGAGCATTTCTGAAAGACGTTAGGCTTGTTCGACTTCATGCGGTGCCGCAAAGATTGGCTGCCGCCTGACAAAAGCAATGCATTCTGGTTAGAACATTTGTCCGACTTTGATCGGCGCTGCAACTGCCTTACGATCACGTGCCATCAAACTACCGCGAGAGCAAAACGAGACCAGCTGCCGAGGGCAGGCGCTGCAGTTGCTCAAAATCGGCTGCAAAAGCCTTGATGACACACTTTATTCTCATTGGTTAGATTCTGCGATGACAAGTACGACATGTGTTGTGTGTTTATTCTAACAATTAAATTCCGGTAATGCTCACAAATCTGTGTTTTTATAACAGTAAAGCTTTTTTATTGTAGTCGCACTGTTATCTTGAGTCATTTTTATCAAAAACACTGATAAAAGCATATATATCTCCACTTTATTGGTATTTAAATAGTATATGTTTATGTTTAACTTTATTCATGAACAGATGGCGCTGTATTAAGCATTATATAAAAAAGTGTTTCTGTTTCCCATGAAAACGTGTCTGTGTAATTGACATATTGCATTTAATTCACTTTATCTGTGATAAGAGTATGGAAACACCATGAGAGCGTCACTACCGGGAGCAGAAAGTATCCGACCTGATGTCTCCACTTTTAATTCCGCCCCGACTGCAAGTGGCTACTCTCACCAGCCGGTGGCAGGCTAGTGTAGTTCGTCTTGAACAAGCCTAATGATATGTGGGTGGCTCACCTGTTTTCTCTTCCGCTCTGTAGTCCTTGGCTCCACCTCCTGGGCTGTTCTCTCTCTCTCTCTCTCTCTCATGGTCTTGGCTGTAGCAGTGGTGTAGATGTTTTCAGTGTCTCCCTCTGTAGCTCCAGCTCCTCCCGCTTGGCTGTGTGGGTTTCTTTCTTCCCTGTTGTCTGCCATTCTCCTCAGTTCACCACTGCAGCTCTACTCAGTTGTTTCAACTTCTGTATTTATATCTTGTACTTTATCCCTCAAATTCTATTGGCCCCTTTATATCTATTGTTCCCTGTACTAAAGGAATTTGGTTTACAGCTTGATCGCAGGAAGGAGCATTTGGAGGTGGCTTTTCTTCTTTTGTGTCATTATTTTTATTCTCTTTTTCTTGTTTCTCCAATTTTAATAATTTTATTCCATATTGTTTGAACAGGGTCAATACCCCTAATTCTTGTTCCCTTTTTTCATTTCTCTTTTTAGATTTGTCATTGGTCTTGTAATTTTTTAACAAGACCTCCATTTCTTTACACTTTACCACATCAAATGTTCCCTCTGCTGGCCATTTAGTAGCCAATTTCTTTGTTCTCTCTGCCCATCTTTTCGAGAGTTCCCTGATTAACTCTTTACAGGCTGGATTTTTAGAAGCCAATAATTCCACTGGAGTTGACATTTTTTCTTTTTCTTTTTCCCTCATTGATTTACCTCTCTAATCCCAGACTCCTAGTTTATAGCTAATCTTCACCAGGCTCATCAGACGAGGATCACTAAAAGTATCCGACCCCCTGCACTTTTGCTGTGCGGAGGACTTATCACTTTTATGGGATTTGGTTAGATTGTCTCAAATATTTCAAAATAATTGCAATATGTTTTCTAGTTAGTAATTTGGACGGTTAACACAAGGCCTTTTGGTTCTTTCCATTGCAAATTGCTTTTTGTCCAAATTATGTTTTCTCCCAAGCTAAATGCCTCAAAACTCTACAGCCTCCTCAAATTGAATTTGCGACCTGTAGCCGTCACTCCTCCTGCCCAAATTGAATAAGTGAAAGATCGGGTTAACTGTATGCAAAACCCTCCTATATAAATATTAAATTCATCTTTCGTACAATACTTTAAGTTTAATGGTTCCATAAATTCAATTAATAATCTTTTTTCTTGTAGTGATAGAATTTGTCTGCGCCTTCTTTCACTTCTTTTCTTTTTCTTATTTACAACAATTTCATCGCCCATTTTTTCCTTTTTTTCTTTTTTTTTTTTCCTATTTAAATAGATTAAGCAATGATCTCAACATCTGCTGTTCTATTTCTTAATGCTGGTGGATTTCTACCAACATATGTCCATGTGTAATGGTCTACTTCTCAACACAATCATCATCATCATCAGTCGTCTCAGTATCCTGCTGGTTATATACAATGCCAGTCCACTCCCTGTCTCATTTACACTAACTTTTATGTTATGCTTGAGGTATAACATAGACCCCATCATTAGGTTTTATCTTTGATTATTATTATTATCCTGATATTTAATGAATTTCCTAATTACATAAGATCCTTTTAGGAATTTGTTTTTACTTAATAATAATGTTTCTGATGTCCGTTATGACATGACTACATAACTGCTGTTATATAATGTTTGGGGTCATATTGACCTCAATAACAGTATTGAGAGCAAAGGATTTTCACATGTTTGATCATAGCCATGTTTCATCAATTTAGCCTTCATCACGACTTGCCTAAATTGAAATCTATAGATATACTAAAACAGTTCAAGCATATAACAATGTTTAAACATTAAACCTAGATAAATGTGCGCTGCATCCTAGTTTGTGCGGAGAGTGGAATCTAAATCGCAGGACATGGAGGCACCAGAGCAATCAATTGTATTTTTTTCAATTGGAACAACTTACGCCATAATATTTGCTCATAAAAGTAAGAGTAATACATCATTCGTAACTGTAAAGGGTCTATTTTTATTTGTGTGCCCTCACATATCAACTAAAATAATATATATATGTCTAATATTTTATATATATAAAATATATATCAAAAACAAAAACTCTTTCATCATAATCCATGAAGATGCACTTCTCTCTAAAGGCGTGTCTAATGAGGAGATGGCGAGTCGGGATCATCATCTTCATCTTTGCAACACTGACACAGACACTAGTTTATTAGTAAATAATTCAAATATCACCTTACTATCCCCCCCCCCCCCCCCCCAACACATTCATGGTAATTACTTTTGCTGGGGCTTTGCAGCAAGCTTCAGCCTATTGCATGCATTTGAACGCAGAACTCTTCAGCTGCTCTGACGGCTCTCTGCTGCTAAACACTTCGAGCCGCTCATGACAGAGGCACGGTCTCGTGTTGTTTCCACCAGCGCGGCAATTTTTTTCATCACTAATAGGCCCTTTTCACAATGACGTCACCTAACTTCCGCTTTTCCGCAAAGCAGTGGATCCGTACTTCCGTTATACCTTTACATCGGAGACTTCACGGGAAAATGCGGGAACAACTTGAAATCTAAAGACGTACGCTAAGAGTTAAGACTAATAACGTTAATGTACTTACAGTCGGG
Source organism: Barbus barbus (assembly GCF_936440315.1). Lineage (NCBI taxonomy): Eukaryota > Metazoa > Chordata > Actinopteri > Cypriniformes > Cyprinidae > Barbus > Barbus barbus. Next base: position 1,938,783 of record NC_136747.1, on the reverse strand, counting down.
TTCTTTTGCGAACGTTATTCTACATCTTTGCTTTAGATGGTTGGAGGCTAACCTGCAGCAATGTTATAGATTTGAGTTCAGATTTGTATGATAACGTTTACGTCTCCACACAAAATATAGCCTACTTAAAATATTTTCACTTATTTCGGTTTATTCCCTGGATAATTTATTTTATTTCAGTTGATGTTAATATTGCAATAGTGAGTACACTGTAAATGTTCATGCAAGTGTTGTTATTCTGCAATAAAAAAAGACAAATGTCATAATTTGTTTTGTTTTTTTTTACTATGGGAAAAATTGCATGGACACAAGTCCATATTACAAGTTTCACATCCATAAATGCAAGTGGTCTGAAAAGAAACCCAGTATTATCCAGTTCAAGAATAAGAAACAGTGGACATAACATGGGCCTTTTTTCATAGATGTTTAGAAAATAGGAAGGAGGAAGTCAAGTGATGTCATCAGTGTGATTTTTATTTCAAAATAAATGATTTTTGTTGAAGGGTATAACACCAGTGACAACTCCATGGGACCACCGTTTTCATTATATATTTTATCATATTTATTCAGCATTTATATATATTTTTGACCTCAAAATAAAGCACTTGCCACATCATTGCTGTGGGGACAAGCAGTTTTGTGGTGCTTGGAATTCTTTATAATTAATTAAAAAACAAATATTGCCACATTGATGGCTCAATAAGGTGTAATTGTTCAAATAACATATTGTTTCATTTTAAAATAAAAAGAATTCTTTTTATATATTCAAGTGTAATATTTCTGTAAAGGCTAGGGACAGAAAAATTGACATTTCCATAGAATGACCCATTTATTTATTTATGAATTAAATTGTGTCATGTTTATCAAAATAAAGTGGAAAAATATAGACCCCATTTTATTGATATTTAAATAGTACAGGCTTATGTTGAATATTCTTGTACATACAGACGCTGTATTAAACAGTACATAAATTATTGAATGTATAGTCTTTCTGTTACCACATGCAAATATCTAAAATGTATTTGACAAATATATCTAACAGCAATAAAGACAGCAAACACTGCGCAAGAGTCGCAGAAATCAGAAAGTACAACTTCTCCGTTCACAACTCCTCCCTCGACTTCAAGCGGCAAATCTCGCTGATAGGTATTCGGCAAGTTCATTTGAGATGCCAGACACCTCGTCTTGAATGAGGACGAGAGTAGAAAGCTGCAGTCATCCTTTAATCGTATTTGTGGCAGATGTATAAGTGTCTGGTTGAACTCCATACCGGTAGCGATAGCGCTTTACTATGCGGGCGGAAGTAAAAATACCCTGCTTCGACTCAAAACGGAAGTTGCGTGACGTCATGTGAAAAGGGCCTATTGATGGATGTCTAAAATATAAAAATAAGGAGAAACCTAAAACAGGCCCGAGGCCCGACCCGCATCTGAACTATGATGTGAAAATTGGCCCGAAGCCCTGAAAGGGCTGAAATGCAGGGCTCTACAACATGCAGGTTCTCAATCTCACGTGTGCATTCAGGCACACATATGCATGCTCTCTCTCTCACACACAAACTCAAAACTGCTCTGTTCTCCTCCTCCCTGCACTTCTGCTTTTGCTTTCACTCTTTGCTGACACTCACGGAGATACTTTCACTCTCTCACTCACACAGAGGTTCCTCGCTTGCAAACACAGACCAGATGAGAGAGAAGGAACGAACGAACCTCTAGGAATGAACAATCAGTCACTTTTTACTTTTTCTTTATCAATAGTTGTGTTTCACAATTTGGATCACAGCATCGGCAACTTGGATGGTGGAACACCTGACAAAGCCAGTTCTTTGGAATATTTTTTGTTCTTTCAACTCTTATAATTCTCTTAACACACTCTTTACTTTCCAATCACCATCTTATTGCCGCCTTTATAGTTTTACAATTGTTCACACTGGTTTTTCATACCACTGCAATCATAAACAGTCACATAAAACATAAAATCAGCACATTTAGCTTCATGCAAAGCCCAGTACAATTAATGTGGTTAGTATCTCAGCCAAGCAAGCAGCACGTAATGTATCCAGCGCACGCACACATATGATGCCATATACAGTTTTGGGTAGGGCTGGGTATCGTTCAAAAATTTTCGATACCGGTACCGATACCGATACCTTGAGTTCGATACTGGTTCCTGAACGATACTTTTTTCGATACCAGTTTTATGAAATCAGTTTTAATAAGATTACATTATCTCAAAAAAAAAAATTTTAATGTTGATATTTATACAGACTCAAAGCTTCATCTCCTGAGCCACTGCACAAAGGAACAAAATATAAACTTTGTGGGGGAAGTCGTGGCCTAATGGTTAGAGAGTCGGACTCGTAATCGAAAGGTTGCGAGTTCGAGCCCCCGGCCGGCAGGGATTGTAGGTGGGGGAGTGAATGTCCAGCGCTCTCTCCACCCTCAATACCACGACTGAGGTGCCCTTGAGCAAGGCACCGAACCCCCAATTGCTCCCCGGGCGCCGCAGCATGGCTGCCCACTGCTCCGGGTGTGTGTGTGTGTGTGTGTGTGTGTGTGTGTGTGTGTGTGTGTGTGTGTGTGTGTGTGTGTGTGTGTGTGTGTGTGTGTGTGTGTGTGTGTGTGTGTGTGTGTGTGTGCGCATTTGTTCACTACTCACTGCTGTGTGTGTGCACTTGGATGGGTTAAACGCAGAGCACCAATTTCGAGTATGGGTCACCATACTTGACAATACGTCACTACTACTTTTTATATATCCAACACAATAAATAAATAATTTTAATAAAGTTCAAATTGTTTTCAGTTTACACATCTGTTAGGCTACGTTTACATTAGTGCGTGTTCATTTTAAAACACATCATCACTTCTAGGTTGTTAAAGACTTCAAGAAATTTAAAATCTTCATCCACTTTTATAAGTGGGTGTTTTATTTTCTTTCACCATATGTTTTATTGTTATTAAATGCTGGTGTAGTATGTCTAATTATTTGAATGCATAAAAAAACCTTAGTTTATTTAAATTTATTCTTAAAATAGCCTTATGAAAGGTTTTATTTTTCCTCAGAAATTCTGTGTTCTGTATCTGGTTATCAAATGAAGACATAAAACATTAATTTAATTTCTTTAAATTATTGAAAATCAAAGTTTATTTATTTTGGCAAACAAAGGGGGTTTACTATTAAAATAAAAAAATGGAATAACTTTTGTGTGATAATTTCTAAAAAAAAATAATAATAAAGTTTTAATAATTTTAATAGTAGCCTAGTAGTAACAGTATGTACTGTCCGCTGAACAATATTAATATATTTCTGCCGCAGTGTCTTCCAAGTTAAACCGAACTTTTATTTTGACGGGTTTCCGGGAATACCTTTACAGTTCTGTGTGTATATGATATGACGTTAGTTTTACTCGAATCAAACGGTAAAATGCTCATTAATTGACTCTCACAGCAGTTCTGGAGATGTTGTTCATGTGTTTATGTCCTCATTTAGAGAGGCGGCAGACGCTGAAATGACCGCGAGCGTCACGCGAGCTTCAGTCTGTGTGTTGTAAACAAACCGTGCGATATAGAGAGCAGACTGCTCCGTGCGCTTTCGAAACGGAGGTCAAACACTGATCTATCAGCGCCGCGCCGCTTCTAGTCAAACAAAGCTAGTGCTGCAGGATTATTGGCTCACTGACGGTGATGAGATTAACCCCTTAGGTATCGAAATTTGGTACCGAACGACAAGACGTTTTTCGATACTCGGTGGTATCGAGGCAATTCGGTCGGTGCCTAAAAAGTATCGAACTCGATACCCAGCCCTAGTTTTGGGTGTTTCATTTTTAATTTTATGAAAGCTTCAAGTGCAGTTAATTATTTGTAAGTGCATACAGACGACGGTGGTGTTGAAGCTCTTTTATTTGCCGTCAAACGGTTGACCACTACCGTGTGTGTGTCCTGTCGCAAAATGCAGCGAAAAGTCCTACATGACAGTAATAGTGTGATTCAGGTGTTTACATGTCTGTCTTCAATAGTGCGACTAAAATAGGAATACTCCACATGTCTTAATTCGATTTGTGTTTACTTCGATTATGACTTTAGCCGGATTAAGGTAATCAAAAATCTCTGTTTACATGGTAATCTCTTAATCAGAGTATTGTCTTAATCGTATAAAAATCGTAATATTGATGTCCATGTAAACGTATTCAGTTATGCCAGTAGGTGGCAAAAAGGGTCTGTTAAAATGTATTTGTCTTTGAATAATACAAGAGATTCATTCAAGAACACTGATTCATCCAGTAATGAAACAAGTACATCTTGAGTGAGTTATTGAATCATTACATGACTCATAAATTACATGTGATTTTGTTTAGTTGTCTAATGTTTTTTCTTCAGAATTATAAGAGAACCACAATTTTCATTGGGAAAAAAAACAACCTCAATTTATCCAGAATCTTGCAGACTCCAACATAATCTGACTCCATTAAAGTTGTTATTTATTTAATCCCTGTTGACATGTCAAAGAGAACTGATAGGAAGGAAGATGCTGGATTCTATGTAGGAGCTCCAGAGTTATTTAGTAAAGCTTAAACTCCTGACTACGAACTCAAGTAATCAAAGGAGCATTCTTGTAATTTATTGCTAAAGACTTTGCATTTGTTAAACGTGTCAGAGAATCACTCTCCCAGACATCTTCTCTAGTTTAATCTTGTTAAAGCAAAAAAAACTAAAAGCATCACAAGATCACTCACTGATTGACTAGTCAACTAGAGTCAGTTGCTGGTTATAGAAAAATATCTTTTAATCCTTTGTCTTTTCTCTCTCTCTTTAGGTGTGTGAATCATACACACTTCACAGACAGACCTTCTACCTGGCTCAGGACTTCTTTGACAGGTACATGTTGTCCCAGAGTGACGTGCAAAAGGATCAACTGCAGCTCATAGGAATCACGGCTCTGTTCATCTCCTCCAAAATAGAGGTATACAACTGTCTGCTCGATGAACATCACATTAGACTTGAAATTGTATTACATCTGGTCAAGATAAAATTATTTTTAACACATAGTCTGACATCAGTGCAAAAACAGCTAGAGAAAAAACTAAAGCATTATATTATGTCGTAAGGCTGTGCTCAAAGCTCAGAACAGGTTCAACTGTACGGCAGTTGAATTCAGTATTAATCAGGGACGTGGTTTTTATGGGGTTTTTTATATGTTCGGTGTCTCAGAGGGACTAGATTCACATTAAATGCTGTTCCACACAAACTCAATCTCTCCAAGCGCATAATTTGGATCGCAATAGCATGCATTTGAAAGCACAACATACCACTTCCAAATTTATAATTAGAAACGGTTATAAATTGGTTTTCAACAAAAGAGGGTCTTTGAGGTGTCCCTGCGGTTTTCCATTCAAATAAAAACTCTTATTTATTTTCATTTTTATAATTTAAGAGAAATATTTAATTTTTTGGCCTATGTCAACTGAAGTAATAAAAAAAGTTACTAACAAAACCCTCTACAATGTGAGTAAATCACTCGCATATACGACTAATCTTCACCCTGGGTGGCGAAATGTCTAATATTGGCCACTGGCTAATAAATGCTCAGATTTTACTCGCCAGTGTGTGAGTTGGCGGCTAAGTATTAGTTTAGCACAGATATATTTTCACTCTCTGAACACACTGACTGAGCGCTTCAGAGTGTCGCTCTCTGTGCTATTTTTCAGTTCATCTGAATGGATGCAGCACACCTGTATTTGACGTACCGTAAGCTCTAGTGTAACGGCGCACGACTCGCCGTCGCTTTGGTGAGAGCACGAGAGAGTCTTATATATCATGAAGAATTGACACGCTACATGTAAACGATAATGGTTAGAGAGTCGTACTTGTAATCCAAAGGTTGTGGGTTCGAGTCTCGGGCCGGCAGGGATTGTAGGTGGGGGGAGTGAATGTGCAGCGCTCTCTCCACCCTCAATACCACGACTGAGGTGCCCTTGAGCAAGACACCGAACCCCCAACTGCTCCCCGGGCGCCGCAGCATAAATGGCTGCCCACTGCTCCGGGTGTGTGTTCACGGTGTGTGTGTGTTCACTGCTGTGTGTGTGTGTGTGTGTGTGTGTACGTTGGATGGGTTAAATGCAGGCTCATTGGCTGGTGCTCACCTATTATCGTTCCTGTTTTGATTTCAGCAAATCAGTTGGAGTGAACGCACACAACCTGATTAATATTCATGAATCCAGCAGCTCGTTAATCCTTTGTGCATTTATTATTAAAAGAATAATAATTTCCTCTTTTTTCTTTTGTTCTTGGATTAATAGACATCACAGCAGCTGGTTATTATCTTATTTGCCTGCTATTGCTTTAAAAGCTGCTGCTGCTGAAGGTGATGGGGATCTGACATGCATCTTATTTTCTCACAAATCTCTTTACCTTTTCTGAACCACTTCAGGTCTTAACGTCTCTACTAATGAGCGGACGAGTTGAATCGGGTGTTTAAGATGAGGGAGACAGTGCTGGGGTGCTTCAGGACAGTTTTTAAAACCATTTCAGAGACATGTTCTTAAATGTGACGCATATATAACATTGCATGCATGCACAGTTTTCAGGCAGCTTTAATCGCCTTTTTGGTAACTTCATGCCTTAACTGACGGCATAACTAGGACATTGCATGCACGTAGTTTCTTTCGCTGTATGATATGAAATGATACAGGCTACAGCGTGCGCCGGCACCTTTGTGCTTGTGCTTGAAGATCGCACGCTACAAGCACAGTATCTTGTCCTTGCCAGTTGCGAATGGGGTGGCCAACCCTAGTCCCGCCCCTGCATTAATTGCGTTAAATATTTTTAATGCGTTAATCTCAAAAAATTAATTGCATGCGTTAACGTGCTAATTTTGACACCATTAATATATATATATATATATATATATAATGTATTTCCTTTTTGTGATCGCATGCCTGATTAATGTTCAAGTTGTGAAGCTATCCTATGCATGGTGTCAAAAATAAATAGGTCTTTTTTCATCTACGCTGGAGCTACTATCTGCATAAGAAAGGGATCACTTCAAACCACTGCATGTTCCTTGTTCTTATAGGAAATATATCCTCCAAAAATCACTGAGTTGGCTTATGTGTCTGATGGAGCCTGTCTGGAGGAGGAGATCCTGCAGATGGAGCTGATCATGTTGAAGGTGTGGACAGAGAAATCATTTCTGCTTCTGCGGTGGAGACCCCTAAGAGGAGAGAGAGACAGAGCTTTCATACGAGGATGCAAAAATCATTACAGAGATTTATAAATCAGTTTTATTAATACGTCAAAACATGGATAAATAGATATAAAAAACCAACATATGTGACCCTGGAGCACAAAACCAGTCTTAAGTCGCTGGGGTATATTTGTAGCAATAAGCCAACAATACATTGTATGAGTCAAAATTATCAATTTTTCCTTTATGCCAAAAATCATCTGGATATTAAGATCATGTTCCATGAAGATATTTTGTAAATTTCCTACCATAAATATATCAAAACTTAATTATTGATTAGTAATATGCATTGCTAAGAACTTCATTTGAACAACTTTAAAAGTGATTTTCTCAATATTTAGATTTTTTTGCACCCTCAGATTCCAGATTTTCAAATAGTTGTATCTCAGACAAATATTGTCCTATCATAACAAACCATACATCAATGGAAAGATTATTTATTCAGCTTTCAGATGATGTATAAATCAGACTGGATTTGTGGTCCAGGGCAATACAATTTAGCATGTGATTATGCAGAAATGGATAACACTGGGCTTCAAATATTTTTCATTTGTCTGTTGCATTTTATGCATCTTAATTTTTGATTACCAATTTCATTCACATTTCATATATTTAAAAAAAAAAAAAAAAATTCTAACAATGATTTACTTGCAAGAATGTCCCCTACTTTTTTCTCAATGTAGTAAAGTTGAAAACCGGAACACAAAGCATCTAATAAAAAAATAAAACAAGAAAGTCTTTGAGTTGTGGATGTGTGTGTGTTATTCAAGCATGTGTTTATGTACTCAACAGGTGTTAAACTGGGATCTTTGTCCAGAGACTGTGGTCTCGTGGGTGAAGCTCTACATTCAGATTGCATCACTGTACGACGTCACCGATCTATTAGTGCCTCAGTTTTCTCAGGAAACCTACATTCAGATCACACAGGTACACACTCTTTCCCCACGCCATTATAAACTATTCAGTTATAACATCTGGACAACTACTGTGAACATTTGAATGGTTTTTGTGTTGTTTGTTTTAGCTCTTAGATTTGTGCATCCTTGATATCAACTCTTTGGACTTTAAATATGGAGTCTTAGCAGCGGCTGCTTTTTGCCATTTCGTGTCAGCTGATGTCATCCAAAAAGTATCGGGTAAGATTTTCATTTGCAAGGTCTACTGTTATATTAGCTCTTCATGTTTCTAAAGCTGTTAGATGTGTACATTTTGTGATCATCTAAAGAGTTCAGAGATGCATGTGCCCACATTGTGTGAATGCTAGTTCATCTTGATACACATAAAGGGCACACACGTTCATATGTAGTTACTTATAGCAAACATACATTTTAATATAACTGCATCAAAATTGTCGTTGTATTTGTTATATTGCTGAGCAAAGCATAAAGAGTAGTAGTTTTAAAGCATGTTACAGTGTCTCAGTGTAGATGAGACGAAGTGTTTGTGCTCCACACAGGACTGAAGTGGGAGGCCATCGAGGCCTGTGTGAACTGGATGGCTCCTTTCGTGGAGACCATGATGTGTTACGAGAGCGCACAGCTGAGAGAGTTTGGGCAAGTGCCGTCTGAGGACAGACACAACATTCAGACACACGTGAACTACCTCTGCATGCTGGTGAGTCTCGTGCTCAACTAATATTAATCACCGAGATCAATGCAATCAACGGATGTAGAAGTTCAGAGGTGGAATGAGAGGATCATGTTGTGCTCATTTGGTTCTGCAGTGACATTGGTGCATTTAACCGTTCTTTAATAATTGTCATGTTCTCATTTACAGAAAGAGGCTCAGGAGAAGCAGTCAAAAAGCCTGGAGCCCTTGTTCCCACCAACACCACCGAGCAGCACTGAGAAACCCAGCTAACACTAGTGTTCATTCAGCAGGATCAGTGTACTGTGATTTTTACTCTAGACTTCATCTCAAGAGTTCAGGTCATTAAATGTAGCATGTACTGTGTGCACAGGGCTTAAACTGCTATTTAAGTAACAAAATAGACTTCAAGGAACTGCACTGTTTTATATTTCTGAATAGGCAACTTATGTTTCCCAGTGTTTATTATGATTGTCATACTTTATAGTACAAAAATATTGTGCAAAAAAATAAGAGCAGGCCTCAGGATTGCTAGTGTAGTATTTTTGTATATTTTCCATTTTATTTTTGTTTTTCTCTGGAGTTTAAATGATGACTTCTTAAAATGTGATTCATGAAAATATCCACTGTTCAATTGTATATAGAATATAAGATTTTACATATGCCAATTTCAACTTTACCAAAGGCATTAAATTGTGCATTTGATTGTTCCTTATTGACACATAATTGTGAAAATTGGATGTGTGTGTGTATATGTATAAATTTGTATATTATAAAACTAGGACACAACATAAATTAGCATAGGCATATTTATTTGAAATTTGTTTTTTTTTTCCCTAGTAAAAAAAGCACTCTTTGGGAATAAAATTAAAAGTAGAGTTTAGACATGGCCTGCAGGAATTTCTTCTTCCTTTTTTGTGCTGCAAGCTGCAGGACTTCCTCTGGATTACTGGAGTTTAACTCTGTCTGTCCGATAGCCTTGATCTGTGTTCAAATAGATTAACCATCATTAGCTTCATATCTATGTACTGAGCTCATTTAGTTTCATCTGTGATGGCTAATTGTTCCATCTGAAAAACAAATCTTGCTTTGAAACTGCACTGCAATTAAATACTGGTACATATTGTTATATTGCATTTCTGCAGTATCTGCACTAAAGGTTTGAGACACTCAAACAGCGTGATTGATTCTTGAATCAACAGATAAATTAATCATCTTACCGCAACTTGTCTTTTCTCACTCTCTCCTCGTTTATAATGAATGTCTAAAGGCAAAAGTTATGGTAAAACATTGGACCGAGAACATAAATGTGCTGAATAAAGGCTTATTCAAATATTTTTATTAACTCTTTCCCCGCCAGCGTTTTTAAAAAAAAGATGCCAGACACCGCCAACGTTTTTGCTGATTTTCACTATAATTTCATGGCCCCCAGAATATTCTGTTGTATGAATATCTGAACATGCAATACATCAAAATAAAGATCAGACCCTCTACTTTCAAACAAACAAAACAATTCTAGCTTCACGCATTGCTTTTTAATCAACACTTGAATTTAGGTAGGTTTCATAAAAAAGCAACATTTTGAGCAAAAAGCTGAGAAAATCACATTTTTATCAAAGCCTACTACATCTGGATCATATTCAGTAATATCAAAGCAAAGATGCAGTAGATGGCTTCCATCAGTATCCCAAAGCTTGCACAGACCTTTACCACTTTCTGGATCCACATTTCACTCTAACATTAGGCAGATTTCATTTATATGCGGTTAGTGTTGATCGCATTATTTTTCATATGCATATGCTTACATATGAGATCGCTGGTTTCTGTGTCTTCCTGGTCTGTGTTTTTGATCGAGTGATTCAAGACTCATTCAGGAGATGCTTGATATCACCCCCGAGCATATAACAGTGAAAACCCGGAAAAATTTGTGTTTGGCTGGGAAAGAGTTAATACTTTGGGAAAGTAGAGCTCAAGATTGATAAAAGGTGTTGGTCTGAGATTGGGTCGTCTTTAAAAAGGATACATGTCAGATATTCCAGAATCGTCACGTCCCAGATGTAATCATAGAACGAATCCATAGAGTCATGACTGATGGAATGGAGAAAGAGTTAGTTTCTGACTTAGTAAAACAGGTATTGATGCAGATGCGAGCTCACCTGTTTTGCTCTTGTAGAGCTTTGAATGCAGTCATGTAGTCGACTTCCCTCAGAAACTGGCAGAGAACAGCCACCTGCAGAGTGCACACAGTAACATCAGGAATGACGCAGAGCAATCCTCTGAAACCAGACTCGGATGCGGTTTGTTACCTGAGTGTGACAGTTCAAGAGCGAGCAACACTTGATCATTCTCTTCAGAACCTGCAGAAACATTCAGCGCATGTCAGTCCTGACAGTATCTCAGTGACAGGGCACTTTACTACCAAACCAAAAGTAGAAATAAAAGTGTTTTCTTTATTCGTTCATAAGGCTGTTGTGCAGACCTGGTCGGTGTAGACGTCGAGAGGAACTGGTTTCGTGAAGTAATCTGAGCACACGGTCCCTGCCTGCAGGTAATAGTGCATCGCTGCAGAATACTGGTTGGTCACTGAAAGAAGCAAAAATACAAAAATTAAACATGAATTTAGTAAGTAAAAACAAACTAATACTGTAAATTAAGTGGTTTTTCACCTGTTTTCACCTTCAACCTGTTCTGGAAAAACTTGGGCCTATTTAAAACTAATTTGACCATGAAAAACTATTTTAAAATGATGCTTTAAAAAAATGTTTAGGCTTTGTTTAAAAATATTACCAAACAATGCATCTTTATGAAATATCATGCATCTGACTGACTAGGCCAAGAGTTTTTAACTGTTTAAATGTCAAAACATTCAGGAAACTTTATTTTCTGAGTAGATGATATTTTATTAACACTTTAATTATGAACATTCAACCTCAGTCTCTGTGTAAATAGTTAATTTGATGAAAACAAAATATTGCAAATATTTGATACGTTTTAGTTACATCAGACTTTGAAATTTATGCTATAATAATTTAATTTACTCAATTTAATTTTAAGTTGAACTGCTTAGGGCTGGGACTAAAATCTTAAAACTGATATTTATATGAATGGCTTAACCATGGCACTGATACACATCACCAAGTGGTAATTAAGCCTCCGTGTCACATCAAAAATGAATTAACCCAGCTTACATCTACTACAAAAATAACCATATACTATACGATATATACTATAAACTGATGAGTATAAACAATTTAGCATTAACATCACAAAACTCTGTAAAGCTGCTGTGAAACAATGTGTATTTAAAGTGTTGCACAAATCATGTGACTTGAAGAAAAAAACCCTCAGTGCTGGATCTCTGCAGTATGGGTTTCATTCACTCATAGCTTTAACTTACCAAAGTAAATGTCGGCCTGCGTGCAGAGCCACGACTGATTGTTGGGGTTGAGGCTGAGAGCATAGTTCACCAATTCCTTCAACGTGACAACCACGGCTTCGACATCCACGGACTGTAAACTATATCAGCAAACACCACCATCATCAGAACATTTGACGCCAAGATTACACCATCAAACAATCATTACATGTACAGATTTTAACATAGGAGCATTTCTTCATCTAATGGCATTTGTGACGTACTTGGCAAGAGCTGAAGGCCATATGGAGATATGCTCAGCTGTCACTTCATTCACTATATCATCCTGAGAAATAAAAAAAATCATATACATAATGACCTGGAATCAATCCACAGAAATTAGATTTTCCCAACTTAATACCTATTCTGTTGTTATTTGTTTCGTTATTGTTTATTTTAAGTCATTCTACAGTATGACAAAAAGATAAAACAGCAACCAAATAAATACTGAATAGCTTCCTCCACACTGGTTAGCACATACCCGTACAATGTTGTGCAGCCGCACAAACAAAGAGATGAGCGTCGTCAAAACCAGCGGCTCCTAAAACCCAAATCATATTGCAGATTAATACTGGAAGCTCTGTATTTACAATAGACTTTTACATAATGCTTTGTATTTGGAAAAGTTATACTTACCCGTAGTTTTTTCATAAAAGTCATGAATTTGCTCCTAAAGCACAAACAAAAGAAAATAACAGTGCGTTAACATAACACGGAGAAATAAATCAAATAAAAAGTTCAAGACAACCCTGAAGTTGGCTTCAGAAAGCATGTTGAGTTTTTAAAAAGTTTGACAGTGTTCAGTCTGAAATAGTTTTAAAAATTAAAGTTTGAATGTTCTGAAGGCAATAGTCTAATAGAAAAACATGCTGTGATTATGTTTTTATTAGGGCTGTCAGTCGATTAAAAATTTTAATCTAATTAATTACATGATGTGTCGATTAAATACAAATTACATTTGGCTGTGAAAATAAACACAAAAGATTATTTAAAGCTATTTTTGTGTTTAAGTAATAAGTAGACATTCCTAATAGTTACTTCAGAAATAAACATTTTATTTGATTCAACAAAATCTATTACACATAAATGTTTAGGCTGCAACGGCCCAACATAAACTATGAACAAAAGAAGATAATTTGAGAAACATCTTTCTGCTCATACAATGAAAGTTATTGGTAACTAAAACAGCTTTGTTACCAACAGTCTTCAAAATACTTTCTTAAAAGTAAGTCATTCAGGTTTGAGTAAATGTTGATATAATTTAAACTTTTTGGTTAAAGTGAACTATGCCTTTCAAGTTTTTTTCCCCCTTTTTGCTTGTTTTTTTAATACTCTAAATAAGAAACTAAATATTCCAGCAGGTGGCTAAAGGTCTTTATGAGTCATTCATTCATTCAAACGGCTGAATCATTCAGGAATGCAGTAAACGGCTCTCTTTATGAATGGGCTTTGAATCATGGATTCACACAATTCATTCCAAACACAGATTCATTCCGAAACTAAACACCGCCGTGTTGCTCGGAGACGCAAAACAATTCTGCTGTGGCTTTATAGGTAATATTTTTGTTGGCAAAACTGAGCAAAAACAGAAAATATTGTTAAAATATAACAATATTATTATTAACTTCTTATGTGTGAAATCACATTTGCACTCGTTATATTCGCAACAAACAGCATTCGTGTGATATCGCTTAAAACACATATAGGAGCATTTTTGCCCCAATATCTTGAATTTTAGGGCATAACTGCATTAATGGAGTTGTTGGCCTGCATCATATTTGTCAACAGTCACCTGTATGAACTGTAAGATGACGTACAGGTTTGGGGGCGGGGTCAGTCATATGATGGGGTCATATGATGCAATTTCAAGTTTTCCTTTCTCTTTGGAGTGTTACAAGCTGATTGTGCATAGATGAGATCCCTGAAATAGCAAAGACTAAAGTCTCAAAACCAAAGAGATATTCTTTATAAAAGCTAAGACTCTGCCACGCCCCTCATTGCTCATTCAAACACGCCCCACATGTCTACGTCATGATGTGGGTAGATTTGCATAACACCGCCCAAATGTGTATGCAATGAAAGAGGGCGTAACTATTATTCTGGCTGTAGTACTGTTACTGCCCCGGAGATGCTGTGTTTCGTTGTGAAAGAGAAAGTACTTTCTTTGGGCTTCCAACAGAGGACACAACTAGAAATCAGTGGTTAAGTTATATTTACAACACTGTTCCAGAACAGTTCAACCCAAATATTAGAGTGTGCGCAGCGCATTTTACAGAGGACTGTTTCCTGAACCTGGGAGAGTAGCCTACAATGCCAGGCCAGCTGTGCACAATGGCTGTTTCTATAAAGTGAGGCAATTACAACTTTGCAAGGACAGTCTGGCGCTTCTGACTCACAGCCTGTAAGTATGTCTTCATATTTAAAGACTATTCAAACGTGAGTTGAGCAGTGTAGAGTAGTGCTTGTTTGTTTCTCCGATCACAAATGCAGACATGGTAATGTTTACGCGACGTTACGCCATGCGACGCTTAAAAAGACAGTATAAGTCATATGTCCCCACTGGATGCCACAAATGCCCCGTTTGTAATGGGTTTTATTGTTTTTGTGTCATCGTGCCGGGACACGGCATCACAATACGGTAAGGGGCGTAACATTTCCGTCACACGCTTGAGGAATTCGGCCAATCACAACCAAAGTCTCTTTAAGACAAGTAATGTCACTTGGCGGTCATCTCTGAAACGCCTCTCGGGCATCCAAGTGCAGCTCCTATCACTTTGTATGGGGAAACATCAAATTCTCCAAAACTATTCACTAAGCTTAAGATTAAATTTCATATTTGACCAAATCCCCAATGAAATCGGACAACTGTGTCATAAATGTTGTTTCTTTTGCTCAAATAGCGTTATAAAAAGCTTATTTCTCAGGGTAGATCAGCCCGTGCGCATGCGCAGTCCTGACGCGCGTCTCAGTACAGTTTCTATAGCAACCGGGACTTCTAACTTCTAACGCTGACTTTACCGATTAGCGATTGGCTCTTTCATTCAGAAGGCGGGGCTTCCTGCATTTGAGCGGCCATATTAAGCCTTGCATTTTTCCCCATTCAAAACTATACGAGTGACATGTCTTGGGTATTCTATAGTCTTTGACACAACGCACTGGATAGCTGGCCAATCAGAGCACGGCTCGCTTCTCAGAACGATGAGCTTTGTAAAAATCGAAGCGTTTCAGAAAGGCGGGGCATAGAGGTATGTGGAAAATAATGTGTTTTTGAACCTTAAACCGCATAAACACATTGCATTACACCAAATACACCAAATAATGTTCTTTTTAGCAACGTTATATGACCCCTTTGAACTGCGTTAAAATATTTTAAAATCGCATAATTTTTTCATAACTAGTTAATTAACGCATTAAACTGACAGCCCTAGTTTTTATACATTGTATTGCAGACACTGAAACAGGCTCTGTATGATTTCTGTATGAGGGCAGGTTTAGAGTTACTCTCTCTGTGCTGCAGTAAGCGGCGTCTGTCTCACCGGGGTAGGATGCCCAGCGAGGACTCTCTCTGTTTGAGAAGGCTCAGTCGACCATCACTGGAGCGCTTGTGCTGGCTGGAAACACTGCAGATCTGCACTACCACCTCCCAGAGCTCCTTCGCCGTGCGTCTGCTCTCTTTAGGTCCTGGCAGCTCCTTACAGGTGGACGCTATCAGCTGCCCTAGCTGCATGAAGAACAACACACAAGAGATCATCATCTGTAGGGGCGTTGGAAATAATGCATCAAACAATGCAATAATGCATCTCCGAAGCTGATGTAAATAGAGTTGTTTTAAAAAAATCTGTGCATTAGTGTGAATGCAGCCTATTATAGCTGCCACTGTCTTTGATGTCATCAGTAATAATCAAATAATGCTGAGTAAAAAAAGAAAAACCCATACAGAAAGAACTCTCGAGATACTGAAAGTGCTTTTTGTTTATCACTTGTAATTGTCGTTTTCCCCCTTTATTATTTTATATTTGCTTGCATGTTTTGCAAAGAGTTTTCTACATACATTAAAAGCTGGACAGTACAAAAAAAAAAAAGTTTCACACCCCTAATGATCTGAGGTAAGAATTCTTACTCAAACATGACTCTGCCTACTAGAGAATTAAGAAAATGTGCAAATGAGAAAAAATATATTTTGCATTCAGAAAATGAAGCCTATTTTATGACCCTTAAGGTTTTCACACTATGACTTTACTCAGGACAATGAAGCACTGGAGCGTTTGAGGGGAGAGTGCAGATACCTTTATATAGGGGTTGCTGTTGACAAGTGACTGCGGCACCTGCAGCGTCAGATACTCGTTCTCCCTCCAGTTGAGCATGAACACGACACATTCCTCCCCGACGATCTGACGCAGCGGGAGATCTGTGCCCGTGAAGAACACAGTAAGGAATTACAGCATCCTAAACTAAAATATGAATTTCACTTCATCTGTTTCACTAGAATAAGCACATAAACCCAAAGAGCTTAATTGATCATAAAGAATAAAAAGCCAACACTTTCACTGTTCCTGCATAATTTGGGTAGATCACATCCCGAGTAAATTGCTACTAACTTGCAGGCCAAAATCTGCAGATCTGCGGAATTGATGCTGACCTGCCTTAACAACTGTGTGTAGATATTTGTGACCCTGGACAACAAAACCAGCCATAAGGGTCTTTTTTTTTTTTTAAATAAGCTGAATAAATAATCTTTCCATTGATGTATGGTTTGTTATGATAGGGCAATATTTGCCTGAGATACAACTATTTGAAAATCTGGAATCTGAGCGTGCAAAAAAAAAAATATTGAGAAAATCGTCTTTAAAGTTGTTCAAATGAAGTTCTTAGCAATGCATATTACTAATAAAAAATTAAGTTTTTATATATTTAAGGTAGGAAATTTACTAAATATCTTCATGTGACATGATCTTTACTTTAGTGCATCTATGTTGTTGCCTTGTTTATCTAAAAGTGCACTTTTCCTTGTTTTAACCATAGCCAAAAAGCCAGGTGTTGACTGTGAAACACAGTGCCCTGCTGAAAAAACAATAGAAACCATCACAGAATTTGTAATGATTTTACTGGTTAAAATGGGACTTGTACTGGTTTTAATAGAAACTGTAATGGTCCCTGTTGGTCTCTACCGCTAATTAATGGTCAGAATATTCACACTGATAATAAACGAGTGTTCAGGTGAAAAATGTTGCAACATTTTACAAAAATCAAGATTGAATACATTTGGTCAAAATCCCATGTTATAAAAGACGAAGTGCTATGCAGTGATCTGTCTATTTAAGACAATATTGGCTGACAATTCTGACCAAAACTGTTTGCCCTCTCTCTTCACCGTTCCCACATCTCAGACCCTAATACATAAAACAGACAGGTTTTGAAGAGTACTATTCAAACTGAATTTTAAAAGTTTTGACCAGTATTGAAGCAAAAAAATGAGATGACTAACTTTTTAAAGACTAGTCTAAACAGTTTATGCATGGAATGATATTTGTAGTGGAAACCATTAGAATCACTGTGATGGTTTCTATTGTTTTTTCAGCAGGGTATACTTCAATTATATCTATTTATTTCAAATTTAAATTTTATTTAATTTTAATCATATTAAATAAATTTTAATTATTTAATTCTATTTATTTTATTCTGAAATTACTACATTTCCGTGTCAAGCCATGTTAATTTTTACCGCGAACAATGCCCTGTCACTTTAATTCAGAGCGGACAGCACAGCAGAAACAGACTCGGTGCGGGAGCGATCGCACAATGCACAAAAATACGCACTGCAAACGGAGTAAGAGAGCAACAGCTGAGGTAATACCATGTATCCTCATCTCCAGATATCCGCGGACCCTGCTGACCAGGTCCGGTGGAGGTCTCTCCATGTTGCCGTCGGCAGCGCCTGCCTCGTGACCTCTGACCTCCATCAACAGCAGCTCGTTGAGCATGACCTGACGCAGTTTAGGAGAAAACTCCGTCACCAGCTCCAGGCACGCCGTGAACAGCTGACGAGCGTGTGCAAAATCCTGCAGCAGCCAAAGAGACAAAAAAAAATGCTGGTTCAAACTAAAAGAAAGCTGACATTTGAAACTACAAAATATAAGCATCGGTGTTCAAATTCAAACTTTTTATTTCTCTTCATGTGTAAGAAACTTTGTAATCATCAGAGCGTTCATAGAAGGGACAGAGTGGTGTAGAATAAAGGTAAATTATGAGAAAATAATGCATTACAAAAAAAGAAAACCTTTAACACATTTTAGACTGCTCCCCATAAACACAATCAAGCCTAGAAAAAAAATTAAAAATCAACCAACCCTTTAAGCGAAAGTGGTTTAAGACATTAGGGTTTCTGCAGTATGATCTTTTATATTTATTTTAAAAGTGCATGTGCATGGAAGGATTAAACTAAAGTAACGTAGGTGTAGATAAAGCGGTTTATTGATCTAGATGACTGTGTTCCAGGCGCATCACTAAAACAGTGCAATCAACATGAACAATGCTTTTGTATCTTTAGCAGCTTTCTTTCCAAAACCGTCTTTCTGGGGTGCATATAAGCATACTGAATCATGTGGAAGTGAGATACACACCTTTACACTGATGCAGTGCAGACCCTTGGCCATAAGGATGTACACCAGGTCTCGTGTCAGGTTGTCTTTTATTGCTAGTATGACGTTTACATAGTCAACAGGAACCTCCCACTACAGGAAAAAATACAGTAGCAAGCAGTCACAGGTCAACAACTATAATTTATTATATAAATATTAAACACATTTATTAATAAGCATTTTTGTCATGAACTATTGCAAATCACTCATTAGTTAATTCACTGCAAAACAAAATCCTGTACAAGAAACACTGATTCAGTCTGTTACTCAATCAGCACTAATTATAGACAGAGGACTGGATTATCTACATCATTTCATGTTTTAAAATGAGGCATAATGGCATTAAAAACATAATGTGACCTCTGATGGTCTTTCCTGACCTTACTATTAACCCTCCAGAAGGGTCGTTCGGCCATGCCATGCAGCTCGATGAGGATTTGTCGGATGTGTCGAGGATCCAGTGACAGAATGAGCTGCTGTTCAAGCTGACTGATATTCACACTGGCAGACGCTGGTGAGAACAAAACACAAACAGCACATCAACCAACAGCAAGAACAGTTCTCCAGATGATGAAATATTCATATAATTCATATGGTCATGATTAAACGACTGTTTCCTCCAGGATGTACCGGGTATATCGTAGAATGAGGGCAGTGGTTTAGCACTGAGGTTGACTGTGGCTGAGCTCTTCCTTATCTGCTCCATCAGGATCTTCTTCTCCTCATCTTGAAGCAGTTCCATGAAGAGTTTATGAGATGAGACCACGAAGGCCAGAGAAACATCTTCCAACCGGTTACAAACTGTCCTAGAAAGCAAATTAACAGCTATATGTCATGGAATCTTTATAGTTTAGTATCTTCACACAATGATACAATTTAAAATAAAATACAATAGCAAATACAAGAAAATGGTAAACAGTTACAGGACCTAATATATATACTTGTATAGATTATACATAATCTAAAATCCAATTATGATTAAGTAAACAAAAAAAAAAGAAGTTCCTGTTAATGCAAACTGATGCAACATTTCCCCCACCACCATGATCAATATGTTGATTTATTATCAATGTTGGAAACAGTTGTGCTGCTTAATATATATTTTTTGGAGCCTGTGAGACATTTTGACTGATCTATTTTTATCAATTTAACATATCTTAAGTCAAGTCACCTTCATTTATATAGCGCTTTCAACAATGCAAATTGTAAAAGTATTAATAAAAAAAAAAATTATATATATATATATATATATATATATATATATATATATATATATATATATATATAAAAAACCTGTATTTTATATTGCAATACTATTTCACAACATTACCATTTTATCTGTATTTCTGATCAAATTAATGCAGCCTTAATAAGCATTAGAGACTTCTTTAAAAAGTCTTCCTGAACCCAAACTTTTTCTTTAATCTAAAATCCATAATGATGATATAAAAAAAAATGTATTCCTGTTTATGCAGACTGCTGCAGCATCTCCCCTCCCCATGTGAAATTCACTTCAAACAAATCTACCCTTGAAAAGCATGTGAAAGCAAAGAAAAAGACCTGATTAGTATATGAACCAGATTAGTCAAAAGTCTGGCAAGGTGAAAAGTTTTTAAAAATGTAAGGGTGCTCTCACTTGATAAAAATAGCCATTTTCCTCTTGCTTGTTTCAGACCTGTGCTCCTTATCCAGTGACCTTGTACACACCTGGAGAGAGAGCAATAGCCAGCACTTTACTTCATCAGAAAACCATGGGAACTAGATCAGTTTAGTAAAGGAACAGTGTGTGTAATGATTCAGTGATGCAGCAGGGTTTATACCTCCAGCAGAAAACTGATGGTGTTTTTGCTGGGTTTGAGGAGCAGCTGATGGAAGGACACACTGAGGACGCCACCCTCCAGTGCATCTCTCACTGCATTACACACACACAGTTTATGACACACTTCCTCCAGAGCCCTGTCCCTGTGATTTAAAACACACAGACACACATACAGTTTATTAAAGGGATATACAGTGTGTGTGGCATGTCATTTACCACATATTGGCTTACCTCTCTAAAGATTATAGTAAACCACTTATAATGGAATTCTATGGGGAAAGACATTCAGGGAGTTTATAAGTAAAATATCCTACAGCTTTGATTACACTAATTCTGTAAGAATTTTGTAGAAGGAAAACGAGTTTGTATCTACTTATTTTATTCATCAGTGTTTGAACCATTAAAGAAGAAACTGCATCTTCTGTATTTCATTTCTGGCTTAAAAAGGGAAAAAGGGATGGAGGCAAGATCTTTTATACTGGATTGTCAAATGCTGCGATCTGCATGGTTGCCCTTTGCTTGCTAGGCTTTCATTGAGGTCACAAGAAAATTAAGCTGTGATCACAAGAAAACAACTTATGTAGTGATCAATCGAAAATAAGAAAAAAAAATAATCCATCGCCTTTTAGGGCTTCTGTGAAACACGTTCCATACAGAGGAACGAGTCTCTGAACATTTTTGTGGAGATAGATGGTGATAGATTTAAACCCTAAATACACATAGACTCCATTGAACATCTAAACAGCATCTCACCCTTGTTGAAGCTTGTGCAACAGCTCTAGCTGAATTGAATGTCTGAAGCTGTTGGGTAGACTGAGTGTAACGTTGTCTTTGATGAAGGCCTCGATCAAAGCCTACAACATAAACAATAACGGTTACTGTTATACAAATTCACATTCCACCAATTGCACAATCATGTCAAGCTCAAATCAATGTGTGGCTGAGGTCTATATAGGTTTTTAGGAGGAACCAAAAAATCAGTTATGCAGATTTATGTCTCTACAGTGGACTTGACCTTTTACCAACCATAAATGTTTCTTATAAGCAGTATAATATTGATTATAAACAGTATGCTATGATAGAGAGTGCTGCCAGGGTGGAGTATGAAATATGCTCTATGTTGAAGGGTTCAACATACACCAAAAACAAAAAGCTGGATAACCATTTTATGACATCCCAAAAACATTCAAGCTGGCAGTTATCAAACCCTTATTTAAAAAAGTCCCAGCTAGTCCCATGAGAAGTGGTTAATTATGTCTAGTAGTAGTGTTGCCCTAACCAACTGTTCATTTCTGCAAAGAGTTTCCTATCCAACTGCTACCAGTTTGTTTGTGTTAATTGTGGGATGGAGTACGGAGTACCACAGGGTTCAGTATTAGGTCATCTACTATTCTCTTTGAATATGCTTCCTTGGGAGAGGTTACCATGGCAGGAACCATGGCATTAGTTTACACTTATGCAGAAGATACTCAGCTTTATATTTCCTCCAGTCCTACCTCAATAGACCTTTATCACACTTCCTATATCCGGTAAGTGAAGCAGTGTCTCGCCACTTCCGGTCCCATCGCAACGCAGTCAAAACTAATTGGCGAATCCTCGCTTTCCTTTCTCTCTTTCTTCTCTTGCCAGTGTTACTGCAGCGTACCTGGCTGCTTTAATTCTAAACAATGACACACTGCTTCAGTTTTAATGATTTCCTGACACAACACGAATTGAGGAAAGCGTGGATGAGACTAATGCTGAGGGATGAAGGTCCTTCTAAAATATTACGCAGGAGAATGCTTGTGCGTAGTATGCATTTTGAAACTGAGGATGTTTAGGGCTATATCTCATATCTTCAACCTGCTGAAATGTTCCTATTAATATATTTCCCTTCCAAATGTGCATTCTGAATTAAAAAATGTATTTCCCAACTAACCTGCTGCAGTCAAGTTTCGTACTAACGTTAATCACGGACTGATTTCCATTTGTATTACCACAGTTTTACTACACATACCATGGTTGAACTATGGTTAGCAAATCCATGGTTACTTTTTGTAAGGGCAGTATTAAAATAGATGAATGAATGCGCCGAAGTTGCCTTAAAGAATTTTAACAATGTTAAACATTCAGGCTAATTAATCTTAAACAGTATTACACTTTGCCAGCGTGACTTTGAATATTAATTAAGAATTTTGGCATAAATACGTGAATTACAAACAGTGAAATGACTGTGAAAAATGACAGAATAATGACTAAAATATAATACAAATGAAACAATATATTCAGATCTTTTTCATCAGGTCTCGCACACTGCAGCATCGCAGTCACTATTAAACGAGCACTGTGTGGTGAAATCATCACACATGTTTGGAGCCACGGTTTACATTGGATTAAAACTATAAATTGCATTGAGTTTGGAAAATTCTATGCACAGTAATCATCAGAATATCTCTTCACATGTTTCTGAAAAAAATGACCAGATTTTGAAATCATCCTGCAGATGCTCATTTTAACAGGCATTTATTCAACTAGGTGTTACTACTACATAACCGGAAGAATCGATACACTGTTTCGACGAGCACTTCCGGTAATCAATTCCGCTGTGATAAAGGTCTATTCTCCAAGTTAGCAGATGCATTAGTAATATCAAAGACTGGATCGCTAGTAATTTCCTACTTCTGAAGGAATGTATTAGTTAGCCTGAAAATCTCTGAACATAAGATAATAAAACTGATCAAATTATTATTTCCAATGTTATTAGAAGACTTGTTCCACCTTATAAATGTTGCTACACTAAGATATGCTCTCGGTTTCTAATGCTAAAAAGCTCATTTATGCATTCAAGACATTAATAGTCTAACCAAATTCTGCAGGATTACTTAAACTACAGGCAGACTCAGACACACTCTCAGTTTAAGCATAAACTAAAGGCCTATTTTTTTTATTAGTCAACAAAAACCTATTTAATTAATTCATACCTCACTGTTATTCTTCATTATTCAGGTCCTCTGGAACTGAAAACATCTCTCATTTACTACAAGTCTGCTCTAAATTATTTAACATGATCTAAGCGAATATTAGTTTTAGAATTTTGCATTTCTTCCTATCCTTCGGATACATATCCAGCAGATCCAGCTCTGGCCCGGTTTGATGTTGCTCTTTGATGCAAGGGGCTTCTCTACGATCAGTGCTCATCTATTCAGTCTTCTTTAATAAACCACACAGAAAATCAACTACTACTGCTTCCAGATGTGCACTACACCTACCTGATGAACCACACTGTTCAATCCTGCATGGACTTCAAAGAATTGGCCCGCTGGTATAGCCTGGTTTCTCCTAAGGTTTTTTTCTCCATTATTCAACATCAAATAAATTTTTTGCATTCCTTGCCATAGATGCAAACTCTTAAATATTTGAACTGACAGTTTACTAACTTCAATTCACATCTACTATATGTAAATGTAATTTTTACTGCATACGTACTGGACAATACACTCACATAAAGTGTACTATTAAGTGTACTATAGTATAACATACTATACAGCAAATTTCAACTGGTTCATCATTTTTACTGTCACCAAACTATCCTATCGCTCAGCTCTAAACTACTAAATGTGGCCTATCAGGTATTCTTAATAGGATGATTAATAAAACACATAAAACAGATGTAGAATAAGAGAAAATAATAAAGGTATTACAGCATTATGAATTTCTGTAAAGCTGCTTTAAAACGGTGTGTATTGTAAAAAGCACTATACAATGAAAAAAATGACTTAACCATGGCACTCTTATTGAATAAAAAGGCATGATTACCACATGACTTAACACATAAGTTAAAACTGCTCACTCAGACTTAATTAGTAAGTCATCATATGATTTACTAAAAAAGTTATATACTATAAATCTGTGGGAAGTTTGTGTGGAAGGCTCACACCAAAATTCAGATGAGCTCTTTTAACGTTTGTCTTGCAATCGTAAAGGTTTTTTAATCAATAAGAGCACTATTTAATGGTAGTGAGAGTTGTTGCTGACCCCATAATTGCGGTTCCTCATGAAGCAGCTGATCTGGCCGTAGGGTGTGTGCTGGCTCTCGCTGGGGTCCGAGGCTTCGGTGAGGTTTTTGCAAGCGCTCCAGTATCCAGCCAACCGCTGCTCATCCACACAACAGAGAGATGCAGAGTCCAGCTGCCATCAGACACAGAGACAAAAACACTGTCATGACTGAGAAACGCATGTGGATTATCTCAACAGATTACTACAGTCCTGGATGCTGATTGGTCAATACAGCATTTCAGCTGTGAGTGAAGGCGAGTAAATAATGACAGCATGTACTATTTTGAGTGAAATGTTCCTTTAATTTAATAACGACTCACCTTTGTGAGCAGCTCTCGTGCCATTCTGAAGTGTTCTCTGGCTTTCTCATACACTGAAGGGTCAGAACAGCCTTGCTGGAAGTAAATGCCTCCTAAATCGTAGTGCACCTGCCAGATATTAATTATAGTTCACTTTTAGAGAAAGAATTAACCCAGAAATGAACATTTCCTGGAAATATCCGCACCCTCAGGCCATCCAAGGTTTAGAAGAGTTTTTGTTTCTTCATGGGAACAGATTTGGAGCAATAAAAACATCACAATAATCCACACGACTCTTCATATATACTTCAAACCGTCACCTCTAATGAAAATGCGAGTCCATAATCCATAATAACACTTGCTCCAGTCTCTCACATCAAAATCCAGAAATGTATGAACTATTTTGCACTCTTCTTGCTTGCAAACGTTGTATGATCTTTCCTCTCCTGATGATTTTTCACCGGTGAAAGCAAAATCACGGATTATTGATTTTAGCTGGAAGCAAATGTTTAAAGTTAAAAACATCCTAATGATTTATTTCTTATAAAAACCACACAGCTTTCACAAGATGTTAATGGATGGACTGGAGTTCTGTGGATTGTGTTGTTTTTATCAGTTGTTTGGACTCTTGTTTTGACGGCACCCATTCAAGTGAGTGATGGAATGCTAGATTTCTCTATTTCTTTTTCGAATGATGCTCATCTACATCTTGGATGGCCTGAGTGTGAGTAAAATTTCGTAAAATTAACATTTTTGAGTGAACAATCCCTTTAATAAAAGATCAGGGCCCGTATTCCTAAAGATTCTGAGAATCCTCTCAGAGAGCTCCTAATTTAGCCTGAAAATGTCTAACTGTTTTATTCTCTCTCACACACACACACATTATATATGTATATATATGTATATATTCTTTATTTTCTATTCACCATGCTGTCATACTTAACGTATTTTATAGGAAATGAACAGCAACACAATAAGGTTCTGAAAGTGCTGTAATTGTTTGTGTGATCACTTTGATTATAGAAGGTTGTGACAGACCCAAATCATCGCTGCTGCATAGCTGCATTTTTCCAGTTGCCAAATATTTTAATATATTTAATGTAGTGATTTACTTCCATTTCTGGAGCTATGGCATTTCTGCGCAGTGTCGGAGATGTTAGCATGTCTCTAACAAGATCGGTCACAAACATGATCCCTGCACGATCTAATGTGTAGCGTCTTATTAACTCACTGTCATGCATTGTGTGCAACACATTTCTTCTCCCTCTTAATGTTTCGTCGGTTTTCTCCACTGCTAAAGAAACTCTTAAGCCTCCTCGTCTGTACTCCTAACAATTTTGGACCTTAAGACCTTTTTTTAAGGGTTAAGATGCTTTCTGAATGACTTTTTTCTTTACTAGGATCTTTCATTTTAAGAGGAAACACCCACATTTCTAAGATTTTGTTACTAGGAGCAACTCTTAGCGCTAAGATCTTTCATGAATACGGGCCTAGATCTTCACATGAGCAGATTCCAGCAGAGTTAACTAGAGTGATTTATTTCCCTGTAGGACACACCTGACAGTGCAGGTGATCGGCGCTGATGCGCAGTCCTGCGGTGGACGACTCGGTCTCTCCGTTGGCTGTACTGGGATCAGCAGCCAGCAGGTCTAGGGTTCGAAGCGTGTGGATGTAGAAGTCTTTTTTAATGTTCAGGGCTCCTTCTAACACCGTGATCGAGTCTGCGGCCTGTTCTCTGAGCTGAGGAGCACAGCGTTAAACAAGTGACGGCGCTACGATGAGCATAAAGAGAATACAATTTAGAGAATAAAAACGGCATTTTGAAGAGTGACATTACACACTGATGAAAGTTAAACAATAAAACACATCAAGCCTCTGCACTTGAAATCAACATGAATTAAGGAAGCTGTGGCATCGTATTACGTCTCACTGCTTCTTTTGCACTGCGTACTTCTTCTGAATCAGTAATGCAATATTGTGTGAAACTCTCCTTTTAATTTATTGGTTTTTTTACAACCCAAAGCTAAAGCAATGAGATATCAGTATATAAAAGCACAAATTTCAGTCATACCACACTCAGTATGTTCTCAGTCAGTTCTTTTTCCTGCTGCACCAAACTCATCCTACAGAACACAAAACACTATTAGCGCTTAAACAGCACACAACACAAAAAAACTGACACCCCTGTTATTCCTTCCTTACAGATTCAGCTGATGTGGTCCAGGTTTGGTCTGTTTCTCTGGAAAGCTGCTCAACACGATGGTACGAATGGCCCTATTGAGACAAAGATCATATTACACTGTTAACACAACACTACACTTTAAGCAACAGAAAAAGAAGCGAATTTCTTTGTTGTCTACTTCATTTTCATCAGAAATCAACAAAAACAATTTTGCATTATAGATATAGATTAGTGCTGTCAAACGATTAATCACATCCAAAATAAATGTTTTTGTTTACATAATATATGAGTGTGTGCTGTGTATATTTATTATGTATATATAAATACAAACACATGCATGTAAATATTTAAGAAAAATATGTTATGTTTATATATTAAATATATTTATATATAATATAAACATAAATGTATATAAGTGTATATATATATATATATATTTAACTTCGTAAATTTATTAAAAATAAAAAAACTAAGTGCATTGCACAAGTATTCAGACCCTTTATTAAATATTTATCTAAAGCACCTTTGTCTCAAGTCTTTTTTGTTTGATGCGACAAGCTTTGCTCATCAGCATCTGGCAATTTGGCATTTTGCACATGCTTCGGTGACCCTTCAATGAAGCAGAATTTTTTTTCTGAACTCTTCCCCAGATGTGTGGCTTGACACAAACCCGTCTCTGAGCTCTACAGACTGTTCTTTTGACCCCAGGGCTTGGTTTTTGCTCTGATTTGCATTATCAGCTGTTGGACCGTTTATTAAGACGTGTGTGCCTTTCCAAATCATAACCATTCAATTGAATTTGCCACAGGTTACCTTCACTCAAAGTCTAGTAACATCTATAAGCAATATGAATACTCCTGAAAAAAATTTCAATTGTCCCAGATAAGTATGAATACTTATGCAATAGAATTATTTAAATTTTCCATTATGGTGTATGGAGTGTAGATTAATGTAGGAAAAAAGTAATTTAAAGCAGTTTAACATAAGGCAGCAACAAAACGTGAAAACAATTAAGGGGTATGAATACTTTCGCAAGGCACTGTATATTATGTAAACAAAAACTTTTATTTTGGATGCAATTAATCTCGATTAATCATTTGACAGCACTAACATAGATATATAGATACGGTCAAGCAGAGAGGTAGTTATATCTCAGGTGTGTATTTTTTTTAATAGTTCAGCAGACCAATGGAGTCAATTATTCTTCTTATGTCAATGATTACAACACAGAGACGTGGTTCAGATTTCAAGATGCTCTTGTGTGTAGGACTAATTTCTTACGCATCTCGTATTGCAAAGGCATATAATAATTCCAAAACATATTTTTAGTGGAGGCTTGAGCCATTCATATGCAGACTAACGCAGTTACTGGAGTGAAAGAGACAGAAAGAGATTAAGCAGGAGTGAGTCTGTGCAGCTCTCAACAGTGTTACTAATAGCTAAACTGTGACATAAACTGCAGTGAAGCCACCTCCTCACCACTGAGAAATGAAATGTGGCTTTTCAGTTCGACAATCTATTTTACTGAAAAGTCTAAATAATTTTCTGTATGCGTGTTTCCGTCTGTGTGCAATGTGTATAGTTTGCGTGTGCATGCAGAGAGAAAGAGCATGCTTTCCATTGATAAAAAGTAAATTAGTTGGAAAAATGGAATTTGTCATCCTATTGTTATTCATGTTTGTTTGCTTGCTCAGTATCTTTCCGGGTTTTGGTTCATTTGTTGTTGTAGGCTGTTTAAGGACCTTTTAAATTGCTGAAATAATTTGGTCAATATAATCAATATAATTAATCGCAAATTAATCATAAATCAGAGAAATTTTCCCCCAAAAGATCATTTCAAATCATTATTGAGTTAGACAAGGAATAAATATTTTGATTCAGCATTTAAAAATTTTAAAGTTTTTTTTTTTTTTTTATGAATACTGAAATATGAAATGTTTAAAAATAATAATACTCTAAATATAAATATAAAACTACCAGTAGGTGGCAGCAAGTCACTGTTTAAATGAGTGAGAAATTAATTTCTACCAATTAGTTCATAATTCAGAAACTAAGCAAGTGACTGTTTTTATGTTTTATTTTTTTCCATAAACCTCTCATTTCAAAGGCTGTGCTCTCAAGTTTGCATACAGCACTGAGGAGGTCTCATTTCAGAGAAGTAATCATTACAAAATTGACTGTAATTCCTCATGAGGCATAATCTACTGTCATTTCTTTCTAACGCGGGAATGTAATGGTAACTTTTCTGAAATTAGACAGCCTCGATGATGTATGTGGCCAACAAATGTGATCTCCGGAGGACGTCAGCCACAGAAATGACAAAGTTTACCTAAACCGGCGTAAACTATGACACAGTTGCACTGTCACACTGACCATCTGTTGTAGATGAGCACAGCCATGGCTGTGGTGGGAGGCAGGGTGGACAGATCCAGATCTACATGTTTAACTCCAGGAGGAACACGACTGGCGCACAGAAGCTCATTCAGTAGCATATTAAGCACAGGGATGGTCAAACTGTCAAACAAAGACAAAAAAGAAGAAATCAGACAAGATGTAATTCCTTGAATATCCACATTTTCCAGGGTTTCTACAGATATAAACAAGTGAAATATAAGACTTTTTAAGACCTTTTTAATACCACCTTATATGAAATTTAAGACCTAAACCTGCAATGGAAATACACATTATAATACATACATATCTGTAATATTTCATGTGTTTAACGTAAAAAACAAAAAAAAACAATTCATAGCTGTCATGTGATATTTGATATGATATATGATATTTATAACGGTATACAGTGAACTTTTCACATTAGCAGACAATATTCCCCACAAAACTACCAGATCACCAGATTTTTGGTTGTGTAAACAATTATTCTGAAGCGATATTTTCATCAGTGTTCTATCAGCTTTTACATCCTTAAATCTGCATATTTTTATTTACCTTTATAATTAAATGTATGCATCACCTTTCATGTCAAATTATTACAATTTATCAATAAATTCTATAAGGCTGTTTGTTACCAGTCAGATTAAATCATTTACTCTGCAAAATTACAACTGCAATTAATTATGTTATGAGATTAATGATTTAAATACATTTATAAATAAGAAATTTTGGGGGAGGATGTATACGAGAAAGGAAATCTTCGGTCTGTCCAATGATTGTACACGGTCATTAGATCCGTCAACACTGGCAATATTTGAGCAGTAATGTGACCAAAAATATTTAAGACCCATTGAATTTGAATTTAAGACATTTTAAGACTGTGGACACCCTGTTTTATAAAAAAAATATCCATGTCCAATTGTCTAACACAATTTTTACACTTTCTTAAGAGAATGTAAGTGGAGTTTGCCTGTGCAAAAAATATATTTTCCACAATGATCAGGCATTGCTATGTGGCGGTTTTAAATTTGTGTTTTTAGCACATTGCTGAATGGCTCTTAGCGTGTCAATGTGGTAATCTGGGTGGTTGCTAATAAAAAATCAAATTAAATGCAAAAAATGTATTTCAGGTAATACAGAAAATCAGTATTGTATCAGTATTAATATCAGTGTTTTATCATCACTGACCCTTTCTCTAGTAGGTTCAAATCCCAGGTCAGGTGCGCAGCAACCTTGAGGGCCATGAGCTTCAGAGTGCGGTTCCTTCGGTTGTCCACTGGCGGCTGAACCAGGTTCTGCTCATTCACAGACGGCTTGGAGGCTTGCTCAAGAAACTGAACGATGAGCTGAACAGGAGACGGATCTGTGGAAAAGCATTTGAAGCTTATCTCAGGAATCCAAGAACTCGTGGAAAAGCATTTGCAGTTGGTTTTACTTCTGTAATGTGACACATATCCCAGCCAAACAGCACATTCAGATTTTATACACAGAGAATTAAGTGAAGTGAAGTATGGTGACTCATAGTCAGAATTTGTGCTCTGGCATTTAACCCATCCAAGTGCACACACCCGGAGCAGTTGGGGGTTCGGTGCCTTGCTCAAGGGTCTCACCTCAGTCGTGGTATTGAAGGTGGAAGAGAGTGCTGGTTATTCACTCCCCCCACCTTCAATCCCTGCCAGACCTGAGACTCGAACCCACAACCTTCAGGTTACAAGTCCAACTCTATCCATTAGGCCACGACTGCCCCCCTTATTAAGACATGTTACCAAGTTGAACTTTAAATAATATACAGTATACCTTTCATCACTCAGCCTTAGAAAAATACTTATATTTACTTCAGTCAATATGTGATCCTGGAGCACATAAGTAGCACGAGTATATTTGTAGCAATAAGCCAAAAATACATTGTATGGGTCAAAATTATAGATTTTTCTTTTATGCCAAAAATCATTAGGATATTAAGTAAAGATCATGTTCCATGATGATATTTAGTAAATTACCTACCATAAATATATCAAAACATAATTACTGATTATTAATATGCATGGCTAAGAACTTCATTTGGACAACTTTATAGGAGATTTTCTCAATATTTAGATTTTTTTGCTCCCTCAGATTCCAGATTTTCAAATAGTTGCATCTCTGCCAGATATTGTCCGATCATAACAAACCATACATCAATGGAAAGATTATTTATTCAGCTTTTAGATGATGCATAAATCTCAATTTATAAAAGCTGACCCTTATATGACTGGTTTGTGGTTCAGGGTCACATATAAGTCATGATAATATGCAATCACCTTCAAGCAACGTAAGAGGATTTGTTTGTTTTCCTGACATTTTGTTTATTTATCAGGATCAGAATCAGAAAGAGCTTTATTGTCAAGTATGTCTGCACATACAAGGAATTTGTTTTAGAGACATAAGCTTCCAGTACACAGAGACAACAACACACAGATAATAAAAATAAGATGAGAATAAAAAATACATATATGTAATATAAATAGACAAAAATTGAAAAATAAGTCAATTGTATGTACAGTTGTGCTACAGATGATACAATGGAATTGAACAGAATGAGATGCAGGGATGGAGGTGGTAACAAATAAATATAAGCATTTTTATTGCATAATGTGGGGAACATTAAACTGTTCATAAGTAACTGTTCATATGTCCTGTCACCGTTTCATAAACTGGCCTGGCAATATTTCACAGTTCTCATAATAACATGAAAGAGCTCTAACGCTGTGTTTTGGCAATGCATCTGTCAGTTGAACTACAGTAGAAATCACGATACGGTTTAGTGCACTCAGTGGTGACTCCAGGGCATGAGACAGATACCTGGATGAGGGCCCTGCAGGTGCTGCTCCAGGAGCGATGGATCCAGCAGAAACTCGAACCAGGAGGCCTGCGGCGGGGTGCAGGGTCGACTGCCGCTCACCGCCACGCGGTCTGCCGCCTCAGCGCTCATACTGACCTGCAGAAAACACCAGCATTCAGCACATAAACCAGAGTGATGTGAAGATTACTTTGGAAATGTAAAAGGTTACAGATTACAAGTTACACTATCTAAAATGTAATAAGTAGTGTAACTATTTCAATTACGTAATGTAAATGATTACTTTTCTAAAATTATAATGATTTCAACTGTTAATCATTTTCAAACATTTAAAGCAGGCAGGTTTACTGAACCTGTATTTATTATTGTAAGCATTATAATTTATGTCTAAGATATTGCATATACATGTATTTTTATTATTTGTATTTATTTACTAGTGCTGTCAAACGATTAATCGCAATTAATTGCATCCAAAATAAAAGATTTTGTTTACATAATGTGTGTACGGTGTATATTTATTATGTATATATAAATACACACACATGCATGTATATATTTAAGAAAAATATAATACGTTTATATATTAAATATATTTATATATGATATAATTTATGTGAATATAAATATATACATGCAAATACATGTAAATATTTTCTAAATATATTCTGTATGTGTATGTCTTTAGATATACATAATAAATATAGCCTATACAGTACACAAACATATATTATGTATACAAAAACTTTTATTTTGGATGTGATTAATCACGATTAATCGTTTGGCAGCACTATTATTTACGTATTTATTTTTCTTTCTTTCTTTATTGCTATTTTTTCTTTCTTTGTGAGTGCGTGTGAAGTCTGAGACAATGTTGTTCGTTTGTTGCACTGATTACTGTCACTTTCAAAATCCTTCATCACTTGAATTAAGATTATAATAATTTAATATTAAAGCACAGCAACCACAAAATCAGACTTTAGCACCTCTTGAGATCATTCTGAGGATAAATACAGATTTAAAATCATAAGATATATTCAATCAATCTTTGCGTAAAACACTGGCATCTAACAATGCCTTGGTTAATCTTAAAAAAATAAAGCATATATATAATATATATTTAATATATATTTAGTGCCCTCCATAAGTATTGGAACAGGAAAGACAAAATCACTCTGTTGGCTGTGTAGACATTTACAAATATGATTAAAAGATGAATATGAGACAACTGCATTTTGTCCCATTTTATTATTAGCCGTTTCAACACATAGATGTTTTACTAGCAGTTCAGAAGTTCAGAAGAAGTTCAGCACTTTTAGAGTTCATCCCACTCATTGATGTGAGCATAAGTATTGGGACAGTTGAACATAAGGCAGATATAAAAGATTAAAAGCTATTATTTAGTTGCAGATCCCTTGCACACAATCACAGCAGTGAGTCTGACCCATAGACATCACCAGACTCTTGCTCTCATCCTTTGAAATACTTTTCCCAGCTTTTAATGCAGCCAATTCCAGCTGTTGCTTGTTTTGGGGAGTTTCTGCCGTTACTCTCCTCTCCAGCTGGTGAAATTCATGTTCAATCAGATTTAAATCTGGAGATTGACTTGGGCAATCTAAGACTTTCCATTTCTTTGCCCTTATAAACTCCTTGACTGAACTGACAGGGTGTTTTGGGTCATTGTCCTGATGCAATATGAAGCACTTCCCAATGAATCTGGTGGCATTTTCTTGAATATTGGTAGGCTAGATGGTTTTGTACCTTTCCAAATTCATTCTGCTACTGTCATCATACATTAAGTCATCAGTAAAGTTGAGAGGGCCTGATCCAGAGACAGCCATGCATGCCCATGCCATGACACCACCTCCACCATGCTTTACAGAAGTAATGGATATAACATTCCCTGCTTTTAATATCTGAAGAATGAATGCAACAGGACACAGCTGATCACTTAGAAAGACCTGCGAGGCAACTGCTCCAATACTTATGCGCACATCAGATAGAGGGATGAACTCTAAAAGTGCTGAACTTCTTAGCTGGTAAAACATCTATGTTGAAACGGCTAATAATAAAATTGACATTCTGTAGTTTTGTCTCATATTCATCTTTTAATCATATTTGTAAATGTCTTGACTCCACAGCCAACAGAGCAATTTTGTCTTTACTGTTCCAGTACTTTTGGAGGGCACTGTATATATATATATATATATATATATATATATGGTTAGTTGACGTATCAATGTGTCCTATGGTGTGAAGGAAAAACGTTGATGCCCTAATCATTGTTATAAACCTGTTATTGTTTTGAATGTATATGATGCCCAGAAATGCTGTCTAGGTAGGCAGCTCTCAAGGATTTGGCACACGGTGAATATCTCTGATGTACTGATTCAACATTTTTGAGCTTTTCATTGCAATCTTGTTATTTCATTACGTTTTAGTCACCGATGATTATTAACGATAGTAATATTGGTGTCAGTAATATTCAAATGTAATATCAGGCTCCTGTTAACTGTTTAGATGTGAGCTCAATGTTAGTCTTTGGTCATTATAGTCCCACTGAAAGAGGCAATTTTGTAATTTCGTGCATTATCACTCACCGGTTTGAACGTCTGAATAAATAACAGGATATATATCACAAAAGTTTCTTTTAAGGCGACGAGTTGTGTTCTCCAGACGCCATAGTAATGCGTTTCTTCATGAAGCGGATCCGAGAGACACAGCGCCGCTTACTGTACAGGAGCACAATATACTTCTTTAGTTTTTATTGAACATTAACAATTTACGAACTCAAGTGGGGAACAATGCATATGAAAATACACACACTTTTCATATCCTTAAATCTCTAGTCGTACATAAATGTCCATGCACACTAAACAACAAACACTTATCAAAAACTTTCTTTAAATGTGCTGCATGTAGGATTGACGCAGTTCAAATTCAAAATATTGGATATATTTTTTTCACCTGCACCTCCTCCTCAGACTTGACACACAGGCAGGTTTATTAACGACACCAACAGAGACGAGCGCTCATGACCATTAATGAAATTAAATACGCGGTGTTTTCCTCCAACTGGCAACCCGGGTGAAGAAATACTATTGAACTATTAACCATAACAAACACACACATCCCGGGCCGGAATGCACAGTTTCAAAGGACAATAACTGACTGTACCATTGTTTTTCAGAAAAACAAGTATGTTCACTTAGCATGTTTCTTAAACATCTGCAAATATATTATGCTTTAGGCTATTAGTCAAAATCCTATATAGCGCATTTAACCATTTAAAGGGGTTGCAAGAAATGATAAATAAATAAAGTACAATTCTTAAAAGTCTTAAAATGAAAGCAATGTTGGTTACACGTCTATACTATATATAGTATAGGCTAAACTATAAATGCAGTCTGCACGGATCTGAAACTGAGCGCAGACATTCAGTGCTATTTATTGTTTGAATAATCAACTAATAGGACACATCAGGGCAACAAAACACACCTGTCAGTCACATGTTCAATACTTCTGGTAACATGAAAAATGGGTGGGTTCAAACAAAAGGTGCTATCTTCTAAGTTGTGTATCAGATCCAGATGAATATACCTCTCTCATCTCATATTCATCTTTTGATGTCAAACCCAAATGTTTACAGTCTACAGCAAAAATAAAGGAATTGGCCTTACTGTTCCAATACTTTTGGAGGGCACTTTATCTCTGACCATGCAAAGCTGACTTTAGATGGGGGAGTATGATTTTGGCAACCCCTGCTGACATCATACTCCCCTAGATTACAGGCTTCTTACTGTATAGGTTTGGCCATCTGGGATTTAAAAGAATATTGCTTTTATGTGTATTTAGTCTGTCTCTGCATATGCACTGCAAGAGACCTGATGCACCTGCTGATAGAAGCTATCTCCAAAAATGTATCCTGGGGCTTGGAGTCTTCAAACCTTTTTTTCCCCAGTCAATAGATCTAATAAACAGGTTATGTTTTTGGCAGGTACAATGTATGAATTTAGGCTACTGATTAAGGAATTATTATTCATATTATTATTCATGCATTCTTTAATCAGTAAACATTTTCTCTCTCTCTACCCCCCCCCCATCTCTCACACACACAAAAGAGACTGACACGAGGATTACTGAACCCAAATGTAGCAGTTTAATAAAAAGTAGCAGTAACATAAAAATCAAAGTACAAAACAAAACAAGTCAAAACAACCACATATTAAAACTGTTTCTATTCCTAACGCACTTATGACCGAATCTATATGCATTCAATAAATTGATCATTTAAATGTGCTGCAATTTCATTCTGTCGTGGTGTTCATTCATTGTGTGGAAACTACAGTCTCTGAACACATATATATATGTCACGTCCTGCTGGTGTGCCCTGATTGGCCACCAGATGTCACTGTGTGTTTGTTTGAGCACATGGCTTGTTGTTTGTGGTTTGTGCCATGTGCTCTCCTGTCTATTGTCTGACCCCGCCCTCCTTGTTATCTCGTTATTGTTTCAGTGACTTCACCTGTGTCCTCCTCGTTTGTCTCCCTATTTATTCTCCTGGTGTCTGCAGTCCTGGGCTGGTTCGTTGTCTATTTGTTGATTGTGATTTGTAAATGCGTGGTTGGGGTTTTTGTTTCTAGTGTCTGCTGTGGTCTGGGATACATGCACTGGACTGCCGTTTTGTATCCCAGTCATTTTCTGTTTTGGGTTTTGTGCCGTGTTGGCCTTTCTGTTTGTTTGATTAAAGCACCTCACCTGCACTTGGACCCTGACCTCATCTTTTCGTGGCGCTTCTTCGCCGTACCGTGACAGAACGAACCAGCCAGACATGGGTCCAGCAGGGAGGTTGCTCAATATCCGTCAGGGAGACCGGAGCATGGAGGAGTACGCCAGGGATTTCATTGGAGTGGCTCGGCTGGTGGATATGGAGAAGACCTGCCTCATGGTTTTTTTTTACGGAGGCCTGGCCGAGCCCTTCAAGTCCCTGGTGCCATATTGGGACCCCGAGGAGTCGCTAGAGGACTACATTGACCTGGCTCTGCAGGTGAGCGGCTCAGCCCTCAGGGTGGAGTTAGCTGCGGAGCCCGTTCACAGTTCTCCCGAGGCGGCGATCCGGCGGGCGGCGGAGCATCCTGGGCTGATGCGCAGCGTGCGGGAACCCCCAATAATGTTGGTGCGAGCGGCGGTGACCGCTCACATTCCTCCTGAGACGGCGGTGTCCGCTCACAAGACTTCCGAGGCGGCGGTGTCCGCTC
Source organism: Barbus barbus (assembly GCF_936440315.1). Taxonomy (NCBI): domain Eukaryota; kingdom Metazoa; phylum Chordata; class Actinopteri; order Cypriniformes; family Cyprinidae; genus Barbus; species Barbus barbus. The sequence continues at coordinate 1,901,081 of NC_136747.1, read as the reverse complement.
ACAAGGCTTCTGAGGCGGCGGTGCACGCTCACGATCCTCTCAAGGCGGCAGTGCCCGCTCACAAGGCTTCCGAAGCGGCGGTGCCCGCTCACGATCCTTCCGAGGCAGCGGTGCACGCTCACAGTTCCTCCGAGGCGGCGGTTCCCGCTCACAGGTCCTCCGAGGCGGCGGTGTCCGCTCACAAGGCTTCCGAGGCGGCGGTGTCCGCTCACAAGGCTTCCGAGGCGGCGGTGTCCGCTCACAAGGCTTCCGAAGCGGCGGTGCCCGCTCACGATCCTCCCGAGGCGACGGTGCACGCTCACAAGGCTTCCGAAGCGGCGGTGCCCGCTCACGATCCTCCCAAGGCGGCGGCGTCCGCTCACAAGGCTTCCGAGGCGGCGGTGCACGCTCACGATCCTCTCAAGGCGGCGGTGCCCGCTCACAAGGCTTCCGACGCGGCGGTGCCCGCTCACGATCCTTCCGAGGCGGCGGTGCACGCTCACAAGGCTTCCGAAGCGGCGGTGCCCGCTCACGATCCTTCCGAGGCGGCGGTGCACGCTCACAAGGCTTCCGAAGCGGCGATTCCCGCTCACAAGGCTTCCGAAGCGGAAGTGCCCGCTCACAGTTCCTCCGAGGCGGCGGTTCCCGCTCACAGGTCCTCCGAGGCGGCGGTGTCCGCTCACAAGGCTTCCGAGGCGGCGGTGTCCGCTCACAAGGCTTCCGAGGCGGCGGTGCACGCTCACAAGGCTTCCGAAGCGGCGGTGCCCGCTCACGATCCTCCCGAGGCGGCGGTGTCCGCTCACAAGGCTTCCGAGGCGGCGGTGTCCACTCACAAGGCTTCCGAGGCGGCGGTGTCCGCTCACAAGGCTTCCGAGGCGGCGGTGTCCGCTCACGACCCTCCTGCTCTGCCTGCCCCGCCTTGGCCTCCTGCTCTGCGGGCACCCTGGCACAGAGGTGTCGTCAGGCCCTCTGCCGCTACATGGGCCTGGCCCACCATCCCTTCCCCTGATCCACCTCTGGCCCACCTCCCTCCCAGACATTTTTTTTTACTGTGGAGCATCTGGAATCTGCTCCTTAGAGAGGGGGTTGTGTCACGTCCTGCTGGTGTGCCCTGATTGGCCACCAGATGTCACTGTGTGTTTGTTTGAGCACATGGCTTGTTGTTTGTGGTTTGTGCCATGTGCTCTCCTGTCTATTGTCTGACCCCGCCCTCCTTGTTATCTCGTTATTGTTTCAGTGACTTCACCTGTGTCCTCCTCGTTTGTCTCCCTATTTATTCTCCTGGTGTCTGCAGTCCTGGGCTGGTTCGTTGTCTATTTGTTGATTGTGATTTGTAAATGCGTGGTTGGGGTTTTTGTTTCTAGTGTCTGCTGTGGTCTGGGATACATGCACTGGACTGCCGTTTTGTATCCCAGTCATTTTCTGTTTTGGGTTTTGTGCCGTGTTGGCCTTTCTGTTTGTTTGATTAAAGCACCTCACCTGCACTTGGACCCTGACCTCATCTTTTTGTGGCGCTTCTTCGCCGTACCGTGACATATATATATAGTTACACTAAACAAAAAGATATATATATAGTTACACTAAACAAAAAGACTGCTTGGTTTCATATCCCCAGTCAAATATTTATGAAATTAGGAGGTATCCATAGATGCGATTATGACCTCCCTGTTAAGTTATCAGTGTTTCATCAACAGGTTTTACTTTATTGGAAAATGATCTATAAGCATAATTTCAGTCCCCATAATGTCCCTTTATGGAACTGTAGATATGTTGTATTTAGGAACAAATCTTTATTCTACAAAAACTGGTGGGAGAAAGCAATATGGTCTGTTTTATATATATTAGATAATACCGGAGTAATGTCTTTTGAAACTTTTAGTTCCAAATTTAATTTATTTGACAGAAAACAATATGATAACATCATCAAAGCTATCCCACAATCTATAATTCAGATGTGTTGTAATTCATCTCAAAATAATGTAACACTTTGTCTTCCTCAGCTTTTGGTGAATGGAGTTTCTATTACTAACATAAATTTATCCAATACTGTAATTCAGAATGTTTTTGTTAATGAACTATATCCATTTTCTTTAAATAAAAATGTAGTATTCCAATATTTCTCTCAGGGTGAAGTTTTCAAAATATTTGACATTTCCAGTTGCACCAAAGGCAAAGGAAGTCCATTTTAAAATTCTTAATGGAGTATATCCTTCTAGAGAATTGTTGAGATGTGGATTTGGCCTTGATGTTAACAACTGTTCCTTTTGTGATGATCAAATTGAAACTACGGAACATCTTTTTTATGATTGTAAATTTGCCTGTGCTTTTTGGGAAGATTTGCATTACTGGTTATTTCCTAGATTTGAAGATTTAAATGTTTTAACAAAGGAAAATTTATTATTTGGTTTATTTTTGAAAGATGAAAGACATGATTTAGCAATTAACACAATTATTATCCTTGGGAATTATTTTTGTTTTTTGCATAAGAACTGATCCTTGAAAATTCTTCAAAATTTCTATGTATTTCACAAGGAACTGTATCATTATTTTTTGTCGCTGAAACGAATGAAGAAGAAGAATGCTGTAAATTTCTGTAATTTAGTAGAAAATCTTCAACTTGCTGCAAACCCCTAGTATTTTTTTTTTCCTCTCCTTTATGTTATGATGCTTGTCTGTTGACTCATTAAGAAATTTAGCATTTTGTACCAGGCCTGGTTGTAAAGTTTACACTGTTCAATAAAAATAAAAATAAAAAGACTGCCGTGTCTGTCTAGTGGATGACGTCATGCGCGTGCACGCGAGGAAAGTCGGTTTCCGGTGTTGTGCCAGCCGCCTTTCCACTTTCTCCGACGAACGACAAGCAACAGACCGGAAGTCATTAATTTCCAATCGAGAGTAGTGCGGGAGCTACGTGGAGTGCCGATCACATGCTTATGCGGAAAATTGGGATCCGATTTGAGCTTCGGTTGCGTTTTCCTCACAGGACAGGAACACTTTAAAAATATGGTCTTTTATAACATGATGCTTTGTTGTAGATTAAACTACCTTACCCAACAATAACGTTATATGAAGTAGGCAACAATACTGTATACCTTTACTTTTACTCTCAATACCTTATTAGAGTATACAAGATAATACTTTTACTTAAAGGATAGTTCATCCGAAAATGATAATTCTGTAATCATTTACTCCAGGTTAGGAATCTCCATTTTTGGGTGAACTATCCCTTTAACTAAGGTTTTAAACATGACTAGTTTCCCCCCATGTGGTATTAGTAGTTACTAAAAGTAGTTTACTACCCAGTCACCACGTGAGATCACAGACATCACACCATTCTCCTCACAGTGAGAGTAATATGCGAGTATCATTGTGAATTCAAAATGTTGAGCAGGTTGAGAGAAGAAGGTTCAAATATTGGTCACTGGGGGGCATTCTACTTCCGGTTTCTCAACACTATCGCAGTGACATCACACGGTGAGCTCATGAGTACGGAAGTTCTAAGCGGCCATGCATTATTATAATTTTTCTGTCTTGTTTTCTCGTGATCACGACTTAATTTTCTCGTGATCTCGACATAACGAGTTGTTTTGTCGTTATCACGACTTAATTTTCTCGTGATCTCGACATAACGAAAGTTGTTTTGTCGTTATCACGACTTAATTTTCTCGTGATCTCGACATAACGAAAGTTGTTTTGTGGTTATCTGGACATAACGAAAGTTGTTGATCTCAACCTAAAAACCGTTTTCTCACGACGTAATTGTAGCTATAGTGAGAAAATCAGGGTCCCTATATTGTCTTCGACGATAAAGTTGCAGACCCGACAGCCTCCTTCTCAAGTGTCGAACACTTATGTGTAAGTCCTCAATCACTGACAGACACAGAGCTAAAATGTCCGAGTATGAATATGCATGGCAAGTACTATTCTATCATGGATCAATGTAGTCGGTCACACACACAACACCTTCAATATTTGGGATGGTACTTATACCATATTTTTATTTTTATTATTTCAGTTTGAGTGAGTCCCTGATCAAAGTAAAAGCGAATACGATCATCCATGATGCTGCTTCTATAGCATTTTCTCATGCCGAATACACAGAGAAAATTAAGTCGTGATAACGACAAAACAACTTTCGTTATGTCGAGATCACGAGAAAATTAAGTCGTGATCACGAGAAAACAAGACAGAAAAATTATAATAATGCATGGCCGCTTAGAACTTCCGTACATGAGAGCACGCGCAGCTAACAGATTTCTATTATAAGACCCTTCTCCAAACATACAGTCACAGCCTGAGATGAAATCAGCTGATATAAAAGAAGACATTAAATCTCAGCAGCGGATGATTAAACGACTCCACAAACAGAATCACCAGCTCCACTCATTACTAACCAGACTGACTTTATTTCTGACATCTACAAAAGCACTTATTGAGAATTTGATGTTTTATTGTTTTGTTTGATGTTACCATCAAAGTGATTAGTGTTTGCTTTAGTTGGGCTCTTGACCCTTGACTTGATAACATGTTTTTGGGGGCCTGCTGTAACTGTGGATGTAAAGCACATTTGTTATGGCAAGGAATACCAAAAAGAGACTGCAACCAGGTGATATTGGTTTGTTGTTGATAACAGAATCATCATCTAGATTCAGTGTGCAGTCTATGTGAGATGTTATTAATCTAAACTCTTTATTTATAACAGCTTTTTGATTATACAGTCAGGGCTGGCATTTTTGGATCCAAGCGGGCCACCACTACGATCTGAGGCGGTCCAGCCGGACAGCACCCCTATATAGCCTGGGACTATTGTTCAAAATATATATACATACACATTTGGGCCCCCGAAACATAGGGAATACCAGGTACACACTAACACTGTGTGTATACCTACTGTGTATCGTGGACCAGTACTCGCTCGCTCGTGACTTCTTGTTAATAGTGAGTTAAAGTTATGACTGTTTGAGAAAACTAAGCAGTAGTCTATCTACAAAAACTAAGAGATGCACTGATCATGGTTTTTCATGGACATTTCTGATCACGGGCTGATTCTGATACCAATTGCTGATTTAATTTTTTTTCATTTACTGTTCATTTGCTACATGCTGAACTGGCCAGTTCATCCAAGAATGAGAATTCTGTCATTAATTACTCACCCTCATGTCGTTTCAAACCCGTGAGACCTCGATGTGTGTGTTTCAAGTTATTTGAACCCAGAAATCTATAAAACCTAAGACCCCTCCCCAAAAAAAGAGGTTCTAGACATTTAGTATGAAGTAAAAAAAAAAACATTTTATTTACTTCATGTAAAAACACTTCAACAATCTTAAACTCAAAGTTAGCGAGAGCGCTAAAAACCAGTGTGTTCAAAATTAAGATAATACATGAAAACGGTGGTTTATCACCATATTATTCTTAAATATCAAGCAGCAAAACAAGCTGTTTTTGTGTGGCTAAAAACTATTAGAAGCGGATGACACCAGAAGCCAGACCAGTTAAATTTACAAATGGCCACATCTGCTCTTACAGGAAAAATAAGGTGGATATTATGAAATGCATGTGACCTTTAACTTACAATATTGCTATATAACATCAATTCTTTTTACTTGTTATACACAAATCTGTTTAAAATGTTTAGGTAACAACAAATCTGTTATTCAGTCAGTTGTGCTAACTTTACTCATGACATGATCTGTGGTGTCTCATGCTTTATTTCTGCATGGTGAAAGAATGCTATTAATACTGAAGAAAAAATAAAGCTGATCTGCAGCTCATCAACAAGGCCAAATCTTCCACTAAACAACTGATTTGCAACCAAAAAATAACACTGTAGCATCACTTATTCAAAGCCTAAGCGCAGCACTTATTTGACAAATTCATACTTGACCTCAATACTCTTGTCAATCAAACAGTAAAACAAGCTCTAGTAATGTGTGATGAGCTCGAGTCTCATGAAATGTATCAACTGGTGAAATGTATAACTTGAATGCAATGGATAAAAGCCTTTGCCAAATGCATTAATGTAACAAAAAAATATGGCTATCCACTGAAACGTTTGACCTAATTTAAATAACTTTTTGGCTATAACAGTGAACAACTACTGCTTTCCTAACTTCATTTGTTAGGCAAAAGAAAGCAAAAGGTGTTATTCCAGATATTTTACATTTTCCTTTGAAATTAATGATAGTAAAAGTTAAAAATCCCCCATATTTCATGTCCTTTTTCATCACACATGAACATGGATTATTACACATTACACAGTCTGAAAATAGCATGACTAAAATAGTCATTACAAACTATCAGTAACCTGTCTGTCCAGATCTTCACACTTAGAGAATTGAAGAAAGCATAATTAGCTCTAATGAAAGTAAGAAAAAAATCAAAGACCATATCCATCTTCAGTCACTACTTTTCCTGCTTCCTATGGCACAAAAAGAAGTCATATAATCAATATTGCAGTAAAACATGACTATGAGATTTATTTCTTTAGCATAATACAGCAATACATACCCTCTTTTACAGCTAGACGATGTCTGTCGTTCCATTGCTTCCTTTAATAGGGGAAATGAATGAGAAAAATAGAAGAGTATTTTAGTAAACTTCACACATAAATGTACTGTATGCTTGTAATTGGGGATGCACAAAAGTATCTGTCAATAATCTGTATCTGCTGATAAAAGTAATTATCTGCACCATAAGCCATCTGGTGAAAAAGCATGTCAGACTATCATTTCTACGTGAAGAAAAGGTCTTGTGTTGAATTTAGGGCTGTTGAAGTTAACATGATAATGCATTAATGCCATCTCACCTAAAGACAATCACCTACAGCAAACCATAACAACAAAAATGGCTAAATTCTGAACATTTTGTTATAATAATTATGTAACACTTTTATGCAGTTATTATTACATTTGTTTTGTTATGTAATCACTGCACATTATTTCAGAAAGCAGATATTTCTGCTGTATCTGCACTGTTCACTGCTTACCTCCATTGGATTCTGCATGTCCATTGATATGGTTATGTCCTTGGAAATCCAAAGAGGAATACAAAATATAATTAACAGAACGCTTATTAAGTTTAATTTACCATGAAATTATGCATCTCTTAAACAGGTCAAAGTGGTTTGTTACATTATTGAAGTGTAAAATACATTTGTTCATGTAAAATACAACAAGCATGTGTTTTATGTGTTGCTGTCAAACAGTCATCCAAAATAAAAGTTTTTGTTTACATAATGTACTGTATGTATGTGTTCTGTGTATATTTATTATGTATATATAAATACATACATGCATGTATATGTTTCTGAAAAATGTTATGTTTGTATATTAAATTTATTTATAATATAAATTATATGAATATAAATATAGATAAATGTAAATATTTTCAAAATATATACTGTTATATATATATATATATATATATATATACACATAATAATTATACACAGAGCACACATATATTATGCAAACGAAAACTTTTATTTTGTATGCGATTAATTGTTTGACAGCACTAGTTTTAAAGTAAAGCAGACAATTAATTATACAAATAAACAATAATAATAATTAATTAATTATATTTGGTGGTGGTGGTATAGAAACTGGACTGTATTATGGTAACTGCAGAAATTATGGAAGACATTTATATCTGGTGGTCTAAAATGTGTTTATATAATAGATATTGAGACATTTTTGTTTATGTGTTGGCTAGGCAATTTTTCTAAAGTTTTATTTAGTAATACTATTTACCATTCTGCCATTAAAGGTGCCATAGAATGAAAAACTGTCTTTACCCTGGCATATTTAAATAATAACAGTTCTGTACATGGAAATGACATACAGTGAGCCTCAAACACCATAGTTTCCTCCTTCATATGTAAATCTCGTGATTAAAAAAGACCACTGAAAAACAGGCGAATCAGAACATAACACCGACCAATCTGTATTCAGAAAGGCACAGAAAGCAAATAACGCGAGCCACTAAAGGGACATGGTTAGCTCCTTGCTAGCGGTAGCCTGTTACAGTACATACGATTTCACTCTCAGTAAGGAGAGATGAGGATGATGGCGAATGACTTACAGATCCTGAGCACCACTGACAAGCATCTGATCTTGTGAAATGTGTGGTAAGTACTGTTGCTCCATAATGTAAACATAGTTTGTGTGATCGCGTCTCTTGAAAGTGAAACTATAACGTGATCGATGGATCGTTCAAAAGCAGTTTCAATGCCTCGCATATTAATAACGGCTCCCTGATGCCCGCGTTTTATATACAGTATAATTACCCGACGATATAACTGCGAGAGAAAGTATTTAAATATATATTTTCCTCCCTGTGCGTCCTTCTTGCTGATGAGCTGTACTGTGAAACAGCCAATCAGAGCAGAGCTCATTATTATTCATGACCCTGCCAAATAAGCCAATAACAGACCGTTTCATTCTAGGGAGAAATCCTAGGGTTGTAAATGGACATGTAAAATCGTTTCTGGAGATTTTTTGCCCTTACCTAAGCCACATACCTTCTGTGTAGATATCAGAGAACAATTTAAAATACTGTATCAATGCATTCTATGGCACCTTTAATAAGTTGTTCAGTATCTGCATCTTTCTTTGCGCTACAGCATCGTCCCCTTTTGTCACTTCAGACCCCCTCTTCAGTGCTGCACTAGCGCTGTCTGTGCTCTTACGCTTCGGACTGAAATTTGTGTAAATATGAAACGAAAGATAAACTGTACTGCTTGTAAGCTTGCTTATTGCTGACCTATGCAAGTCTTCGTCATATTAAGATAACTTTGCGATGCTCTTTGTGATTGTTCATTGGAGCTATGATTTTGGGAAACACCAAATCGTTAACCTATACTGCTAACTTGCTTAGAATGCTTTTGGGAACCGCACTACAAAATATAATTAAACAGGTCATTATTAGTTCTGGAAAACTGACCCCCTGTCAAAATATAGTCACTATGTACTTTTAAAGCAATCCATCGAATTTGAGGTCTGATTGTTAATAACCAGTGAGCAGCCCATTAAAAACATCCAGCAGGAGCGTTCACATCCTCACAACCTCTAGTGATTAAAACTATTGTATGTGTGAACACCCCATAACACTTATCTATTTCTCTGAAGCAGTTTACCTGGGAGAAGTGTGACATTTACTCCATTAGCATGATTCCCTTGTACTGCTCCATTGGTATTATTCCGTTGTGTGCAATCTAGAGAGGATTACAAATAAAGATGATAAATACAGTTACAATCATTACTATCAGTTACAGAGAAAAGTCAGGACAGCACAACAAAAAAATTTTATTAGTGTGTATATTTGATAAGCAGAGTTTAGCTGTTTGTCAACTTAACCAAATGAATATAGATTTAAACAATTTCAAGATTTTTGTCATTCATACTGCCCACGTGAAACAATAGTTTTTTCTTTGTCTGAAGCAGTCCTTTCAATTCTAATAGTTGAAGCACTTTTATTACATTTACATTTACTCATTTAGCAGACGCTTTTATCCAAAGCGACTTACAAATGAGGACAATCAAAATCAACAAAAGAGCAATGATACACAAGTGCTATAACAAGTCTCAGTTAGCCTAACGCAGTACACGCAGCAAGCTTTTTTTATTATATAATAAATAAAAAGAAAACAGATAGAATAGAAAAAGAATAAAGCAAGCTAGTCTTAGAGGCCTTTTTTGCTTTTGTTAATTGTATAATAAATAAAAAGAAAACAAATAGATAGAATACAGGAAGATTAGAAAAACTAGATAGTTTGTTTTTTTTAAAGAAAACAAGCAAGTCGAGTCAAGTCACCTTTATTTATATAGCGCTTTTAACAATTAAAAAATTGTGTCAAAGCAACTGCACAATATCAAAATAGGAAAATAGTGTGTCAATAATGTAAAATGACAAGATTAAACACTCAATTTTCAGTTAAAGGCATTTCATTAATGAAGCAGTAAATGAATAGAGTGCAAGTCTAAAAGGGACAATTTTGTTTTTAAAGAATAAAATTAGAATAGAGTAATAATAATAGAGAATAATAATAATAAATAATTATTTAATACTAATATTAAAATATTAATATTTAATATTAAAAATATAAAAAAGAATGTGCCCAGAATCTGTAATCATGTTTTAATACTCACCAAGCCTTTCAGTCATATAAAGGTAAAGGCAGATGGCTGCGGCAACAACAAGTCCTACAACTACAACTCCAACTCCAACTCCAACCGCAGTTCCATTAACCAGGGTAGTGCCTGCTTTGCAGTCTGTGCATGTTCCATCTGCAAAAAATAAATAAATAAATGCAATTGCACTGATATAACAAATGCAATAATATACCAAATTTAGAACAGAAATTTTAATCAAGAGTCATTTTAAGGGGTCATAGAATTTTAGAGGTTTTTGTGTTGCAATGCACATTATAGAAAACGACGTTAGCAAACATTAATTTGAATTGTATTTGGTTGTAAACTGGTTAATTTTAAGCTTTTTAGTGCCATTATTGTATCGTAGATTTAAAATCAATGTTAATGTCACAGGTTGTTTTTTTCTTACGTTACAGTAAGTCTCATAATTATTCATGATATCCAGTGATAGCAGCTGAGTGTGTTTTCACTTTTTAAGGTCGGCATGAAACGGAAGTTGCGATTGTCTTTTCTTCTCTACCATGACGTATATACGAGTGAAACGGCATCTGAAATGAGAGGGCGGGACTTGATTTTGTCCTTCAAGAATTGATTGCATCGTTGGAAGTTGGGGTGTTACTAAGAAAATGGAGGCAGATCTGAAATGCCAGTTTGCAGATAGTGGTGGGGGATTTCTCACCACTGGATTCACCGCTGACACCCAAGCATGAATAAATGTTTTATTTATTAGGGATGATGACCACGATCAACGGCACAAAACATGTCTAAACAGCGCGCGCACAAGAAAGAGCGAGAGAGAGAGACTGCCTGAATGACTGAGCACGTCCTCCATCAGGTTAAGTCATATATTCATAAAACAAATTAGTTTGCGATGTCCTAAGAGTAATGTTGTCATAATATCCTAATATCTTTTCAGTGTTTAAGGGTAACATACTCCCTCATGACTGGTGTCAGTGCTATAAAGTGAAGCATCAGCTTCAGCTTTCCCCCCTGTTGTTTATCCCAGCGTTTACCCCTTTCGTCACTAGCTCTGCCCTTGCACCATTACTCGTGACCGGAAGAGTAGAGGAGTCGTTTTGAGAGGGAGGGGAGGTTAACATTTTTGATTAAATATTACGAGGGCACATGAATTAAAAAAAAATAATGAAGTGCACAGATAAATTATTTGTAATAAACACTACAGTATTCCATCAAAAAATAAGAATTGTCAATTTTGATTTCATGACTTTAAGAGTTTATGCATGGCATATTCCCGATTCTCTGATGCAAATGCAATCTGTCCATGATTGTAACCGGTTTTTAGAGCACCTTGATGATTTATTTGTGCATTAAATTATTGCTGTCATAGGAGAGCTCACAAACAATGTATTATATATTTAATAGTTTTGTACTGTGCAATGGTGAATTGCAGTTTGCATTTGAGGGAAACTTTGATGCTCTTAACTCAATGAGAGTAAATAAAACTGACTGAAAGCTGTTGCTTTGCTGTCGAGTAAATTGCCTAACCTAGTAGTGTTTTTAAGCCTTTTTACCTTTATTCCAAAATAATTCTAATAATGCCGTTACAAATTTAAAAAATGATAAAAATTATTATTAGTAGTAGTAGCTGTGTTTCCATTACAGATTTGCGCAAAACTTTATTGCGATATTTTATAAATGTCAATAAAAAAAGTATTGTGAAATGATGGCATTTCCATTAACCAATGTTATCTGACCGAAACATTTATTTTCCCCTCACGATAAGTCATGGTGATGGGTATTGGTAGGTTTACATATATTGCAGGGTATAGTGCTGTGGTTGCAGCCACAGCACTAGCCATTCATTTTTATAGTAGGAGACGTAGGCGTGCTTCTTTAGCAAAGCAGAGTTAAACACAAGCATTGACTAGAGTGGCCAATGCACCACAGATGTGTGCATAAGTCTAAATGTCTAAATAAGGGGTTATCCAAACATTAATGGCAAGGAAAGCCCCTCATACAAGCATTGTGTAGTCAATGCTCATGTAAGCGGTCAAATATGAGGTGTTTTTTGAGGTTATAGTACATTAAAGAATGATCATGTGACTTTTACCTATGCAAGGTGACCTGTAAATGCGAAAAAGCCATTTCCATTGTAGTTTTGTCAAATATCCCTTTTTGATATGGTGGATGTTTTTTGATATGGTGAATGAGTGGGTGCTGTATACTATATACTTACTTTTAAATTAGTCTTCCCGTTAACAATTTTATTCATTCAGATCAATATGTAGATGTAGATTCAATACGTAGATTCACTATTACAACCCACTGCATGCTTTAGGGGATCTATTAAAACTCAAGCGTCATTTCAATTCAAGGGAGATGCTGTAACTTTAATCTGTAAAATTTAACTGTAACTTTTATTGCCAGTGTTGCTGTTGAACAGTTCTACTTTAGAAAATTTGTCATTTCTACATTTTCTACACTAATTTAGACACTTTATTTTAAAATTTGTTTTATTTTTGTATTTTTTCATCCCATTTTTCAAGGAGGCACTGCCACCCTTGCTTCCTCTGAGGAAACGCCACTGCATTAATGATTGATTTAATGCTTTCAGTTTTGCCTACCCCATCTGCTGATAATTGGCTCTTTGAGGGTTCTGTGAAACACAAAACAATCATAATCTGCTTTTTCATCCTGAGGGATCTCCACACTGTTCTTCAGCTGGAAGGTTCCATCATGGTTTGGTCTGACTCCTGATGATTCAATCCCATCTTCAGGCAGGGATGAGCGATATTTTCTTATTGTCAACATCACATCTTTGGGGTAGAAGCCAGTGGCCAGACAGGTGAGTTTCAGCTTGGTTTTGTCACTGGTGCACCTTTTTGCAAACACATGAACAACTGGAGGAGCTGAGGACACAGGGAACAGTTTATCAGTGAGTTATATCTGTATGACAGCTGCAGATCATCAACAAATACAAATACTGTTCATTTACTCACAGCCGTTTATGAGCTCCTCATCTCCATATCCTCTGAACTTGTTCAGCCAGTCCACACACTCTTTCTCCAGGTAGCCCTTGGTGTACTGGTTTAGGATGGGCACATTATCCCATTTTCTCTTGGTTGGAAGAGCTGCAGCAACAGGAGCAATCCACTGAGAATCCTTATCATTAAAAGACAGAAAGTTGTTTCCATCGTAGCTGTACTCATCAATGCCTTTGGAAAACTTCACTTCATCTCCCTGTTTCTCAATTTCACAACCATGTCTCCACTGAAGAACATGAACATCTGAAACAGACACAAATTAAATTTGTGAGATGATAATAAAATAATAAAAAATGTTCATTGATACATTTTAACCTGCATATACATATTTCTAAGTTCCTCACCTGATTCATTGTGTCCCATTCGTTTCATCAGAATGTCGACGTTCACATTAAACCACTGTTCTTTGCTCTTTCTGGACTGGGTGCCTTTTACCCAGTAATCCTCCTGCATTTTCTCCTCCATCCAGTGCTGTCTGGGAATCTTTGTCTGTTCCTTGCTATTGTAATAGTCAATCTCTCTGTCATCTAGCAGACCCATAGCAGTGAACTGATAGATGCCCGGCAGATCGACAGGTTTGGACAACGCCGTGTAAATATAATACAGGGAGTGTTTCTCTGCAATAAAGAGAAATATTATATGCATTATATCAACTATTGGAGTAATTGTGATAAAAGGGGTACATTTCTGAAGGAAATGGCAGATAAAACATGAAGTGGATTCTACAGTCATGAACCATTTCAGTTACAGAAGGAACTGAACAGACTAAATATATTATAATATATAAAGCCAGACCTATAATTCGCTGAGAGACACAGGAATAAAGCTGGATAAAGTGAAATTCATATTTTAGTTCATTATGTCAAAATGTCAGTTTATCCTGAAGGATCGTATTCTTTTTAACATAATGAAACAATACTATAGTAATTTATACTATAGTGTTTTTGAACCATACTATAGTAAAGTGCATGATATACATTATAGTATTATTTACAACACTTTGCTAATGAATGCGTACTGTAGCATTACCTATAGTGAACTGATAAACTGTAATAAATACTGTAGTATACTTTAGTTTTTACTACAGTAAACTGTAGTATAATATACCCTATAGTTGTAGAAAACTTAGTACAGTATTGGGTAAAGTAATGTGTTATTAGTTATATTACCACAGCAACTATAGAATTACCACAACAAATTAATTCAAGTACTTTACTATAGTATGGTTCAAAAACACTAGTATTGTTTATAAAACATACCCCAGTTGGGCCTGTATTTGTGTCTAATCCTGGTCTCGATCTTATGATCAATAATAAGGGTGCTGGTGAATATAGGCCCCTGCTGCCATGTTGATTAACGTTTAGGACATCAAGTTCGTGGAGAGTTGCTTTAAGTTGACAAAACTCGTATATAATTATTTATATATAGAGTATATAGATACACTTTTAAATGTACGATGTTAGCATACATTCGTAACCAAATTTAAATTCTGTCGTAACAAAGCCGTTTTAGACCAGGAAGAGTAGAGTTACTTTCACTTTCTTTCTCTGACAAAAACAGCTAAGTGTGATCGTTTAACGTTAAGTTACCTGTCTGAAGTGAAGGCCCACAGAGAAGAAAAACACACAGCAGAACAAATCCCTCGGTCGCGACAGAAGAGCCCATGGCTGGAAATCTTATAGTTATGTATCAAATATCCTGATATTTACTGAGGTCTGAAATACAGCTGCGCAACAACCGAGCGCAGGAGCAGGAGTGAACAGGAGAAAATGGCGGATGAAAGTTAACCAATCAGAAAATAGAGAGCGATGATTTCACTTGTATCTGGGCAGATCGCACTGAAGCAAGTTTACTAAATCAACACCATCCGTGGAGGTGCACAGTCTAGACCGGTTTATTACTGTAAAAATGACAACAGCGCGATAAACAGTGAAGTGTTCGATGATTAATAACATTTATTAATGCAATTTTCCAATAAGCAGTTATTCAACCGAGTTCACTTCTTGGAGCAAGATTTGGCGCAACATGGGCAAAATATCCTTAGAAAAAAAGTAGCTATATTTTCATTAAAATTCATTCCAGTTGACAGTAAGTTTGTTTGGGCTTTGTTTACATGGGTTTGAGTTTTAAAATACATTATTAACCATTCAGACCATCTATAGTAACACTCCAGCAACCACTTATTTCTGCCATGTTAAAAATGTTAAACATCTAAAACAGGGTATTTTTTAAGCAGTTAGTAATCACAATGGAAACAGCTTTCATACTCATCAATTTCTGTCTTTTAAGGTTAAAACTGAAACTAATCTAGTAGAAACTAGGATAAATGGATCCCACATAAATAACAAAAATAATACCGATCAATTTGATACCATGAAAAATTATTGTAATGACTGCATAATATAAATCCACTAAATAAGACAGAATGGTCCCACTTTATATTAGGTGGCCTTAACTACTATGTATTTACATCAAGAAATAAGTACAATGTACTTATTGAGTTCATATTGTATTGCACAACACTTCTGCTGCTATTTGGGAGGGATATATAAGGTTAGGGACAGGTTTGGTGGTCTGGGTAGGTTTAAGTGTGGGTTAAGGTGTGAGGAATGGGTCAACAGTGCAATTATACATGTAATTACAGAAATTAATTACAGATGTTATTATAGTCAGGTATTTTATTTTATTTTAGCTTTTAAAATATAAGTAGCCTACAATGTAAATACATGTATGTACGCAATAAGTGCATTGTACCAATTATTTTGGTCTAAAGTACATAGTAAGGCCAACTATTATGTACCAACAGTATTAATGGTAATAAGCAGAAAGGAATCAACTAATGTAAAACAAAAACATAGGCCTACATTATAACATTACAATATTTTACAGAATAAGACTAGTACTAGATTTTCAATAGTTTTAGTTTTAAAGAAGCTGAATGAAATACAAATTTGTAGAAAGGAAGTCAAATGGTAGATTATTTACATGCTATCAAACAGTCTTTCAGATTTTTGTATTCAGTATGGTGTTTACCAAATAACACCTAATAAAATTATTATCTTCCTATGTGAATATAACTGATTTTGAAACAATAACATTTGTTTTCCAGCCAGTTATCTTCTATCAATGTATCAAGATATAAGTATTGACCATGTCAACCTCTTTACAAGCAATAATTAATTTAAATCTGAAAATGGTCCTCTGTTTCTAAGATAAAGGTGCATTTTAAGTATTTAAATTTACACCCTATTCATTAAAATCATGTTTATCAAAAAAATCAGTTTTCAAAATCACAGTAGAGTAGGTTATTTCTCTAAAAGACTCCGCTAAGTGAATCCCTATAGATTTCTTCCCATTTACTCGGGCCACAGCTTTTATCCCCCTTCATACTGACTGAATATAGTAAATCTGATGTCTTATATTTCAGTTTAGTCTTCCTGATTTCCCGTTTCTCTTCTTTACACTGGTGTTCAAAAGTTTGGGATCAGTAAGTGCATTGTTTTTTAAATGGAGTCTCTCATGCTTATCAAGGCTGTATTTATTTGTTCAAAAATACAGAAAAAAACAAAAAGAAAACAGTAATATTCTGAAATTTATTGCAATTTCTAATATTGGTTTCCTGTTTTAATATACTTTCAAATATTTCTGTAATGCAAAGCTGATTTTCAGCATCATTACTCCAGTCTTCAATATCACATGATCCTTCAGAAATCTATGTGCTGATTTATTATCAGTGTTGAAACTGTTGTGCTGCTTCAT
This sequence comes from Barbus barbus, assembly GCF_936440315.1. NCBI lineage: Eukaryota > Metazoa > Chordata > Actinopteri > Cypriniformes > Cyprinidae > Barbus > Barbus barbus. The sequence goes on along the minus strand of NC_136747.1, from coordinate 1,884,190 downwards.
ATTTTTCTGAACTTATGATATGATTATGGACTACGTTGACAAGAGTGATGTAGAAGTTTTCACCATGAAGCATGAATGTACCGAAGAGAAAGAGATTTCACAGTAAATGATCTAATTAGCAGTAAGAAAAACAGTGTTTTAAAGCTTGTTGTGTTGTAGAACATCACAGTTATATATGATATGAGAACAGTAGGGCCTATAGATAGAGAGTGTTATTTATTAAAAATATTATTATATTTTCAGAATGACATAATTGTTTTCTCAAACAGTGGGGTAAAACGCCCCCAGGGGGCAATGGGCAATTACTGTACTTATTGTTATGAGCATCAAATCCTTTATTTTTCCATCAAATGAATTCTAACTATAAAAATATTTGGACTTTATATTTAAAAATTACCTCAAGTTAGCAGCAGGTATCTAGTTAGCTATTAGCATCAGCTAACAATTTTCTCAAATAGGCTATTATAATTTTGCAATTCATAATTGATTATATTCTTTTTTCATTTTAAGATAAAACTGCCTGCACTCTGGCATTTTACCCCACCCATGGGGGTGTTTTACCCCCTTTTTGTTAAAAATCTAACAACATGAAAACTCTGGACATTTTTCATTCTTGGTTTATAATTTATGTCATTGTCACTAAAACTATGATAACTTTTCTGAACTTTTGTTGCACAGAAAAATAAAAAGATACACAATCCTTAGGGGGGGGGGGGGGGGGCGTTTCCCCCCACTCTACCTCGTTTTCTGTATTTTTGATCAAATACAGCCTTGATGAGCTGTGACAACACGAACCAAAAACGACAAAGGTAAGTTCTCAAAACACCAGTGGATTTATTGACAGGTTCGAGAAGCAGACCATGAAAGGCAGATGGCAGGTGAGTATAGCACAAACAACAGTTCTTGGGTTCTTAGCTGAGGTAACTGAAGCTTGGGAACGAAGGAACGGTGGAGAACTGGAGCGGTGGAGCGAAGGAGCATCTAATGGTGAGTAAACGCAGGTTAGTAGCACGGTAAGAAGTCGGGCTGAGTTTGTGAGTGCAACTGTAGACCAGATGCCAATGCAGTGTGGAGAGTGCAGTGATAAAGGGAGTGGTGACAGGTGACAGAGACTCCCTTACATGAGCATAAGAAACTTCTTTAAAAACATTTTAAAACATCTTACTGATCCCAAACTTTTGAACAGCAGCGTACCTTTGTTTTAAAAATTCCTTAGGCTATTTAAAACATATTTTTATGATTTGTCACCTATGTTCATTACTAATATAAAATATATATTCTCTTAGGATTGCACGCTATGATTAATGGTCTCAAGCAAAGTGCTTTTCTGAAATATGAGAGAGAGACAATTCAGCTATTTATATGCAACCACCAAAATATAATCATTGTCCAGACTGGACTCCACAAATCTTCTGCTGTTAGTTTGTTTCAGGGGTTGATCTGTTGTTGTTGTTGTAGTGATTATGTTTCTGTAGCAGTCAGTCTGTTACCGCTGGAGTCCTCACACTGAAACACAGAAATAAATATTTAAGTTATGCGTGTTATTAATTATTAGGCATTACATATTAGGTAAAATGACATTTGATATTCTCAGTGCATCTAATTATCAGATCTGGGCTCAATACTTGCTCACAACAAACAATATTTGCACAGAACTTTATATTTGGACAGAACTAAAGACAAATGGGTTACAGTGAATACTGTACTGTTCGGACCACACACAGGTTCACTCCTTTACAGACAGAGTTGATTGTGTCTGAGGGCCAGTCGCAGATTAATCATACACAGACAGAGTTAACTGCATTCAAGGCACAGGCAAAAGAGATATTTTTGCACCCTTATAATATTTAGACAACATTTATTTTTGTATACAATACATTTTAAGATTAAAAATATTTGCTCCAAGTGGACAGTTCTGTGAAGACATGGGTATTTTTTTAAATTCATTAAAAAAAATCCTTATTTTTAAGGAATGCATGGGTGAAATATTATCACGGTTTCAAGTGTTGGAATGTAAGGACTGTTTGTCTAATGAAACAAGAAGGATTTATCGTTATTTCTACACATTGCCTACTTGTCCGTAAGTTGACAAACAATACCATTAAGACGTGTTTTTGTCATTAAAAGTAAAAAAAAATAAAAATTGTTTAGTAAGCACTGAATTATTAAAATTTAATGTTTTCAGTAAGATAAAAGAATTTCTGTTAGTCAAGAGTTGTTTTTTTCTTAACTTTCTGAAATGCCAAATATACCTGCAATTATAGAATCACCCAAATACATCTGATTAAAGATAACTGAAAATACACATAATCTTTCAATCCCCCCTTTAATCATTTTTGATCACAAAAATAATAATAAGATACATTTTAAGTAATAATACAGCACACTGTATTTAGGCTCAGTGCAAAAATCTAAAGTGAGCACACATGTAACTTAACTTTTTAGTCCACATAAATGTTTCAAAACACAAGATTATTGTAATATGTCATGAGAAAGTTGAACATTTGGTTTAATCTTCGAAACACAACAGTGCGATCTTTCAAGTCAATAGTCAAGTCAATATTATTTGTATAGCACTTTTAAGAATGCAAATTGTGTCAAAGCAGCTTTACGTCAGCTTGATATAAAGCTGAGTGGCTTTATATCAGCTTTACAGTTTTTAGACAGAGAAATAGTTTGTCGAAATAGTGTCATTCTCCTCTGGCCAGACAAAATCAGCAGTTTAATCTAGGCTGCAGCAGAGTCAGATTGTGAAAAGGACTCATCTGGTTCCTGTGGTCTTGTCCCGATGGCCGTTTAGGAGACAGGGTCTTCATGGGGATCAGTCTCTGGGGCTCATCTAGGTGTCCTGGTCTCCACTGACGCAAAGGGCTGTAGAGGTCATCTCTAGGTGCTGATCTGTTCTGGATACAGTCTGGATCTGGGTGGCTACGGTGACCTCGGAATAAGAAAGAAACAGACTAATATTAGCGTAGATGTCAGTCTTCTTACGATGTAACAAGTACATTGGGTGTTATGGGAAGTGTTCCTGGTTCTGGTTGACCTAATTAATGCAGCCTAACAATCCTTTAAAGGTGCCATAGAATGAACAATAACATAGTTAAACAATAACAGTTCTGTACATGGAAATGACATGCAGTGAGCAAACAAACACCATAGTTTCCTCCTTCTTATGTAAATCTTGTGAATAAAAAAAGACCACTGAAGAACAGGCGAATCAGAACATAACACCGACTGAGACGCAACAGTCAGGATCACTAATAGTTACGCCCCCAACATCTGCATAAACCCGCCCATGTTCTAGGCCAGCCGCCAGCCGAACCATCAGAAATTCTGCAGGTATTGTAAATAAACAAGTGCGGACAACAGCGAAAATGGCAGACCATGGAAATAAATGTTATGTTCCAGGCTGTGCAGGGGATGTGAAGCGCAGGGATGGGTTGGTGTCTTTATTCAGAAAGGCACGGAGAGCAAATAACGTGTTCTACTAAAATAACGCGGTAAAATCACATCTACTGCCCTAAAACAGATCTATAGCCAGGTGGTCACCCTAGTGCAGAATAGTAAAATAATTACTAATTTGAATCAGTAAATTTTAATGGAAAAAAATACATTATGAAAATTAAAAGAAGCAGGTTTTTTATGCGCTCAGATCAGCCGGTAAACTCCTGTAATATCTAGGGATCCAGAAAAAGAATGCATTCAAACAGTTGGTTCAAAACCGCTCTAAGCTCAGAAGAGATGAGGAGATAACAGTAGGCTACTCACGTACAGATGTCTGTAAAAAAAAAAAGCAAAAAAGCAAGCAAGCTATTTGGCTTAAAAGCACGAATGGTTTATACTGGATGCTGGCTGAAGGTGCTTTAGAATACACAGTAATCAGTGGTTTAGTAATTCTGGAACAGTCAGGTCAAGGTAGCTCGTTTAGTGGTCTTTTGGCATCCCCCTGTGTTCCTGTTTGGTATTGCAGATAGACTTGTGTTGTAAACTACTGAATGTAATGTAGAAATGTTCATTTTATGTGAAACTGCTTTGCAACAGAGTATCATGAAAAGCGCTACACAAATAAATGTGAATTTAATTGCAAACAATTATTAATTAATTAATGTAATTTTTGTGGCACTATATATATATTCATTGCGAATTATGAAAATTAAAAAGTACTTTTTTAGTACTTTCGTTTGTATTTATTTATTTATTTATGTTTGAGTGGGGTTGAATATGGCCACTTATTTTTTCTACTTTAAGCATTGATTGCATATCATATGTACTCCAAATACGTCTGTACCATATGCACGCCAAAATCAATTTCTGTGTATAAATTGCACGCCAAATAGAAACAGAAAATCGTGCTATTGATATACATTTTCATGAGATCTGGCTCATTCTGGGGGGTTTTAAATGCCATATCTGTCACACGTTTTTAGCAACGCACAATTATTTGTTGTACCAAAAATCTAACAAAAAAGTTTTTAACAAAGTTTATGTAATGTCTTGTGTTTGGTGATATTTGTCTTTGTTATTTACTTTGATTTATGGATTAATGTGTATTTCTGTGGCCCTCAGTGAAAATGAGTTTGACACCCCTGCACTAGTCTCAGCCTCAGATGTCACGCCCACGGACCGTTGGCTAAACGTCTGATGCATATGGCACACTTTTCTGGAAACACTTCATGAATGTCGAAGTCGTCATCTGACTGGTTGAATTAAACCGGATTTCCGGGAGACGTGAGTGACGCGTTTATTTTCAGTCTGCCGGGAAACAAAGATGCCGTGGCGCCAAACTTTGAATGAAGTAAGCTGTCGTGTTTACAATTGTGGTCAACTAAACACTGGATTTTCAAAAGTATGTGAAATATTTAAAGTTCGCGGCATAGAATCTTTAAATTGCATCCGAGAGTTTTACACACCGGTCTGTTATTGTGGCGACATTTCCACACCCCGAAATGTGACGCTAAACGAAACTAACTATGATTGGTTGTTTGACATGTCGGTCAAACGGCCTCATGGGCGGGCCTTGGCCAATGATACCTGCCATAGATTCCAGACATTCAGCCGTCAGTCTGAAGGTCTGGCTACGTGAGACTACACCTGCACTAAAGGGACATGGTTAGCTCCTTGCTAGCTGTAGCCTGTTACACTGCAGTACATAAGATTTCACTTACCACATAAACAGTGTAAGGAGAGATGAGGATGATGGCGAAGGATTTACAGATCCTGAGCACTGACAAGCATCTGATCTTCTGAAATGTGTGGTAAGTACTGCTGCTGCTCCATAATATAAACATAGTTTGTGCGATCGCGTATCTTGAAAGTGAAACTATAACGCGATCGACCGATCGTTCAAAAGCAGTTTCAATGCCTCGCATATTAATGACGGCTCCCTGATGACCGCATTTTATATAATTGCCCGACGATGTAACTGCGAGAGAAAGTATTTAAATATATATTTTACTCCCAGTGTTTCCTTCTTGCTGATGAGCCACACTGTGAAACAGCCAATCAGAGCAGAGCTCAACATTGAGCAGCACTGTGAAACAGCCAATCAGAGCAGAGCTCAACATTTTGAGCAGTATTGTGAAACCGCCAATCAGAGCAGAGCTCATTATTATTCATGACATGCCAAATAAGCCAAGTAGGGCTCGCTGCATGCTGCGGTGGACATCCAACCCCGCCCACATCCAAGTGTGACATCATATTGGTAGGTTTAGGGGTGGAGATGGGTAGGTTTAGGTAAATGTAAGGTGGGAGGAGTTGGATCTGGATCCAACCACACCCCCTGGATCTTGTGGGCTGCAGCAAGACGCTCCTAAGCCAATAACAGAACGTTTCATTCTAGGGAGAAATCCTAGGGTTGTAAATGGACATGTAAAATCGTTTCTGGAGATTTTTTGCCCTTACCTAAGCCACATACCTTCTATGTAGATGTCAGAGAACAATTTAAAATACTGTATCAATGCATTCTATGGCACCTTTAACGGATTTGAATTATAGAAATGCGATAGTGTATTATGTCTAAACCGGGTTAAAGACATGGGTCTTTAATTTTAAGGCAACGGGTGTCCTCAGTTTTTTTAAGTTAAGTCAACTGAATTCAGTAATCAAATGCCTTTACAGAAAATTGAGTGTTTAATCTTATTTTTATACATTACTGACAGCCTATCCTCCAATTTGATTCTGTTAAGTGCTTTGACACAATCTGTATTGTAAAAAGTGCTATATAAATAAAGCTGACTTGACTTTAATCTAGATTTAAACTGACAGTGTGTCAATTTAGTACTTTTAACAATGCAAGATACGTTTCAAATCACCCTTGTTGCTGAAATAATTACAGTAACAGGCTACAGATGCAATATCAGAAAATACATTTACGTAATTGAGATCCATACTGAAAATTCATAATGCTTGTGATATTATCTATTCAATGTGTCATCAAAAGGTGTGAAGTAAGAAATAAAATTATATTACATTGATTTCCTGAAGAAGAAAAAAAACATTTCAAGGCCTCGGTCACTTTTGACCGTGAAGGTGATCCAAAAATTAAGAGGGTGCAGGGTTCAGCATTAGCTGCACTGACATTTAGTTTTTCATTATCTTGTCTCACTTATATGCTCTTTATGTTTTATGTATAATATATAACTATTCATTGTGTCTCATACAGTTCATCATAATGTTGACATTCACATGAAACAACAGACTAAATCTATTACAGTAAGTTAAGTAATAATATATTTAGTCTCAAAAACCCAAATTTAAAAGCAATGCTAACAGAATTAACCAAGATCCTGGATAAACTGAAATTCCCATTTTTCCATTTATTTTTTTCAGAATTTCCTTTTATCCAATTGTTTTGATAAATGAATTCAAGGCAAAACGTGAAACATAATCCTTTGAATGATATCTAATCCTGATATTAATCATGTATATAAGTAATAAAAGTGTTCTGTCATCATTTTCTCACCCTCGAGTTGCTCCAAACCTGTATGGATTTCTTTCTTCTGCTGAACACAAAGGGTATTTTTAAGAATCTGGGGAATGCATTGACTTCCTTTGTTTTCAAGTCATTGGGGACCAGAGCAACTGTGGACAGTTAATTTTTTAGTTGACAAAACTCTATACTATATTAGTAGTTATGCTCTAGTTAAATTAGTATAAAACTAGAAACACTTTCATCATGTACGATGTTATCATAAATTCATAATCAAAGTTAAATTCTGTCGCTAAAACCCAGTTTTGAATAAGGAAGCATAAAATGTTACTTTCACTTTCGTTCTCTGATAAACGCAGCAAAATTCATTCCAGTTTATTCTGGTACATTTCAACATCTGAAAGCAAAAACTTTCCGGTCTTTAGTCTTAGACACTAGGACAACCATACATAGGACAAGCGGTTTGGAGAATAGCCTAAATGGATGGATAGCTGGAAACTGATTGCAGAAAATGGTGAATGAGGTTCTAACTAAAACGAAAAATGTAAAATGATAATATCTGTATGTGGGCATAAGTTGGTGGAGCAAGACTAAATCAACAATGTTAGATCAAACCCTCACTCAGTGAAACACTTTAACACAATATGGTTAAAGTAGCCTTTAATGAGAATATTCTCAGTATCCAATTCTTTCTCCCAAGTAATTCCTATTGGTTTTATTTGCGGTTATCAAAATGTTTACAAATAAGACAAAGTGTATTCAACAGATTTAGACTAGCACACATTTATAGAAACACCAAAACATGTACCATTATTTCCATAAAATCCTATGTAAAACATTAGAAATCAGAGTTAGACAGTCCATTCTTGTGAAAACATGTTTATATAGGCCTATAAAGAATAAATAGATACCACATAACCAGCAGGCATTTATTGATACCACTGATCCATCTGGTATCATAAAGAATGATTGTACTGATCATTGCCTGTATAAATGAAGTGTATTAAAACAAAATTAATCAACTAAGGTAAAACAATCACAATTTTAACTACTTTTGAAGAGTAAGACATTCAAGAGTAAAAGAATATCAGAGCATATTTTTACAGAGCATTCCAGATAATTATTAGGAAATGATTTTTTACACTGGTATTGAAACTATCAAATATTTTTAATGATAGTATTAAAAATAACATGTATGATGAAAAAAGGGTCTACCCTGGCCCTTTAGAAGTAGCAATAATAATAAGTCAGCTCTCTTCCTATAACTTACTCTGCTTGTGAGAATTATGTTTTCCAAAGGGTTAAAAATTCCAGATTATATGAAAAATGAGAGAGAATTTATAACTCAACTACAAGCAACCTCCAAAAATGTAATGATTGTCAGGACTGTCAGAATTGACAATAACAAATGTTCAGTGATGCGCTCACTCTGAAGACTCTTGTTGTAGAAGTGATTGTCCTTCTGCAGGCTGGCTTTGACCACTGGAGGTCTCACTCTGAAACACAGACATAAATATTTGTTATTCAAATTACTATTAGGAGTGGCTGAATAAGGCAACTGATGTTTGGTATTTTCCACGTGAGTATCTAAGACACTTTTACTCCGAGCTAGCTACTCTACTCTACTCTTTATTTGAAATCAGTGGATGTCCAGTATTCCCAAATGTAGAGTTCACTTCAGTGTGTAGGGATGCTTAGCAAAATAGCTATCCACATCCAGGTACTGGTCCTAAAGTCTGCTTTTGTCTGATTACTCTAACTTGCTTTGGGTCGTATCTATCCAGGTGTATGTCATTAAACATTTGCAGTTCATCCAGAATACTGCAGTCTCCGGCTGATGTTTAAACTTCCCAAATATTCACTTGTAACTCATCTCCTTTTCACCTTCTGCTGGTTCCCTGTCCCTGCTATTTTAAACCCCAGGCAGCAAAATAGGGCTAATCTTTTAGGGCTTCTCCATTTTGTTGACCACATGATATTTTCCTGTGGTACCCTAGCCTATGGAAACACCGAAAAGTGTCAATGTGATCCCTCTGGCTGCACTGATATTACAATTAAAATATAGTTACCACGAGGTTCACTGCCTCCTGAGAGTTAGCAGAACTTGAAACAGCACTCTCTCGTCCTGTTGAAAAACAGTAAATTGTCAGTGTTTCTCCAGTGCTGTGCATGAGATGCCATATTAAATAGGGATGCACCAATCAATAAATAAAAAAATGGAAAAGGAAAAAAAACAGCATGTATGTGAAACAGCTTAAATATACACTTCATGATGCTTTGTTCTGTCTGTCTGTGTGTGTGTGTGTGTGTGTGTGTGTGTGTGTGTGTGTTGAGATTCACAAGATACCAGTCTGGATTACAGAAAGACAAATCATGCATTTAAAGATGCAACCTGATTTTGGTGCAATATTTAAAGAAAATTAGGATATAGGAGCATATTCACCAGAGTCAGAGTCAGAACGGGGCTGACTTCCTCCTATTACCGTATTAGGTAACTCAGTTACATGTGCTGTAACATACAGATATTCAAGTTAAGCAGCAATACAAGTCACACCAGAGATTTTGAACTGCATAGTGAAATGCTTTATCTCCACTGGAGATATATCTCCAATGCCAGGACATTTTTCTTATATTATACATTGATTCCACATTCTTTTAACAATGTTTACAGACATTTAGTTACAGACATGAACAATTTGTATTCAATTAACATCACCTTTTAAATGGAATATCTAAAACATAGTTACCTAAATTAATTACTCTTTCCTGAGATCCTGTTGAAGAAACAGTGAAATGTTAAAGTGTATTTTAATATAGCCACAACTAGTTCTAAACCTGTATGCTATATATTTGTTCAGTGGAAATCAAAAGCATCATATAATTATTATACCATGCAGGGCTCGCAAAATCTCTAGCCCGACATCCCGGGGCTATTGTGTTTTCCAGTCGGGCTACCAAAATGTATCACTGCCCTGCCCGACGGGCTACCTTAAATACAGGGCTCCCACGCAGTGTTCCCTCTAAGCTGAGCACGCTCTTCTTCCACCACGGCCGCACAGAAGAAATAATGTGCCTCGCGCACACAAAAATGAGTTGGGAAGCAATTTGATTGAATGCCGCAGTAAAAGGGAAAGAATAGCAATGCTCGGGCAAACCGCTATAGAGCTGATGTCACGACAGAGTTAGAACTGGTTTCATAGAAAGAGAACGATGTGCACCAAATGAGTCTCTGTAGAAACTCAATACTTCAATGGTTGCGGTGCGCTCAACACGAAAGACAACACAAACGCAATGACATGTGAAATAAAACGTCCTCATGTATTAAAGAAGAGTGGCTTGATTTAAGTGCTGGAAATAGTGGCGGATGGGTAACAAAACTCTGAAACCTGTACAGTCACACACAAGTGTATTGTACAAACTGTACTTCATAACCATGTTTAGACAGATATAGAACATATGTTCACGTTTTTTATATTTAAATTACAGATCTCAGCTTAAGTTTGTATTCTATTCTATTCTATCAGTTTAAATAGTTTATGATAATATATTATGTTAGGGCTATATTATAAACCTGATAAATAATTGACCTTGTTTTTGAGTCTTTGAGTTTCTTACTCAAAAAGGCTGCATTCATTTCAAAAATACAGAAAAAAACAGTGATATAGTGAAATATTATTGCAATTTCTAATACTGGTTTCCTATTTTAAACTGGTTTCCTATTTTTGATTACATAATGACAGAATTGTCTTCTTGGGGAAAATTATTCCTTTGAAAACACAAAACTGATAAGAATCTGTGGATCATCATTAGTCAGTCCTACTCACCAGCAATGTTTTTCCTCCTCCTTAAGAAGTAAACCAATGCACCGACTGCCAGCACAGCCACGCCTCCAATCACTATTCCAATCACCATACCCATCATAGTGTCTTGAGTGCAGTCCTGGCATAGTCCATCTATACAAATGAAAAAAAAAAAGGGGGGGGGGGGGGGGGGGGGTACACGTTGACAACTTAAAAGCCTTTTGATTTGAATATCATGTGATATTTCTGTCTATGTGTGTTAATTACTCCAAGGGATGATAATTGGCTCGTTGAGGGTTCTGTGTTTCACATAACAATCATAATCTGCTTTTTCATTCTCCGGGATAATCACACTCTTCTTCAGCTGGTAGGTTCCATCATGGTTTGGTCTGACTCCTGTGGATTCTGTCTCATCTTTAGACAGGGATGAGCGATATTTCCTAATTAGCAGCATCACGTCTTTGGGGTAGAAGCCAGTGGCAAAACAGGTGAGTTTGACTTTAGTTTTGTCACTGGTGCACCTTTTTGCAGACACATGAACTTCTGGAGGAGCTGAGGACACAGGGAACAGTTTATCAGTGAGTTATATCTGTATGACAGCTGCAGATCATCAACAAATACAAATACTGTACATTTACTCACAGCCGTTTTGGACCTCCTCATCTCCATATCCTCTGAACTTGTTCAGCCAGTCCACACACTCTTTCTCCAGGTAGCCCTTGGTGTACTGGTTTAGGATGGGCACATTATCCCATTTTCTCTTGGTTGGAAGAGCTGCAGCAACAGGAGCGACCCACTGAGACTCCTTATCATCAAAAGACAGAAAGTTGTTTCCATCGTAGCTGTACTCATCAATGCCTTTGGAAAACTTCACTTCATCTCCCTGTTTCTCAATTTCACAACCATGTCTCCACTGAAGAACATGAACATCTGAAACAGACACAAATTAAAATGTTTGTGAGATGATGATAGTTAAAAATCTTCATAAAAATATGCATGTTAAATTGTATCAGTCTTCCTCACCGGATTCATTGTGTCCCATTCGTTTCATCAGAATGTCGACGTTCACATTAAACCACTGTTCTTTGCTCTTTCTGGACTGGGTGCCTTTTACCCAGTAATCCTCCTGCATTTTCTCCTCCATCCAGTGCTGTCTGGGAATCTTTGTTTGTTCCTTGCTATTGTAATAGTCAATCTCTCTGTCATCTAGCAGACCCATAGCAGTGAACTGATAGATGCCCGGCAGATCGACAGGTTTGGACAACGCCGTGTAAATGTAGTACAGGGAGTGTTTCTCTGAAATGAGGGTATCAGCAAAGGAATTAAATAATAATAAAAAGCAAAGAGTGTATAATATATATCAAATTATATAATTATAATTAAAATAAGTCTGGATCCAAACTCGGGTCTATTACTTTTATAAATACAGTATATGATAAACAATCGGTAGGTGGGGACAACTGACTAATTCTTTCAAGTAGAAACACAATGGATGACTCTGCTGAAGCCAGAGCCAACAGACCTGGCAGACCGCCTAAGAAGAGCAAACCAGGTTAGCCTAGTTACAATTTTTGTTTGTTTGTTTGTTTTAATAAACAATTTATTGAACTGTATAAAATAAATATTACTTGCAATCTTGGTGATTTTTGAAACAACAATAGCCTTTCTCTATAATGTATTTAAAGAACTGGAACACCAACTCAGATTTTGCTATTAAAAATCTCTCAAAACTAGTCTTTAAAGTATTGGGACCTCAAAGTAGGCTAAATTTTAAAGTATTACTGTAGACAGAAAATCTCTTTATTATAGCCTATTAAGAAAATGCGTAGGCCTTTTAAATTTATTAGATTTTATTTTAAGTCGACATTGGATAGAATCCTTCAAGATGGTTAAAACTGACCATAAAACTTCAAAAAAGGTATTATTATTATTATTATAGCAACACGTCATTCCACAATAAAATAATATTTTAATTTAAGTAGGCTAAATTACGAAAACTCGCAGGTAAAAATAGGCCTATTTCAACCTTATTATTCAATATAATTTTAAGTTAAACGGAGTACTAGTTTCTAGAGAACTAGAGTACCTAGTTAAAAGATCCTTCGAGTTGATGTAACTCACTTGTTTTTCAAGGAAGTTCAACAAACCGAAAGTATTTGTGTACCTGTATACCTGTGCCATTTTAGCGACACACCTGGACACCAAAACACACCTGAACTAGACTAACACTTGGGAATATTTCAGTTTCTGTCTTTTTAACACTCGTTATGTTAATATATATTATAGTAAGCGTTTTGAGGAACTGTATTAAATGATGACAACACTGGTTTTACTTTCAGTTTTATGATAAATAAAAGTATATAATAAAGCGCTCTTTAGCGTCGAAGCAGCAGACTCACCGCTCCAGGCAGGAACAGCAGCACCGAGCAGAAACATCGAGCACAAAACGGTGAAAAGTCCCATTTTTAAAGCCTGTTAAGGCTTCAGATCCTCTCCGTGTCTTCCTCAACCGACGGCTTCTGTTGAACTGATTCCAGTCCGACTGGTTAATATGTAAAATTCCTCATCCACACCCAGAGCCTGATCCAATACTAAAACAGCGCGCGCAGCGTCACTAATAACCACCATCCAGTGGAGCACGGAGTTTCTGCTCCTGTTGTGATAGTACCTATAATAACTCAACTACGAGCTAGTTCTGTGAATGCCATTTCAAATAAAATATGCAAAACAAAATATGCTAAATTAAAGATGATTCAGTTAAATAGCTTTATTTAAATAACATTTACTGGTTATCTTACAACATACAGTAGGTCTAGGTTATTTGTAAACCATATATTTATGTTGTATGTATGGAGGACCAAACCTGCATAAATTAAATATGAATAAATTAATGAATGAATAAATATATTAATGAATAAATAGATAAATAAATGTGATAATAGGAAAATAAATAAATTAATAAACGACTTGATAAAATAAATATGATTAATTTGTAATACAATTAATTTTTCCCCTCTTAATTTATTTTCTGTTTTTATACATTTATAAACATTTTTTTAACTTTTATTTTTTCACTAAATCTTTTTTAATGCATTTTTATTATTTATACATTTATTTTTAGATTTATTTATATATTTATGCATTCATTGTTTTTTTTGTTTTTTTTATTCCCACATGTATTTATTTTTAGATTTATTTATTTATTTATTCATTTATTTTTACTTTTCCATGTGTAACATGTAAATGAGGAAGGTGGTCCTTGTGTAGCTTCAGTGCATCATTGGTTGAGAGCTCATGCGTCGAATCGTCAGGCCAGCTAAGCGATAGAGATGAGAGTTTTCAAAGAAAATGTAATAAGTAGTAATCTGTCCAGTTTGCTACGGGATATGGCAGATCATGAGAGTTGTAAGTTCGACGTCCATCGACGAACCATCGACGTCAGACCCTAGGGTGATGACACTCAGAGTCAGAAACCCAGTGGATGGTTGGTTTCTAGTCTAATAACTGGGTGTCATCACCCTAGGGTCTGACGTCGATGGTTCCAGACTCGAGGTCGACGATGCTGTGGGAGATCACATAAGTAGCTTCAGCTTCCTGTTTTTATTTCTGGAAAATATTTTAAATATTTCGGCACTATTGCGAATAACGTTAGGTGAAAATAACTTACAACTCTCCCGCTGATCTGCCACATCCCGTAGCAAACTGGACAGATTACTACTTATTACATTTTCTTTGAAAACTCTCATCTCTATCGCTTAGCTGGCCTGACGATTCGACGCGTGAGCTCTCAACCAATGATGCACTGAAGCTACACAAGGACCACCTTCCTCATTTACATGTTACACACGGAAAAGTAAAAATAAATGAATAAATAAATAAATAAATCTAAAAATAAATACATGTGGGAATAAATCATTCAAAAAAAAAATGAATGCATAAATATATAAATAAATCTAAAAATAAATGTATAAATAATAAAAATGCATTAAAAAAGAATTAGTGAAAAAATAAAAGTTAAAAAAATGTTTATAAATGTATAAAAACAGAAAATAAATTAAGGGGGGAAAAATAAATTGTATTACAAATTAATCATATTTATTTTATCAAGTCGTTTATTCATTTATTTATTTTCCTATTATCACATTTATTTATCTATTTATCTATTTATTCATTAATATATTTATTCATTCATTCATTTATTCATATTTAATTTATGCAGGTTTGGTCCTCCATAGTTGTATGTTGGTCTACATCGCCAGGGCTAACTCTTCAGTCAGTGTACTGTTAAGATTTAGTGCAAAAACTTAACTGTAGACTAAACCAAAAGTATTGAAACAGTAATATATTTCATACAAAATATTTCATTTGCACAATCAATATGTAGGCTATTAAAGAATAGGCATTAATGTATGCAAATATTAAAAAGTAGGAAAACCGGAAAACAATTAGACTATTCACATCTTATTTCCACTTTTAGCTTAAGACTGAGTATTATTTCATCCAATTTATTAATATCATCTATTCAAGCCCATCTTTGTGTTGTCTATATGCAGTAAATGCATTCAACACACAGTCCTTTTTCAAACTATAGATATCGGGTAGAGCAAGATCTGTAGCAATCTAGTTAACACTCTGCATTAATTTTGGCCTAAATGAGTTATTTGTGTCTATGACATTCCCTTTCATATTTCATGACCACAAAAAAAGAAAATTTAAAAAAGTAAGAAACATCCATACATATTTTTTTCAAATCCAAGAAAATTATATTTTGTCTACTCAAATGCAGGTTTGTACTTACTAAATATTTATTCTTTCTCAGAACGTCACTATTTTTTAATATAACCTAAGTTTAGGGATTTGTTTATTGCAAAGCAACCAGAAGTTGATTTTTAATGATAGTTGCAATTTGGTGTCATGCAGCTACATTGGCAACATAAATCAAGTTGAGTCACATACACATCCATATCACTTTAAGCAAGAAAGATGTTACGTGGAAAAATAAGTGAGGACTACAGAATATTTGTTAACAGTTTTTAACTGGTGGTGGTTGAGGAGAGACCCCCTCCACATGATTGTAAAGCGCTTTGGGTGTACGGCAATACACAATAAATGCGCTATATAAATGCATCATTCATTCATTCATTCATTCATTAATAAATGTCATATAATCTGCATTTTCCCCATGAAATAAACATTATTTATGTTATCCCCACCCCACAATTTTCAAAGGACATTCCCAAAGATTTAGATTTAGCTCACTTTTAGGGAAAATTTTGTCTCCAAAGTATAGCTACATAAATAATCCACACACACACACACACACACACACTCTCTTTCCCCTTCACTTTCGGCCAAATCGAAAGCCAAATCCTCCTTTCTGTCTGTTGAATGCTTGCAAACCTCCCGCGATGGAAGTGAGTGCCTCGTTCCTCTTCTCTCCAACCTCCTGCTCCTCCACCTCTCCCGCCTGTGGATAGGGCACAGCCACTATATGGTTGTCTGGGAATGTCCCCATTGGTCTCCGCCCCAGCTCCTCTCTCTTCTGGCCCTTCACCGTGCTCCTCTGTCCCCATCCCAGCTCTGCCTTCACTCTCTCCAGGAGCTCCTCGGGGCCCGGCTCTTCAATCAGAGCCCAGGGCTGGAGCTCGGCCGCTGCTCTGCCACCTGGAGCTCCCAGTGAAGCCTGAAGCTGGAGCAGTGCAGCCTCCCATTCAGGGTTGTCCAGCGTAGGCAGGTAAACCATGGGATGGTGTGGCAGCATTAGACCTCTGGGAGGCTGGACCAGCAGCACCAGCAAGAAAAAGACTGTGGTTTGAAGAGTGGAAGAGAGATGGAAAACCTGGAATTTCATCTGGAATTTAAGCAATAAATAAAAGTTGAGAGGATTCCATCTAAAAAAAGACAAACATCATCCTGCATTGACTTAATTATTCACATTGAACTGATTGTAAGACTTACCTTGCAGAGTGCTCTGAATCTCCTTGAAGTTGTCTCCTTGCAGCTTCTTTAAATACCCTACCCATGCTAGATTTGTCCATTATCAATGAGACAGCCAGCTGTTTGTTAACTGGTTAAAAATGCCTGTGACGCACAACCCATCTCCACAATGTCATCAAAATTCCTTTAACTGGGATACACAGTCAGCTTAACTGGCAGAGGTGAAGTAGACAATTACTGAAAAACAGGCATGTATGCAATCTAACACACACTCTCACACACACACGCACACACACTCTCACACAAAGCCACAAGTTTGTTTTAAGTTTGCACCTCACCAGGACGGCTCAGAAACATTAGAAAGAATTTTGCAATTGTCACTATAAAGTTCAGATCATTAGGCCATGTTAGCATCCATCCATCTATCTGTGTCTGTATTTACGCTCTCCCCCCCCAAAAAAAATAGGTGCAAAAATTGCACATTTAGGGGTACAGTAGCTTGTCACGGGGTTCAAAGTAGTATATTAGGAAAGATTAAGTCAAGTTGTCAACTTTATTTATATAGCGCTTTTAACAATGCAGATTGTGTCAAAGCACTTAACAGTATCAAATTGGAGGACAGAGTGTCAGTAATGTATAAAAATAAGATTAAACACTAAATTTTAAGTTAAAGGCATTTAATTAATGAATTCAGTGATGTCATTGTCTAGCTTAGTTTAGTTTAAATAGTATCTGTGAAAACAAATTGACGATAATCGCTAGAAATCAAGTGTCCCCAACTGAGCAAGCCAGAGGCGACAGCAGCAAGGAACCAGAACTCTCTCTGTGACAGAATGGAGAAAAAAACCTTGGGAGAAACCAGGCTCAGTCGGGGGGGCAGTTCTCCTCTGGCCAGGATATTATTGTTTATTTATTGTTAAATTATTGATTTAATTAAAATTTTAAATGTATAAATGTATTATATTTCTATTTTTATATTGCTGCAATTTGTAACAATAATAATATTATGTAGTTACATATTTTATATGTTTTTAGTTATTTTGTTTTATTTTTAGTTTTATTGTATTTAAGTCGAGGTCTTCACTGGGGATATGTCCCCGGGGCTAATCCAGGTGTCCGGCCTCCGCCTACGATCAAGGCCGCAGACATCATCTCCTGGCACCGATCCACCATCTGATCCAGACACGGACTGAAATTATTACCCCAAGGTACTAATAGGCAACTTTTAGGGGTACAAAGTAGTCCCTTTAATGGTACTTCTCCATTGCCATGCTGTTGTAAACTCCTGAAAGGTTTTTCACATTTTTTTTTTCTGAGAGTGAATATCCAGCTAGCACTATCAGCATTCAAGAAAATACTTGAACACCCACAACCACAACTGATGGACACCTCACAATAGGCCATGGGAGAGGAGTCATCATATTAATTAATGGTGGGAAACAGAGCTGGCTGATGTCTAAATTACTTGTAACACACACACACACATTATTAAAAGGCACCTATTATGCAAAATCCACTTTTACATGGTGGATATAAATATATGTTGGCAGTATGTGAACACAACCACCCTACAATAACAAAAATCCACTCACTTTTTATTTTTACATCTCCATTACTATGGACCCTGACTATGCAAATCTTTATCTTGGTTATCTTGAAGACCAATATATTTTCAATATCAATCCTTTTTTTAACAATTTGGTATTGTTCAAAAGATATATTGATGATTGTTTTAAGTCAAGTAAAGTCACCTTTATTTATATAGCGCTTTTAACAATACAAATTGTGTCAAAGCAGCTTTACAGTATCAAATAGGAAAATAGTGTGTCAGTAATGCAAAAGGACAACAGTAAACACTCAATTTTCAGTTAAAGGCAGTCTGTCATTGAATTCAATGATATCATCGTCCAGCTCAGTTCAGTTTAAATAGTATCTGTGCAATCAGGTCGACGATATCGCTGGAAATGAAGTGTCCCCAACTAAGCAAGCCAGAGGCGACAGCGGCAAGGAACCAAAACTCCATTGGAGTGGTCTTCGCCTGAGGAGCTTCACCGCTGATTGAATGATACCCATTCAAATAGGGCCCACACAACCAATCGCTGTTATAGCGAGAAAAATAAGACGAGCAAATTTCCTCTTCCACTTATCATGAGAGGATTGCAGGTCCCCGCAAGGCGGCCTGTCGCTTGAACCAATCCAACACCTTGCCATGCGGGCCGAGGCCTGACAGGCCATCTCGGGAGTGTCAGACTAGGTTTTGGGGATAATAAAACAAGGTTATACACTTCAATTCGCTCGAAGACCCCTGCGATTCAGAGGCGTGGTCTCCACCTCGGTTCAGAGCACATCCTGCGCGCCGAGGTGATGAATTTGCTGGCGAAAGGAGCCATAGAAACGGTCCCCCCAGCCCAGAGCGAGTCAGGCTTTTACAGACGTTATTTCCTCGTCCCCAAAAAGGATGGCGGCCTACGGCCTATCCCAGGCACCTGAATCGAGTCCTCATTGGGCGGCCTTTCAGGATGATTACATTGAAACAGATCCTCTCGCAAGTGTGCCCAGGGGACTGGTTCTTTTCTCTGGATCTGAAAGACGCCTATTTTCACATCCAGATAGCCCCATCACAGACGATTCTTGAGATTTGCCTTCGAGGGAGTGGCAAACACAGTCCTTCCCTTTAGACTGTCCCTAGCTCCTCGCACTTTTACGAAGTGCATTTTCCCCGATGAGACAGATGGGAATATGCATTCTAAATTACCTCAACAATTGGCTCATCTTAGCCCAGTCGGAGGATGAACAGGGTGTGTCCCTGGGAATGGTCTGCAGAAGGAAGGTGGTTTCAACAGACGCTTCCAACACTGGTTGGGGAGCGCTGTGCGACAGCAAACCGGCTTTTGGCCACTGGTCAAAGCAGGAGGCACGATTCAGAGGCGTGGTCTCTACCTTGGTTCAGAGCAATGTCTACACATCAACTGCCTGGAAATGCTGGCAGTGTGTTTGGGCATTTGCTCTTTTCTGTCAGACCTAAGAGGACACCACATTCTAGTCCGCTCGGACAGCATGATGGTGGTGTCCTATATAAATTGCCAAGGTGGTCTCTCCTCAAGGCGCCTCTTCATTCTAGTAGAGAACCTCTCACCTCGCCCCATCACCATTCCTACATGGGATCTGCCCACAGTGCTGAGGGCTCTGAAGAGCCCTCCGTTTGAGCCACTGCAGTCGACTGACTTTCAACCCCTGTTGCTAAAGGCCGCTCTTCTACTTGTATTAGCATTGGTAAAGCGAATGGGAGACTTGCAGGCGCTCTCTATGAGCCCCACCTGACTCGAATTCGGGCCCAGCGACTCTAAGGTCATAGCTGCAGGACTCAGTCGTCGCTTCATTCGAAGTAACCTGAGATCCTATGGTGAAATACTCACTTATAGATAGCCCCACCCATTCTGGTGGGCTTCATCGCCATTGGTTAATTTTTTATTTACTGCATGAACCAATGGCCGTTATTGAAAAAGGCTTCAGTCATCGGAGAAAAAGGAGTTTTCCCATAGCGTCTTAGCAGACACACAGTATTTGTTCCCGTATCTCAGGTAACCGAGGTTACGTTAACAACCGAGTATGACATTTTTGATAGACCTTTTTTGGTCTGATTATATTTTTCCAGTGTGCGGACAACTTCAGTTACATCCCCATTAAACCAAATCGGTCTCAATAGACCTGCTGTTTTGATTCTCTGAGCAGTGTGACATCACATTGTTTAGGCCCCGCCCACAGCCACTGACTGACAGTCCTGCATTTCTCCGCAATTGAGCAGCTGTAATATCAACAATTCCTCGTAAGCAATCCCTGTGTTCTGTGTTTGAATGTAAGACTGAACACAAGAGTCTTCATTTTCTCCCAACATCTGAGCCACTGAGGCCATAGTGGATTACTTTTATTTTTGTCAGTAATGCACCTCAAAATCATGTCATTATAGTGCTTAGCTAAAGCTTTAACTGTATTTGTGTGTGTGTCATTTCGTTAAAGCGCATAGCGAACGTTATGGAAATATTTGTGTATATGTGTGTTGCTCATCCGTCATTGCAAATGGGCTGTGAAAACTCTACAAGTACATAAATGTATCAAATAAGCATTGTGAGATGGTCCTGGTTCATTCTCATTGGTGTTTCTTCTGCCGGAGTCCCTCATTCCTCTGTGTCTGATTCCAGTTCTCTCGCTCTCAGTCATGTCATTGGTGTTTCTTCTGCCGGAGTCCCTCTTTCATCTGTGTCTGATTCCAGTTCTCTCGCTCTCAGTCATGTCATTGGTGTTTCTTCTGCCGGAGTCCCTCCTTCATCTGTGTCTGATTCCAGTTCTCTCGCTCTCAGTCATGTCATTGGTGTTTCTTCTGCCGGAGTCCCTCCTTCCTCTGTGTCTGATTCCAGTTCTCTCGCTCTCAGTCATGTCATTGGTGTTTCTTCTGCCGGAGTCCCTCTTTCATCTGTGTCTGATTCCAGTTCTCTCGCTCTCAGTCATGTCATTGGTGTTTCTTCTGCCGGAGTCCCTCCTTCCTCTGTGTCTGATTCCAGTTCTCTCGCTCTCAGTCATGTCATTGGTGTTTCTTCTGCCGGAGTCCCTCTTTCATCTGTGTCTGATTCCAGTTCTCTCGCTCTCAGTCATGTCATTGGTGTTTCTTCTGCCGGAGTCCCTCCTTCCTCTGTGTCTGATTCCAGTTCTCTCGCTCTCAGTCATGTCATTGGTGTTTCTTCTGCCGGAGTCCCTCCTTCATCTGTGTCTGATTCCAGTTCTCTCGCTCTCAGTCATGTCATTGGTGTTTCTTCTGCCGGAGTCCCTCCTTCCTCTGTGTCTGATTCCAGTTCTCTCGCTCTCAGTCATGTCATTGGTGTTTCTTCTGCCGGAGTCCCTCCTTCCTCTGTGTCTGATTCCAGTTCTCTCGCTCTCAGTCATGTCATTGGTGTTTCTTCTGCCGGAGTCCCTCCTTCCTCTGTGTCTGATTCCAGTTCTCTCGCTCTCAGTCATGTCATTGGTGTTTCTTCTGCCGGAGTCCCTCTTTCATCTGTGTCTGATTCCAGTTCTCTCGCTCTCAGTCATGTCATTGGTGTTTCTTCTGCCGGAGTCCCTCCTTCCTCTGTGTCTGATTCCAGTTCTCTCGCTCTCAGTCATGTTGCTTCTACCGGCTGTTTATTGTTGTAGGTATGTAAAGCAGAGATGTTTACTGCACCCTCTTCTGAAGATGGGATGGGAATATGCAGCTCATTTGCATTTAAAGTGACAGCTCTTTTTTTAGACAGGCCCCAGAAATCACATTTTATAATAAATTATCTGTAGGGTATTTTAAGCTTGATCTTCACAGATACATTCTGGGGACACTTGAGACTTGTATTACATCTTGTAAAAAGGGGCATAACCGGTGCCATTTAACGGTCAAAGTTAACTCTATCTATCTATCTATCTATCTATCTATCTATCTATCTATCTATCTATCTATCTATCTATCTATCTATCTATCTATCTATCTATCTATAACCTTCAAACTTTAAGCCTTTGTTATCTTTCAGGCAACCCAACATTCAAAGTTTGGCAGTCTTTTAAATTTTGTCAGATTTGCTCAGCTCACTAGAACTGGCCCAACTGCATTCCTGTCAGGACATGCTCTCAAAATAAAACTTAGCAATAGAGCTAAACATATAGATTTCAGGAAATGTAGGGTACAGTGGGGGAAAATGGATTCGTTCATGGGGTAATTTTTTTCTTCAGTGAAACAAAAGTTAAATGTGTTCAGAAAAGTTATCATAGTTTTAGTGACAATGACATAAATTATAAACTAAGTATGAAAAATGTCAGAGTTTTCATGTTATTAGATTTTTTACAAAAATTTAATTTGCGGCAAGGGTGTGTTTTACCCCAACTATGGGGCAAAACGCCCCCATGGGTGGGGTAAAATGCCCCCCAGTCTGACAAAGCAATTTGCTTTAAACATTTACAGCAAAATCAGAGCAGTTTTAGCTTAAAATAAAAAATGGAAAAAAGAATATAATCAATAATTATGAATTACAAAATTATAATAGAGTATTTGAAAACAAACAAACAAACAAAAAAGTTAGCTGATGATAACTGGCTAGCTAACTAGCTACCTGATGCTAACTTGAGGTAGTTTTTAAATATAAAGTCCAAACATTTTTATTCAACCAACCAGTTAGAATTCCTTTGATGGAAAAACAAAGGATTTGATGTTCAGAACAGAATAACTACAGTAATTGCCCATTGCCCCCTGGGGGCGGTTTACCCCACAGACTATGTTTGAGAAAACAATTATGTCATTCTGAAAATATAATTATATTTTTATTAAATAACACGTACTCCCTATCTACAGGCCCTACTGTTCTCATATCATATATAACTGTGATGTTCTACAAAACAACAAGCTTTAAAACACTTTTTTTCTTACTGCTGAAAATTAGATAATTTACTGTGAAATTGTTTTCTCTCTGGTCCATCACCAGTGTAAACTTCATGGTGAAAACTTCTACATCACTCTTGTCAACGTAGTCCATAGTTACAATAAAAATTTATCTTGACTTTATCTTGGGGTTATTTTTGGAAAAACAGTAGGGTAATAAATAATTATTTATTTTGTGTCTTCTTAAATACTTTGTATATAATGTATATGTAGATATACATAAATGTACATAAGGAAATAGTCAAGTCACCTTTATTTATATAGCGCTTTTAACAATACAGATTGTGTCAAAGCACTTAACAGTATCAAATTGGAGGATAGAGTGTCAGTAATGTATAATAATAAGATTAAACACTCAATTTTCAGTTAAAGGCATTGCATTATTGAGTTCAGAGATGTCATTGTCTAGCTCAGTTTAGTTTAAATAGTATCTGTGAAATCAAATTGACGATAATCACTAGAAATTAACTGTTAAATTAAATAGAAACATGACATCAACAAGTTACAAAACAACTTGAAGAATGCTTGAAAAGATGTTTATGCTGTTACTGACACTGATAGAGCTCTCTGTCAAATGCTTTCGTTTCCTTTTCCTACAAACAGGTTTCCAAACAGCATGACATGAGTGCAGTGAACATTCATTTATAAAGCACGACAGGCATGAAATTGTTATGTTCTTCGCTGGTCTAGGAGAAAGAGGAGTGACTAACAAAGTAAAAATGGAGAGACTCTGCTCCAGATTTAATTAGACCACACTTAAATGGTTTATTCCTTCTGTTTTGAACAATAAACCCAAATATCTATATCTGAATAAAAAATTATGAAACATATTTATTTCTATCACATTGTATCACAACAAAATTTGAAGCAAAATGTGACCCTGGACCACAAAAGCAATCATAAGTCACACGGGTATATTTGTAGCAATAGCCAACAAAACATTGTATGGGTCAAAATTACTGATTTTTCTTAAAAAAATGAATTAGGATATTAAGTAAAAATCATGTTCCATGAATATATTTTGCAAATTTCCTACTGTAAATATATCAAAACTTAATTTTTGATTAGTAATATGGTGATGAGTTTTCGGCTCAAGGTCTGCATATAAAGTCACACCAGAGGAGTTCAGCTGGGATCAGGACTTGGCTTTCTGCAGACCAGTCAAGTTCTTCCACACTGACTCAATCAATCATGTCTTATTGAACCGTGTCTTATACACAGAGACACTGTCATGTTAGAATAGAAAAGGGTCCTGTCCAAACTGTTGCTATAAAATTAGAAGCACACAATCCCCTAGAATATCATTATATGCTTTAACATTAAGATTTATACTCATAGAAATTACTAAAGTAGTCAAACATGTTCATTAGAAGGGGTGACCAAAGACCAAAATTCTTTGTGATTTTGCATTAAGAAATGTGATTTTTGATTTGGTTGACACTTCTCATCTGAAATTTGGCACAGACTGAGATGCTCCTGTATACCCAAACATGATCCCCTCACCTATTACCAAATTACATGTGAACAGTTTCAAAACAGTTTAATTTGGATATTCTATCACCTTTTCACTTTTATTTTGCCTCTGTCCTCAACGGTTTTTGTGGAGTGTGTTGCAGCCATCAAAGTCTGAATTTTTGCAAGTAAATACAGGTATTATACAGGTAAAATACATTTAAGTTGGTCAGTGAAAACATTGAAAATCTTTTCTTTGGACAGTACTTCAGTCAATTAAATAAAAGTCAAAAATAATTAAATCACAGATTCTTGATTTCATAGCATTTTACAAAACGTCCCAACCTTTTCCGATTTGAGGTTGTGGTTCATTGAGATCCAATGTGTGCTGTAAGTGTTCCCTTTTTTATTTTTTATTTTTTTAGCACTGTACATTATCGAAACAGTATCTATATAATCGAGCCTTTAAATGTGAGCCTTATAGAGACTTTAAATGTGAAAACTCTGCATCATCTAGAATTCAGAGTTTCCCAAAGTTTTGTACTTAATTGTAATTGAAATATTGATGGATTAGATCAAGTATACCGAGTGATTTTGACCATTTTTGTATTATTCCTCACCTCCATATCTAACTTTAGGAGTAAATCCACATTGTTGTTCAGGAGACATCTTCCCCTACATTTTAGTCCATGAAAGAATTTATTCTCTAGAGTTTTTGTGAGATATCTTTTTACTTGCCTAAATTTGCTACTCAACTTTAGCACAAATACGAGCTAAACTTGTGTGTCTAGCAGCTCAAGCTTATTACGTCTTATTATTGGGTTTCCAAAGGGTTAAGTTCCCTTAATTGTGTTTCAATACAAATTTGTACCCTACCATAAAAACAAGTGACCTAAAACAGCAATGTTAAATAGAGGTTGGATAATAATGACGTAGCTCAGCTGTATTAAATATTAAAAACAGTTTTACTGTAATTATGCCAGTTTCTGTGGAGTGTGTCGTTAAGTGAGATTGTTCTTGTTTACATCATCTGAGATCTGGCTGAATACAGCAAGCTTAAGGACTTCGCTTAGGAAGGGTAATAAAGATAATAGTCTTTCATTCTGGTCAAGGGTTGCTGTTTTTTCCAGTATAGGTGTGTCTCTAATGTACTTTGGACACCAAAAGGCTTCTGGCACCATTCAGCCACATTTAGCAAATGCTTGTATACTAATTGGACTAATTCTTATAGTCTATGCATTTTTATTTATTTATTTTTTAAATATTTGTCATTTATTACCTATATTTATTATATATAACACATATTTTGTTAATACATATATTGTCAGTGTATATCTCATGTTTTCAGAGATCTGTCTGTGAAAGTTTTATTATCAAGTCTACACACATTTAATCTCATATTTAAACATTGATTTTAACAATGTATATATTACTGTATGTTCGTTTAATGTAGCGCATGTAAGCTTTGCTGCCAGCTAGAGGACGACTTTGTTGTGTATTTGCTTATAGTAGTGAGTCTTTAAAAGTGTTATCTTTACTGAGGATATAAATGAAAAAAGTGATGCCATACAGGTGCATAAAGCTGAAAGAGAGGTCATAAAGTATTTTACATATTATATAGCATTTCATGGTAAATGTAGCAATTATTGTGACATAAGAATACAGAATCACAGAATTGTGGTAGAAATTAATGTAAATCTTCCATATGGTGTTTTGCACTTAACACCTCTCTGCTTTTCAGCTGTATGTCCAGTGATATTAATCAATTTTAGTATTACATCAGTGGAAAATGTATATTCCCACATGATAACCACTTTAGCTTTAAGTGTGATATATATATATATATATATTTTTTTTTTTTCTCAGATGTTTTTCTTCAGCTCATGAAAATACTTATAAAATACTTGTGTCAGATCACTACTTTAAAAAGCTGCATCACATCAGACTGGAAGCAGGTCTTTTATGCCACAAACATATTAGATTACATATTAAATTCTGGGTCATAGTCTTCATGGTGTTAGTACTTGACTAACTGGTTTAACAAACCATCTGCTGACTCCCTTGGGATGTCATATAAAGTACAACACACATAGACTATTTCACCTTGCTACTTTATAACTGTCTCTTCCACAAAATGCCAAACACAAAACACTTGTTATCCTAGAGCTAATAACTCAGCAGGAGTTCTGCTTATCGATTCTGATTATGGATTCCCAGTTTTGATTCCAATGTGGTTTAAAAACATGTCAAACATTTAGGGGAATGATGTCTCCCCTTTTGCAAAACATTTAGTTTCTGCTGAATACCATGAACAAAAATCAGCATGCTACATAAAACTAGACTTGTGTAAGTGAAGTGACATACTGGCAAGTATGGTGACCCATACTCGGAATTCGTGCTCTGCATTTATCCCATCCAAAGTGCACACACACAGCAGTGAACACACACACACCGTGAACACACACCCGGAGCAGTGGGCAGCCATTTATGCTGCGGCGCCCGGGGAGCAGTTGGGGGTTCGGTGTCTTGCTCAAGGGCACCTCAGTCGTGGTATTGAGGGTGGAGAGAGCGCTGGATATTCACTCCCCCCACCTACAATCCCTGCTGGCCCGAGACTCGAACCCGCAACCTTTGTTTTACGAGTCCGATTCTCTAACCATTAGGCCACGACTTCCCCAGCTTTAAGAGCTGTTATGCACAATTCTGGATAAGCTGAGACTTTTTTTCTTAATGGATGTTGTGGTCGTTTCTCAATTCTGAAGTAAAAAACATTACTAACCTCATGGAATTTATTTATAGAATGATTCAATGACTCACTCAAGGTTTACTTGTTTCATTACTGGATGAATCAGCGTTTTTGAATTAATCTCTTGAATGAATGATTCAAAGACAAATACATTTGTAATAGCCCCTTTTCACCACTTAAAAAAAAAAATAATTAAAAAGATGCACACACAGGATTGATAGGCAGAATTAAAATTTTAATTTTAAAACAAGTATCAAATTCCTGATCTTAAGTATCTGATTCTGGAATTGATTTTCAATTCCCAACACATGTGGCCCTCCAGGAGTTTGGCACACCTGGTCAAAATGGTTGTCACGTATCAGTCTCTTTGCATTCCTTCCTACTCCTACAGTATCCTTCCTTGGGATACTGCACATATCCTGCAGGATCTAGACCCTGCCAGCAAGATATTCAAGAGCGAAACATCACAGTGCTGTATTTAACCAGATAAAAACATGAACTCTTGTATCCATTATTTGAATATTTGTATTATTCTTTATTATCTGTGTCCTGTTGCTGTCTCTCTGTTGCACTGTGGAGCTTCTGTCACTAAAACAAATTCCTCGTATGTGTAAACATACTTGGCCAATAAAGCTCATTCGGATTAGCTTTTGATAATGTGGTATTTGGGAGTGCGAGGATTTGTTTAGCAAATGCCAGTTTAACAGGATGTTAGCAATCCATGTTCAAAAACTTTAAGAACAAAGACAATAGTAAATATTATAATTGTAATGCAATTTAAGAACCAAGCTGATTAAAACACAAATATTCTGATGTGGACTGGCCAAAGAGCTGCCAACACAAACTGCAGTCCTGCAAATATCGGTTTATTAGAAGCAAACAATATCAGAACAAACATCATCTTTGCAACTTTACAACACAAAATAAAATGTTTTATATTACAATTCTAAAAGATGTTTAAAAATTGGTTAATTTCATCAACGCACTACGATGCCATATGAACATTTGGTTTCTTTGGCTGCATATATGCAACCGTTTGAACATTTGATTGGATTACATGCCACCAAATATAGAAAGTGTCCATACATTTCTGTCTGTACAGAAATTCTTTAAATCTTAAAGAAAGAAACAGAAAAAGAGAGAATGTCCAACTTCACATGTTTTCAACACCTCGGATTCGCCGGGCGAGTTGTATGTCTCGTGGAAACAATGTCACCCTCTTTGCATGAATGGCGCAGAGGTTGGCATCAGAAAACAGACGGACCATGAATGCTTCTGCAGCCTGAAAGCACATGAAAGAGCCAACTTATGTACCATACATGACAATAAAAAAAAAAAAAAAAAAATATATATATATATATATATATATATATATATATATATATATGCACTGAAATACAAAAATGTCAATGTGAATTCTGGATGCAAGAAATTCATCATGAGAGTTAATCACAACGTAGATTTAGTTTGTTTTTTAATTTAAAGCAGTCTGCCTATTACATTTCCACCTGGTATTAACATGCTGTGAACACAAACACGTTTGGATTTGTTATGACACTCCTTCTATCACCACACACACAAAAACAACAAATTCATTGCATAACTGCTGTTAACATGCATAACTGTTTTGTTTTGCATGCAACTTAAATAACCAATATGAAGTCTTGATTTTCCACAAAAAGTAATAAATGCATAAATGGTTATTAGCTTGTTTTGCCTGTTAAAATCTTTAACATTCATTAGACTTTAGAAAATAACATCTAATTTAAGTGAACTTAAAACAGTCTTCATATAAACCCATTATAATAAATGTCATATTTATCTGTTCCCTTCAGCAAGTAGGAAATATTATCAAAGTTATCAAACACTAAATTCTAAATTAAACATAAACGAATCCTTAAAACTACAAATGTTCCTGATTTCCTTTTTTTTTTCTTTTGTTCTTTGACATATCAGCAGCTGGGTTATTAGGTTATTCGGCTGCTGTTACTTTAAGATTTAAGAATGTGACGCAGATCTGATACGCATGCTCAGTTTCATTTGAATATGAATGTTATATATTAATATGCATTTTAATATGAAATGATACAGGCTATAGCGTTCACCACCATTTTTCTGCATGCAATTGAACAGCACGCGCTCCAAGCACAGTATAATGGCTGACAGGACAGGAAAATTAATTTTTAACTGACATATGACCTAACGACATCTCATCTGACCGCAGTTCACTGTTTTTCTACTGAAGCTCCTCTTGACCTGCAGCGTTTCCGCACTGAGAGGTAGACAAAGTAACCAAGTCTATTACTTGAGAATAAGTACAGATACTGCTGGTCAAATAATACTCCATTACAAGTGAAAGTTGTAAAGACAGATTTTAAGTACAGAAGTACTTGCTTTTAAAAGTACTTAAGTACCAAAAGTAAATGTCCTTTTTTATGTCAGTTTTATTATGGTTTTAATACTTGTAATACATTATGCATCTGAAGCAACTTACAATACATTACACCTACTGAATACACTAGTATCTTTGGACTGAATAGCTTTTAGAATGTAAAAACCTATAGAAATATAACGAGTTATACAGCTCTGGCAGTGTGTTCACACATCTACGTGTAGCCATTCATCCACATTTGATCCGAATGGACAGTGAAATAGCTGTAAATACATCAGGCTTTATATTTACACAACTTTGCAAAATGAGACAATATTGTTCTTAATAAATACCACAATATTAACTTCTTATTGAATTGTTGCAAATAAATATCACATTTGCAACTGGTCAGTGTTCAAAACATGCTGGGAAATCACTTCACATAACAGTACAAGAGAGATTACTCATAGGCTGTCTAAAAATTAAGTCACGTTTAAGAGACCAAAAATAAAAAAAATTTATAAAAACCACAGATTGTCTTTCAAACGACTTTCTACTTCAAGGACAATGATAAATGTAGTGGAGTGAAAAGTATGATATTTGACTTTCAAATGTAGTGAAGATAAAGTCATGTTTCCAGAAAAAAATAATACTCAAGTAAAGTACAGATACTCAAAAGTGTACCCAAGAACAG
The DNA here is from genome assembly GCF_936440315.1 of Barbus barbus. Lineage (NCBI taxonomy): Eukaryota > Metazoa > Chordata > Actinopteri > Cypriniformes > Cyprinidae > Barbus > Barbus barbus. The sequence continues at coordinate 1,853,811 of NC_136747.1, read as the reverse complement.
TACTCAAGTAAATGTACTTCGTTATGGTCCACCTCTGGAATAAGTCTACCGATTTATGTGGTCTTAAAGATGTTCTGCATCTATATAAACGCCAATTTTTCTCAAGAAAAAGAGACAGAAGCTGCAGCTGTGAGTGGGGTGGCCAACCCTAGCGTCGTCCCTGCATACGCCATTAAACTGGAAAAATTATTTGCCTGCGTTAATGTGCTAATTTTGACAGCACTATAATAAATGTATTAGGGCCAGATATTCGGACATTTAGGGGGCCCAATTACAATAAAAAGACAATACGATAAACAGCCTGCAAATAAATTGCAAAAAACGCTGACCAATATACTGGAAATAAAAACAATCGCTTAGTGATTATTTAGTGATTACTTGGCCATGCGCCGCTACAAGAAGACCTTAAACTTGGACGAAAGCAGCAGGGCCATTATCATCAATTATCAAGAGACATTAAAAGTAGTCATATTAAAGTAATACTGTCAGTATGTGCTTTATAACAGCATCTCAACCGAGTAAGACGAATAAATTTGGTAAGCTGTTTATATTTTTAATGCTGGGGCCGTTTTGGAGTTAATACTATATTAGTAATGGGGGGTATAATTGTATATTATATTTATTATAAATAAATAGAATATTTAGAAATATCCAGAAATATTGCTGTGTTGCTGGGAACGGTGTTCACGCTGAGTTTTCTCAACCAGCAGAATGGAGCGGTCTTAAGTCAGACCAGTCGATCAGTTGCTTTTCTTGCGGAAAAAATTATAATAAAAAAAAAACATTAGTAGGATACAGTAAAGTGTTGTTAATTTTATGAACAATCAGTATGCTTATAAACAGAATGTCCAGAGGCTTTGTGCACCGTTTTGAAAAGGTTTGATTTCTTGAACAGCGTAAATGTTAAAGTGCAACAGTGAAAGTCAAGTCTGCTTTATTAAAAGTTCATTAAAAACTTGAAACATTTTGTGCTTAGCTTGCAGTTAGCTGTGCAGTTTGTGCTTAGCTTGTGTGCACTGTATGCGGTTTCTGTCTGAATGTTTTAGTTTTGATTTCTTTAAAACCCACCTTCCAAAAATCCCTGTCTGCTCTGATTGGTCAGCCGCCCCCAGTTTGTTGTGATTGGTCTACTGCTTGGAGTGTGTTTCAGAAAAACACAATACCCAGCCCTACCCAGAACAATCACATATTAGGTGAGTGGCAGCAAGTACAGATCTGGACCCGTATTCACAAAACATTTTCTCTTACCACGAAGAGTTCTCCTAAATAGCAGTAAAAGTTTTTAGCTAAGAGTTTTCTCTTAAAACCTATTCACAAAGCTGCTGAGACAAACTTGTACTAAGGAACAGAGAGAAGTCTTAAGCTCAGAGTAAAGGGGGCGGGGTTTACCTCGTTGCTATGGGTGATGTCAGAGTGCTTATTAACTATGCACACAGTGATTGGCTGATAGTCTCCGTCAGAGATTTATTCTTCTCAAAATTAGTGAATATGCATATAAACAGCCTTTTAATTAACAGTAGAATAATCATGGAAGATATTAAGACATGCAAGCGTAAAAGAAAACCAAACTGGACGCAAGAACAGCTGTTACTTCTTGCCCAACTGGTTAAAGAAAACAAGGATATAATCAAAGGAAAATTTGGGGTTGGGATAACCTCCAAAACCTAACAAGGATATAATCAAAGAAAAATTAGGGGTTGGGATAACCTCCAAAACCTAAGTTGATACCTTTTTAAAAGCTCATTATCGTCAAATGTTTCTAAAATGTTTATGTTCCAAGGCAGATTGCCAGCAACAGCTATATTAGTATAGTTTGTGGCTTGGTCTTAGTGACTAAAGAGTCCTCTTCACTACTCCTAACGTTTCACAGATTAAGGAGCTAGTTTTAGAGTTATAATGCTTTGTGAAATACTCCTAGAGCAACAATTTAGGAGTCCTAAATTTAGGACTGACACATTCATTATTTTTAAGATTTTCTCCTAAATTGGCGAGTTATGAGCTACTTTTAGCCTTAAAATATTTTGTGAATACGGGCCCTGGTGTCTATAGGGGTGCTAAGAGCCCTCAAATTAATGCAAGAGCACTAATTTGATGTTATAATGGCATATTGGCAATGTATTTGGTACCCGCTTATGGACTGTTGCTTTCAAATGCTGCCATGTGTATTTGTGTTTGCGCTGAGTGAAAGAGGTTTCTATTTGCAATGTATTTCTGTAGTGTTAAACAATGCATCCAATCCATCGCATAAACACAATGGTCAATTAGAGGTGTTCAAGTTAGTCAGAATCCACTTAATACTGCTCAGAACGCCCGAGTATGTAATCAGTGAGAGATCCTGCAGGCTCGCAAATCCTCTCGTTACAACTAGCAAAGTGCAAACACAATGTAAATAAAATGATATGCATTGTAGTAGTAGCTATTTTGATTTTTATGCGGGAGCGTTGAATTCCAGCTGTGACTGACAGTTTCGTTATTCGCTCACTTTTTAAATACTAAAAAGTCACAATTTAAATAAAAGTTTTGGGAGTAACTTAATCTTGAATTTAATTTAAAAAATTAATCAACCTTCTTAAAAATATTGATACCATAGCAACGGATAGGATGCATAAAAAAAAGTGAAGTGGTCTTGCTAATTAATCAGTTTGTCTGTATTTACACTGCATTTTGAAAGTTGTATGTTAACATTACTTTTTATTAGCATGAAAATAAAATAATAAATGAGATAAAGGAGGGTTTTGCAGTGGTAGTGCAAATGGTACTGAACTAATTTTGTAAAACTATATCACCAATGCACCAGATTTCTTATCCTGTGGGTCCCTCTAATGGACAACTTTACTATTACAGCTTTCACCTTTTAGTTGCAATGAAATTACAATAATGAGAATTATTAGTGACTTTTTTTGTTTCACCTTTGTCTTAAATGGCCTAAAAATATGCTTCCTTTTCTTTAAAAAAAAAAAAATTATTTTTTAATTTTTTGATTTGAGAACTGCACATTTTTTGTCATTCACCGTCATACATAATAAAAAATACCAAAGACATACATTTTTATAGTTAATTTAAAAGTTAAAAGTTCTCCACTGTGTATGCTGCGCAGTGATTTAGATATTTTAGCAGCTATTTCCACGGATCAATCAGCATCCAGGGCTGAAACTCTTCATTTTATAATGCAATGTAAATGCAAAATAAATCCTTTTTAATTGTCACCCACCTCCTGTAAAGCCATTAGAGCATATCCCTGCCACATCATGTGTTCTCGACTAAATGTCTGACACACCTCTCGAACCTGTCAGGAGGAAAAAATAATGTTTACATAAAACAGCCTGCTCATGTTTCAAATTATTAAGTGTCAAAAGGCTTGTCTGAGGTGGTTATTGAAGGATGCACAGAAGCAGTAGTACCAGTCGTGAAAACGGGGCCTTGCGCAGCAACAGATCCGTAGACTTCTGATATTTGCGTATCTCCATGAGTGCTCGAGTGCCAGGGCGAAACTTGTGTTTCTTGCGCGGGGACGCTTCTAGTACAGAAAGCACATAAATGGCAGTCATTTAGCTGATGCTTTGGCATACAGTTCACTTTGTACATCTTCAGTTCACCTGAAGAGTATTCCAGAAACAGCAGTGTTAATATAACCATCCCATAAGACATTCTCAGCAGAGCTCTGAATCTGTGAGTTACTATGAAAATAGATGCTTTTTAGATTTAAGGTAGAGTGGGGAAATGGCCCCCCTACTGTTTTTCCCAAAATAACCACTAGAAAAGCCAAGATACATTTTTGTTGTAACTATGGACTATGTTGGCAAGAGTGATGCAGAAGTATTCACTTATATAAGCTTATTAGTATGCACTATTTAAGAAACCGCCCCGTTGGTACAAAACTAATAACATGAAAACATTTTTCATAGTTGATTTATTGTCACTAAAACTACGATAACTTTAATAAAATAAAATAAAAAATCGCTTGTGTAAATAATCACATGATCAGAATAGCAGTTTACATTAAGCTAATGATGACAATGCTAATGTCTTTAACCACTACGTCATCCACCTGACCCATAACCCGCATGAAAACATTTTGTAAGTGATGTTCCCAGGAAGAAAGTTTGGTCATTACCTCACAAATACTTTATTACTAACAAAATGAGAGAAATTACATTTAAGTTGATTCATAGATTTTTACCCGGATAAGAATGATATTAATACCAACTGTACTTTCTGTTTAGAAAACCCAGAAACATCTCTACATTTATTCTGGAATTGCTCTTACACAACATCATTTTGGTGTGACGTTCTTGACTTTATCAAATGTTATGTGAATCCTAATTTTGAGTTTACTTATAGAAATTTTATTTTTTGGTTTTCATGATTGTGAAAAAAAAAGGTGATACTTATTTTATAAATCTTATTTTCCTGTTAGCCAAATATCATATTCATAAATGTGATCCTGCACCACAAAACCAGTCTTAAGTAGCACAGGTATATTTGAAGCAATAGTCAATCATATCAAAATTATTAATTTTTGTTTTATGCCAAAAATCATTAGGATATTAAGTAAAGATCATGTTCCATTAAGATATTTTGTAATTTCCTACCGTAAATACCTCAAAACTTAATTTTTGATTAGTAATATGCATTGCTAAGAACTTAATTTGGACAAATTTAAAGGCGATTTTCTCAATATTTAGATTTTTTTTGCACCCTCAGATTCCAGATTTTCAAATAGTTGTATCTCGGCCAAATATTACCCTATTTTAACAAACCATGCACCAATGGAAAGGTCATTTATTCATCTTCCAGATGACGTAAAAGACCCTTATGACTGGTTTTGTGGCCCAGGGTCACCAATGTAAATTTTCCAAATGCAAACCTTTTTTTTTTTAGATTCAAACTTGAAATGAAAATGTATTTTGAATCCTCTACAAACTTGAAAGCAATAAGAACAATGGCTTTGCTAAAGGACTTCCTCTGGACTGAAAGGCCCTGGACTGTTGTCATGATTGTCAAATCATAACAATGCAACAATTATTATTGTTTTTTTCCAAGCATTCAATGAAAAAAGAAAAGAAAGAAAGAACCAATCAAGTGCGCATGCATGAGGCACACGGCTGAGAAGCACGCCGCTGTGAGCGGTTTACCGGAGGGTCCGCTGGTGCGCCGGGCTCTGGTGGAGGTTGCCGGTGTTGGCCGCGGCTCTGGGGGAGATCTGCGCCGGGGGGTCGACGGCTTTCGCCTGTGAGCTGATTTATTATGCCGCATGTCCACACAATATCAAATCATCAGCGCTAGACTGCAACACACCAAAAACAACTGTTAGTCGCGTGTGAACGGATGCTGATCACAGTAACATTACTCTCTTATACACTCACGTTAAATATCGGGAAATGTATTATCCAGCTCACATAACGTTACAAAACTGTTCAAATTGAATGCAAAACGACTGCGCGACGTCAGACACTTTCTCTCTCCCTTCTGGGCCCTATATTTGGCGAAGTCTACAAATTTCAGGCAATCAAAACTCACAAAACCAGCGCATTATTTACCAAAACAGTTGTTTTGAGGTCTTCAATCACGCACAAATTCAAACAGTGCAGCACGCTGCCAACACAGTTCCCTGGCCAATGAGAGAGCTCATAGCGCATGACTGGCCAATGAGAGAGCTCATAACGCATGACTGGCCAATGAGAGAGCTCATAGCGCATGACGTCACGAGGAGACATTTGATTGGCCAACCCTATTTATTTATTTATTAAAAAAAAAAAACATTTACTTATTTTAAAGGTGCTGTGTGTAGGATTGCCACCTAGTGGTTAAACTAGGTATTGTAGTTCAAATTCTAAATATTGGAGGTTTTTTTCACCTGCACCTCCTCCTCAGACTTGACACACAGGCAGGTTTATTAACGACACCAACAGAGACGAGCGCTCATGACCATGAATGAAATTAAATACGCGGTGTTTTCCTCCAACTGGCAACCCGGGTGAAGAAATACTATTGAACTATTAACCATAACAAACACACACATCCCGGGCCGGAAGTTTCAAAGGACAATAACTGACTGTAGCATTGTTTTTCAGAAAAACAAGTATGTTTACTTAGCATGTTTCTTAAGCATCTGTAAATATATTATGCTTTATTAGAGTCAAATTCCTACATACAGATCCTTTAAAGGGATGTTTGCTACAGCACAATTTTATTATGGTGTGTACTACCAATTACCAGTAATAAAGTTGAATATATGTATATATATATATATATATATATATATATATATATATGTATTGGTTCCCTTTCAAAGAAATAAAATGAGAGTTAGAATCAAAGAGCGATGGAAATGGGTGAGCTTTAGCACAAAAAGCTGATGCATATGATTCTCGTTACTTTTCTCAGCGCTGCTCCAGATGCACCAATCATAGATGTCTCTAATCGGTTTGATAAAGACGTGTAGTGAGGATTTCTGGAGCTTTGAGGACATTTAAAATATCCGAATGCAACACAGTTTCAGTTTCTCCAATAACACAACAAATGCGGCTTTCTGAGCCCCCTGGAGGAAGAACAACAGCTTCATGGAAAACTGTAGACATTTGTTTTGTTGTTTAAACTGATATATTATCATGTCATCTTTGGTTCAAAGTGCAGAGTTATATGTGATTCTTGAGAAACATGTCCAGCAATTCTAACTGCTGTTAGGTTTAAAAATTAAAATATTTTTAACTGTAAATGCTATGGGGGATTAATAATAGAATGTATTTAACACAATTAACCCTTCAATTTACTTTTATCATTATTATGTGAAATCCATGACACCTTGTCTTCTCACTGCATCTAAAACAGTGTGTCCACAGAGAAGGGTTCAATCATTCATATGCTATAAAATAGATTTAAAAAAAAAAATTAATGATGAAAAATATCATGTTTTATCAAAAACAACACTTAATAATATCTCATATCAAGCAAGGTTGTTTTTTAGTGACACATACATGTTTCATAAGGTTTCAAAGTTGTGTCCACTTTTTGTCAACACCGTCAGACATTCATTAAAATGTAATAAAATCAGGGAATATAAGGGGAAGCTGTCACTCTAAAGGACCCCCTTGGCACATTCCTCCTCTGCAGTCAGACAGTCAGGCTCTGGTCAGTTTATAGTGCAGGCCTATAATATTTCCTGGTCACAACCATGATATGACAACACCCAATGGGCGGACATAGCCATTAGGCAAAGGTAGGCGACTGCCTTGGGCCCCCAAAAGCCAAGGGCCCCCTAAAATGCGTTTCATATACGAGATGTGCATTAACCGCGGACACGTGAATGGTTGCTGTTTACGGTGTTTATTACCACGACAACCGTCTGCGTGTCCGAGTTTAACGTGCTTCTTGTGTATCCTGCTTGTAGCAAATGAAAAATTGCAAGTATAGCCAAAATCAAAGCTATTGTCTTTATCTTATGTGTAGCCTATTTGATTTTATCAGACGACAGCTCGATTATAAATTTATAAATAAATCAGGATTTTTGTGCAGATTAACATCTTGGAAGGGTTGATTATGTAGTCTTAATGGGTCGCGTTTCAGTCACTATTTCATATTCATCCCATTGTCTGACAACAGAAACAGAAAAATATGCCAATGAAAATTTTATTGAGAATTTAGCTGCGTCAAAATACGGTATGTGGCACAAAGAGGCAAGCAAATATAATAATAAATGTGCATTTTGCATGTTCAGAAGAAGTGAGCTGCCCTGTCATGCAAAAATGTTAAACGGGTTTGTGTAAGTAAATTGCTCAGTACAAAGAGAAGTGATGGGAACCTGGCATTTCTATGTTCTTTTTTTCATGTGTCTGATAGACAAGTTTTTTGAAAAACATCTGACCTTTGAAACATGTCTACTCTTCATGCTCTGTTAACTATGGTTTCAATAATAATAAACATATATTGCATAAAGCATCCATATTTGTCCATACCCATGTTGATTAGAGTATTAAAAAATATTAATTTAAGGTACATTTATAACAGTTGCGATTATTCGTAATGAGTCATGACAATAATGCAATTAAACACGATTAAATATTTGAATCGACTGACAGCCCTAAGTTAAAATGACTAAAATTAAATGTAGGCTTATGCTGGTAACTCATCTGTGGATTTTCCTCGTCAATATAGGCTATATTTTTTCACACTTTTCTCATTCTCACTAATTCAAGTTTTATATGAATGAAACTCTGAAGGGAACTGATTGTCTTCAGAAAAGTTTCGATGACATTTTCATTTTATCTGATAAAGTATCATTTATGAGCTGAGCACTGCTTTGTTTACAGCTGTTACCGGGGAAACTGCTATATTTCTGATGTTCCAAAAGCACCTCCTACTGGCAGAGAATGAATGTTCATTTTCAATAATCCAGTCTGCAGTTTTTGTGCAGAGCAATGTGAAACTCCACCCACATAAACCCGTTTTAAATAATATAATAATTCATTAAGGGTTCAATTGTGAGGTTTATCATTTTATAATTTATTTAGTTTTTTGTTAAATTTTTGTTAAATCGATTGCTATTTCGTAGTCTACAACATGAAAGAATAAAAGTCTGCTAAATGAATAAATGTAAATGTAAATGAAATGATCCCATTATAACATCTACATGAAAAATGTAGAAACACTGGACTCAACTATGGGGCACCATTGTGCAGCAGCAAGCATCACAACAAAAAAGGAACCTCAAGGTTAATCTAGGTAAATGTGTGCAAATGTATAGGGCCCCATTCCTATATTTGCCTGGGGCCCCCAATTTACTAAATCCACCCCATCTTCCAATTTCTGAGGAAATTATTTGAAATATTCAGATCATTTTATTCTCCTGAAGCAGGTTACATTAGCATCTAGCATCACCAGGAAAAAACATAATGGCGTCTAGATTAACTCTATTTGTTTTGTGAAAGAAATGCCAAATTTGTCAGATGTCACCACCATAAGATTTTGTGTTCCAATGATATATCAAAATACTTAAATGTGACTCTTCAATAAAAGCTTTATAAACAATAACATACTCACTGTTTGTTGTGTTTGTTTTAATACAGTAATTGATTGATTCAATGTATTTGATAGTTAAAAAGACCACAAATTCAGGTTTTCGTCACCACCGTCAGATGTGTCACCTCCGTCAGAGGAATATTTTGATAATATTTCATTATGATATTTTATATTTGTTGAGGAATTGTTGGTCACATGTGAAAGTGTAATCTGTCTGCTAACATGAGAATGTGTTTTTAAATGTTAAAGACATCTTGAATGCTGTTAAATTGAAATTATATTACACAGTCCAAGGTAAAAAGCACATTTTGATTAAAAAAAGAGAAAAGTTGGGAGGTTGTATCAAAGCATAGCTGAGTAGCTTTGTACATATAAGTGCATAAATGTAGTTTCATTTGTCTCAGTACAAGATTTTATTTTTTCAATTTTGCACCCTGTTTTGTCCCACTTCTCAAGAATCAGTTCTTGATTACTCTAAAAATCATGATCACATGAGATGTCAACATAGGTGGTTGACAGTGGTTCACAATTTTGAACAGTGGGACAACACACTCGTTTTTAGGTGTTTGATTGAATCCTTTATACATTAATTGTTCTTTCCCCTCATAATTGCATGCATTTAAAATATGTTTTAATGGTCAGACTTTGTCTGAACTTCATCCTCACTCCACCTGGACTTCATCCTGTTCTTCATCTGACCAGCACATATCCAACAAGTGTTATTATATACCAAAGCAAATGCAATACAACATTACTGCTTTGCAACATTGCATGTGACTTTAAAAACCCTAAAATGAAGACAATCTCTTATCTTCTACTTATAAAGACAGAAATCCCTTGAACTAACACAATCATTCGATGAAACAACAAGAAAATGCGAAGGCATACTGTAAATAAGTTAATAAATTAACAAATAAAGTTAATAACATGTATAAATTACATGGGGAAAGGGAAGTGGTGTGTGGCCAAGTATGGTGCCCCATACTGGGAATTTGTGCTCTGCATTTAACCCATCCAAGTGTACACACAGTAGTGAACACACACCCGGAGCAGTGGGCAGCCAATGCTGCGGCGCCCGGGGAGCAGTTGGGGGTTCGGTGCCTTGCTCAAGGGTCTCACCTCAGTCGTGGTATTGAGGGTGGAGAGAGTGCTGGTTATTCACTCCCCCACCTACAATCCCTGCCGGACCTGAGACTCGAACCCACAACCTTCGGGTTACAAGCCCAACTCTCTATCCATTAGGCCACGACTGCCTAAATGGACTTATTAAATGATTGAATAATATGAAATTAATTAAAAAATTTTAAATCTTTTAAATCATCTCATACAGGTTGTTGAGAGTCCTGATACTTCATTATAAAGTTTTGCAATGTTATAGTCAAGTCAAGTCACCTTTATTTATATAGCACTTTTAACAATACAGATTGGCAATCAAGAAGGCGCCGATGATGGCAGCTATTGTGCGTTGCTCTTCAGTGTTTGTACTGTTTTTGTTTGTTTGTCCTGTTTTTTTTCCATATTTTTTTCAAATATGATCAGTTTTACCAGTGATGACCTGCGGAACATTCGGCAGAACACACCACAAAATCTTTTACCGGATTTTGATTTTTCGGACGTTTTTCTGGACATTATAGTTGGCGGAGCCGTAGCTCTGGTCAAACGCTACAGGAGGCGCAGGCGGTGGGGGAAGCTATATGGAGTTTACAGAAGACTAGATAATGGTCTGAGATATCATCACTTTGCTGCAGAATTTCAACACCACTAACATCAATTCCATGTGACAATATTAAATCTAGACAATGAGTAGGTCCTGAAACGTGTTGTCTAATCCCAAAAGAGTTGAGAATGTCCATGTTTCTGTCAAACAGAGCAAATCTAGGTTATGATCATTGATCAAATCATTTACAAAAAGTGCTTTTGTAGAAAGGGACCTGATATTCAGTAAGCCAAATTTTATCAATTGTTTCTCTGTATTGTAAACATTTTTTATTTGTTGAACAATAATTAAATTGTTACTCTTAATTTGGTTTGGACGTTTTCTGTATTTTCTAGTTCAGGGACCAGACACAGTCTCTATAACGTGATATCTAGGTGAAGGAGTCTCTATGTGCTGAAAATTAACTGACTTCTGTGACGTGAGGCGGCCAGCAGACGGTCGGTTTAGCCAGTCAGTCTGCTTCCTGACCTGGGCCCCAGTTAGTCAAGTTATAATGGGTCTTGACTAATTTTAATCTTCCCACTGGTAACAGCTGTGACCACTAATTTAAAAATAATAATAGATGTAATAATATATTCACTTATAGTAGCTGGGGAAAATTGCATTAAATGGGTTAAGTATGGGTTAAGTGTTGTTTCAATTTCCTATCATGTTGAAATATGTGGCTATACATTTAAAAAAAAAAAAAAAACTATAAAACCTTTTATTGGCTAATATTCATCAATGTGAACTAGTAGTAGCCTATCATTTCCCCTGTGCATCCAACAAATGAATATTTAGCTTAGTTTAAAGAAATGTCACATTGCAAAAATTCCATTTGTAAATGTCAAATTTTATTAAATGAACTGTAAAACTACACAAATATCTTTTATCTGATATCTTTCATTCAGCATCCGTCAGGTCTCTTCAATATTTTACAGTGTTTGCAAAACAAGTTTTGAGCAGCTCAAATGCAAATGACTGAATACAGGGGAAAGGTACAAAACGTTTTTCAAACCACAAAGGAAAAAATACTCTTCTTTTCCTTAATTTCAGTTTTTAAACTACACACATCCCTCATATTTTCCAATGAGTGAAGCAAAGAATGTTCTTCATGTCTCATTCTGTGTCCATCACTTGGACAGATTCATCCACAACATCCAGTGTTAAAGGAGTCACTGTTTTTGTGAGCACAGCAGTAGTGCCAGGCTTGTATCTGTACGTACCCTCCCTGGTTTATTGGAAGAAGGAGAGAATATTTAGATGAGTCAAGATATTTTAAAACATATGCTGTAATCTCAGAAGGTTATTAAACGACCATGGCAATTTTGTATTGAACAACAATTTGTTTTGAGCTGGTTGATCAGGGGTTGATCAGCATCTGAGTATGAAAGCGCCTCCTCCTCTGGTATGTAATTAAAGCTATGATGGTGGAGTGCATAGCAAGTGTCCAGCGTTCATTTAAATAAGTAAAACAAAATCAATCAAATTACAATTCTGATGTGCACTTTTTCTCTTTAGAATTTACAGAAAATACATGCACTATTTATACAAAAATGGCATAGAATAGTGTAAAGTACACAAGTAGAGTGCTGCAGGGATGATGACTTTTTGTAGGCCAAACCCCGGAAACAAATTAGCATCTTAGCACTTCTGGTTCCATTATCCCAAAGTCAGTGGGTTTTCTAAATGTGTTTTTGTTTAAATGCAAAATTTGGTCTATGGTTAACATAAGATTTATATATTTTCAAATTATATTCTACAACACACAATGCATTAATAATACCCCTTTGTGGTTTTTAAAAAGCTTTTACTTTTCTTGAAAAAGGCGGTTGTTAACAAACGGTTAAATGGGACTACAGAGGTTGTTATATTACGCTGAACAGGAAATATTATCTACTTTAATCTGCTTTCACAGCCTCACTTCAGCCTTTTTTCTTGTTTTCAGCCAAAATATCTCAAAATTCTTAAATCAAGAATGATTTTCTAGACAAGTAAAAAATTATTGTCTTGTTGCACAATTCGTATGAATTTGTATGAATGACCTACACCTAACCCCGCCCATAAACCCACCCCTCACTGGGGTATAGACAAATCGTACAAAATCATTAGTCAAAATTAGGTGAGTTTTTTTTTTTTTTTTTTTGCGTAGAACAAGCAAAATAATCTGCCAATGGAGTAAGCAAAATAATCTTATTTCAAACAGAAAGCAAGAATATTTTGCTTACCCCATTGGCAGATTATTTCTAACAAAAACTTGTTTCAATAATTTTGACTTGTTTTTTTTTCTGAAAACAAGACAATAATTTTTACATGTCTAGAAAATTCTTCTTGATTTAAGAATCTGTACATATATTGGACAGAAAATCTAAGAAAATAATTTTTTTGCAGTGTGCGAAGAATTGAAGAGTTTATTTACAAAAACAGATAACTCTGTTTTCTCTTTTCAAAAATCATGTTTTTTATTATGTTATCATGTTTTATTGTGTTTTATTGTGCTAGTTAGCTGTATATTTTAGTTATTTTTTACCCAAATCAAAATAACCCAACTGCAGTTTCATTGAGATTAATTGGAATGCACATGATTTTTGAAAATTGTTATCTGTTTTTGCAAATGAACTCTTCAATTAGAAGTCAAAATTTCAGAGAAAATGTTTTTTTTTTAAATCTGAAAGAGTTGTTGGAGTTTAGTGATGGTGACGCTGAAGTCATACGGCCAGACCGTAGTTAATATATGCTTAGCTTTTTTCTTCTGCTGACTGAATTTAGTCTTCAAAATTAAAAGTTGTGCTTATTTATGAATATTGAACAAAACACGTAAGAATCATATTTTTTGTTGGTCGCAGAGCTTATTTTCTGCAGTAATCCAAAAGCCAATGTAAAAATATATAAATGTGACGGCAATTTGACCCTGCTTTCTGGCATGCACAGCCCTCCCCAACCCCAGGACAATGTGTATATGGAAAAAAATCTGATAGTAGTCTATGGCCTGGATTCATAGAGAGGGTTTAGGTTAAACCAGGATTAGGCAATAGGTCACTTAGGACATTTAAGTAGTTTTTACAAACGTGCCTTAGAAAAAAAAAAACATTACTGGTGTGAATCTTGAGACAAAACAAAGGCATTGACATATTTTAAGATCAGTCAATGCAAGTTTCTTTCAGTTGAAACAGTTCAGATTTACATTTTAGTGTGGGATTACGTTTAAACCTTGTCTGTGAAACCGGGGGTATATATCTCACCTCATTGACTTCTGAACAGGCTGGGCATATCCTCTCAGATAGTCCACAGTTTTGTCTGTGATCACACACAGGTCTACATTGCTGCCGGAGCCCAGATCACAGAAGATGCCTGCGGTGATGGCATCTCTCACCAGCTGCTTGGCTTCCTCCAGCTTTTCATTCCCAAGGATTTATTTAGAAGTGGGTTTGGAAAGAACAAATATACAACATGAGTTTTAGAAGTGGGATTACAAAAAGCACATTCAGGGCAAAAATTCATTCAAAGAATAATTATTTGTTTTGTTTTGTTTTGTTTTGTTTTGTTTTGTTTTGTTTTGTTTTGTTTTGTTTTGTTTTGTTTTGTTTTGTTTTGCTTTGTTTTAATCGATTGATTGATTGATTGATTGAATATTTATTTATTTATTTTTGCAGAATATAATAGAAAACAGGAATAATATACATATGTGTGTATGTATATATGTATATTTTTTCCCCATATATATAAACTAAAATTATATATATATGTAAATTAATAGGAAAATACCAACCAAGGCCACTAAAAATAGAAAGTGATTACAGTGTCAGAAAGTTTGCAGTATTATAGAAAGTATCAGAAAGTTTGCAGTATCATAGTATTTGCTATTACAGTACATTCTGTCATATTCGCATTTCATAATTCGCTTACAGACACACAGTGTCAGGTTACTGAATACAACTGGCCATGTGCCATGTGACTCGTCACGCTGTGGCAAGATTAAATATATAGTGCAAATGAGTTTTTAAAGCCACAGTATGGCCGAGGGGAAGTTTTCATTGAACAACAAATAGTCTGTTCCTTACACAAAGCTGACTTCAATACTGCACACAGGTCATATAGATTACTTTTAGGATACTTTATGCTGATTTTTTGTAATTTTTGAGCTTAAACGGCTCCACTGTCATTATATGCAATCATTGTGAACATTATTCAAAATCTCTTTTTCTGTGTTCCATGCAGAACAATTAAAACATTTGTTTATGTGATATCAGTCCACATATCCCCTTGATTACAACTAACAACAAATATGCAATACTATGTGTGAAAATATTAATAAGAATTATTAACAATAATTAATAAACAGTTGTCTGACCTCCATGTTTGGCTTGTAACGATCCTCAAATACAGAAATGGCAGAAGCTGCTCCAGACCCTGAAATATATGTTTTTGCTAAATAAGGGCAGGTGGTGTTTTTTATTTTTTTATTATTTTTTAAAAGATTTTTTAATCTAGCATTTTGCAAGATTGTGTTCATTCAAAGACAGGAGGTAAGGAAAAAGTGACTGTACCCATGGTAAGGAAAGGTAGCTTATCATAGGAACCATGAGGGTAGATGCTATAGAGCTGTGGGCCGTTAACATCCACACCTCCCACAATTAGAGAAGAACCAATGTGCCCCTGATACCTGCAACAATGGGAAACAATCAGTCCAAGTCCTAAGACTATTCTGAAGTAGTCCTTCAAGATAAGCAAATATGTGACCCTGGACCACAAAACCAGTCATAGGGTCAATTTTTGAAACTTTCCATTGATGTATGGTTTGTTAGGATAGGACAATATTTGTCTGAGATACAACTATTAGAAAATCTGGAATCTGAGGGTGCAAAAAAATCTAAATATTGAGAAAATCTCCTTTAAAGTTGTTCAAATGAAGTTCTTAGCAATGCATGTTACTAATCAGAAATGAAGTTTTGATATATTTACAAAATATCTTCATGGAACATGATCTTTACCAACGATATCTCACGACCAATTCGTATGTATTTTACGAGGTGGCTACCTCACTTGTATGATTTTGTACGATTTGTCTATACCTGTCACGAATCCTGACCATGTACTTCCGTTCACTAGCCACCAGAGGTCACTCGTTCACCACACGGACTCATACACAGCTGTTCACAATGATCACGCCCACACCTGAGAACCATCTCGCAATCACCATCACCCAAACACACACTATATAAGCCATGGACTTCCTCAGCATCGAGGCCGAGTATTGTTAGCGTTTATCACTAACCCAGCGATAGCAACTTTACAGAGCCATTGTTCTAGTCTTAGTCTTAGTCTTGCCTTGTTTTCCTGCCGTGTCTGACCCTGCCCGTGTTTACTGGATTTACCCCTTTGCCTTGCCGTTTGGACTGTGTTCGCTCCCCGTTTGGATTATTGCTCTCGTCTCTGAATTATCTCTCTGCCTTGCCCCTTTGGATACTGTTCTTTGATCGCCAACCCACGCTTGCTCCACGGACTGCTTTGTCTTGCCCTTGCCATACCTGTTTGCCACTATCTGACCCTGCCTGTTTACTGACCATATTTTAGAATAAAGCTTTGCATATGGATCCGCACTTCTCACGTCTCGTCAGCCCCGTAACAGAATACTCGGCCACACAAGGATCCAGCGGCTTTTCAAGAGGACATTGGCCAGGTATGGAGTCTGTATGGATGCTATTAACCCTCCAGCAGGGCTCGCGACCGCTCGAGGTTTATGTACAGGAGTACTTAGACCTCGCCTATTTTTCTGATCTGCCGGACTATGCACTCATAGATTTTTTTTTGTGAGGGCATTAATCAGCCGCTCCGGTCAAAGTTAATCCGCGAGGGTCCCCGTTCATCTCTCAGTCAATTTATGGACTATGCTTTGCTGTGTGTGGGCTCTTCTTTTACTGTGGGTGGCGCAGAGGAACGCGACACCGCACTCACTCACAAAATGGCGGCAGCAACAGCACCCCTTCACGCCTCCGCTGTCAAGCCAGAGTCTGCTGACGCCTCCGCTGTCAAGCCAGAGTCTGCTGACGCCTCCGCTGTCAAGCCAGAGTCTGCTGACGCCTCCGCTGTCAAGCCAGAGTCTGCTGACGCCTCCGCTGTCAAGCCAGAGTCTGCTCACGCCTCCGCTGTCAAGCCAGAGTCTGCTCACGCCTCCGCTGTCAAGCCAGAGTCTGCTCACGCCTCCGCTGTCAAGCCAGAGTCTGCTCACGCCTCCGCCGAATTGCCAGAGTCTGTCACACCCAAGGATTTAAGGTCAGTCCTTCGAGTTCCCTGTCTGGTTTCCAGCATAAGGGATCCACCACTGATATCGGTGCGAGCAGCTGGCATTCCCAGGGCCTCAACCCTGGCTGTTACAGAGACTGTTCCCCTGACCTTAGTGCTTCCCGTTATGGCGGTTGCCATTTTGAGTGTGTGGGCTGCACACTGTGCTCCTGAGGCCTCTCCTGTCCACTAGTCTGCTCCAGTGCCTCCAGAGGTGGCGGCTTCCGCTGAAGAACCTCCCGAAGTGGTGGCACCTACTCCTGAACTCACGGTCTGCCCTGTCACGGCCACGGAGGCCGTCCCTGAACTCACGGCCTGCCCTGTCACGGCCACGGAGGCCGTCCCTGAACTCACTGTCTACCCTGTCACGGCCACGGAGGCCGCCCCTGAACTCACGGTCTGCCCTGTTACGGCCACGGAGGCCGTTCCTGAGCTCACGGTCTGCCCTGTCACGGCCACGGAGGCCGTTCCTGCCCTCACGGTCTGCCCTGTCACGGCCACGGAGGCCGTTCCCGAACTCCCTGTTTACCCTGTCACGGCCACGGAGGCCGTTCCTGAACTCCCTGTCTGCCCTGTCACGGCCATGGAGGCCGTTCCTGAGCTCACGCCCTGTCCTGTCACGGCTAAAGAGGCCGTCTGTGAGCTCACGCCCTGTCCTGTCACGGCTAAAGAGGCCGTCTGTGAGCTCTCGCCCTGTCCTGTCACGGCTAAAGAGGCCGTCTGTGAGCTCTCGCCCTGTCCTGTCACGGCTAAAGAGGCCGTCTGTGAACCCTCGCCCTGTCCTGTCACGGCTAAAAACACCGTCTATGAATCCTCGTCCTGCCCTGCCACGCCCTCTGTGATCATGAATGCTCTCCCTGTATTGTCTGTCTCTGCTCTCCCTGTGTTGTCTGTCTCTGTTTACCCCAGATCTCAGACTCTACCATGGTTTCCTGCCCAGTCTGCTTCCTGTCGAGGGTTTTCTGCTCAGGTCTGGTGGTCCTCTGCCCCGCCGTGGTGGTCTTCTGCTCGGGTCTGGTGGTTGTCTGCCCCGCCGTGGTGGTCTTCTGCTCGGGTTTGGTGGTCTTCTGCTCGGGTCTGGTGGTCGTCTGCCCCGCCATGGTGGTCTTCTGCTCGGGTCTGGTGGTTGTCTGCTCCGCCGTGGTGGTCTTCTACTCCGGTCTGGTGGTCATCTACTCCGACCTGGTGGGCTCCTGGTCCGTCTGCTCCGCCCTGGTGGGCTCTTGCTCTGTCCTGGTCTCCGGTTCCGCCTGGGTGTCCTGCTCTGCCGGTTCTGCCTCAGTCTTCCCACTTCCTCACGGACCTGGCCCTCCGTCCCTCCCCCTGTTCCGCCTCCTCTCCACCGCCCTCCTGGACTATATAGGAGCGTCTGGAAGCCGCTCCTTGGGGGGGGGGCTATGTCACGAATCCTGACCATGCACTTCCGTTCACTAGCCACCAGAGGTCACTCGTTCACCACACGGACTCATACACAGCTGTTCACAATGATCACGCCCACACCTGAGAACCATCTCGCAATCACCATCACCCAAACACACACTATATAAGCCATGGACTTCCTCAGCATCGAGGCCGAGTATTGTTAGCGTTTATCACTAACCCAGCGATAGCAACTTTACAGAGCCATTGTTCTAGTCTTAGTCTTGCCTTGTTTTCCTGCCGTGTCTGACCCTGCCCGTGTTTACTGGATTTACCCCTTTGCCTTGCCGTTTGGACTGTGTTCGCTCCCCGTTTGGATTATTGCTCTCGTCTCTGGATTATCTCTCTGCCTTGCCCCTTTGGATACTGTTCTTTGATCGCCGACCCACGCTTGCTCCACGGACTGCTTTGTCTTGCCCTTGCCACACCTGTTTGCCACTATCTGACCCTGCCTGTTTACTGACCATATTTTAGAATAAAGCTTTGCATATGGATCCGCACGTCTCACGTCTCGTCAGCCCCGTAACAATACCCCAGTGAGGGGTGGGTTTAGGGGTAGGGCTAGGTGTAGGTCATTCATACAAATTCATATGAATTGTGCAACTTGTAAAATATGTACGATTTGGCAAAAATTCTATGAATTTGTACGAGTGAGATCTAGCCACCTTATAAAATATGTTTCCCGCATTTTATATTGCTGTTCGACAATGTTTTTGTTTTTTTTGCTTTGCCCCAAAATGCAAGATAAGTTTTCGGATGGAAGATGCTCGTTTTATCGCTTTCCTACTGTAGAGACTCTGGGTTCATACCATAAGGTAAACTCATATGATTATTCCATGTAAACACCACATTTACCGGGTTTACGTGGTTAAAGTGAAACTTTAATAATGCATAGTGTTTAAAGCCACATTAAAATTAACTGTTTGCGGCCACATGAAGCTTTTAGAAAGCATATAGATTGTAGAAGTAAGGATAAAATAACATTTTGTGTACCCACCCTAAAAAAATTATAGCTGAAATGTGGTACTTTATTCACTAAAATGAGTTTAACTTAACATATCCAAAACTCACTCACTCTGCTGTTATTTAATAGATTAAATGCACTAGAATTGTATTGAATAGTACGTGGGGATACGTTTTTAATTAAAATATTCATATTAATCAAGGATTTATTGACTTTTAATTCACCGTATTTCGAAATGTACAGAAATACGTGCTTTCAAATGTCCTTTAGTTATGATTATTTAATTTATTCATGTTTACTATTTATTACTAATGTCTCATTTCAGTTTTAGTTAGGCTCTAGTTTTGTATTTATTCCGGTTTATATGAAAAGGTTCATGTATTTCCAACGATATCGTCGACTTGATTGCACAGATACTATTTAAACTGAACTGAGCTGGACGATGATATCACTGAATTCAATAATGAAATGCCTTTAGCTGAAAATTGAGTGTGTAATCTTGTCATTTTCCGTTATTGATACACTATTTTCCTACTTTGATATTGGAAAGTTGCTTTGACACAATCTGTATTGTTAAAAGCGCTATATTAATAAAGGTGACTTGACTTGACATGTAGCGTGGATTAAAATTCATATATAGAGTAAATACTTTTCACTGAACATGTTAAAAATAAGTTTGAGAAAGTTGTCGAAAGCACCATGGTGCTGAGCTCGTTTATAGCCTAAGTTTAGCTTTTAAGTTCTGGCGCTTTTATTTAGGCATCAAAGTTAAGTTATATTATTTTGCGAAGATGATCTTGATGGACAAAACGTGTAAATTTCATGATAATCCAAAAGCTATGGAAAAATCCTGTTGGCTTTTTGTTGAGGGAACCAGTGCGATGCTGATCCGCCTACAAAGTGACGTCATCCCTCACTCTATTGCTACAAATATACCCGTGCTACTTATATGACTGGTTTTGTGCTCCGGGGTCACATAGAAAGCAATAATTTAAAGACAGAATGATGTATCAACCATTCAGTCAAATGAATTGAACTAAATGGCAAGCACTCTTTCACCTAAACAGCATCTGTTTGAGCTGCCGGGTCACCATGGCAACGAGAGGAGGCCGTCCTGTGCTGAGTGAATGCAGTTCTACGTTTGATGACATCATCTGGGTCGTGAAATCTGCATCTGCCGCAACACCTGCGCCGCAGCAACTTCAGTGGAGAGAGGACAAAATAACAGGCAATGTAAAGACAGCTTTAGACAAAGACTTGAGCCTAGACTGCATCCTCCATACATCGCCTTTGCAGGCTGCATACATCAAGCCTGGTTTATTTCAGTTAACTGAGCATTGCATTTGCGAGTCATAAGAATATTACAACAATTTACGCTTAACTAAGAATAATGGTCAAATTTATAATTGTTAATATTCTAAAATAAGATGACGTATGCAGCCTACAAATGTGACCTCCGGAGAATGCAGCCTTCCATCTGAGAAACGGCTTGAACTCTAATGATGAGCAACCAACCCTGATAGCAAGCAACCATTGAATCAATGTTGATTCAATGGTTGCTTGCACCCGCAATTTCAACAACCCACTATTTTTGTGATCGGCGTTTGCTTTAGTTGGGCTCTTGACTCTTTGTACTTTAATGTTTTCATTGTCTCTTGTAACGATGTGCTAAAATGCATTTGTTGAGGCAATGAAAATTAAAATCCATTGGGATCAGATGATGGTGACTGGTAATCATTGTGAGGTTACTTAAATTAATTGCTCAGGGTGTTGTTATTTAATGTGTGATACTACAGTGTGAGATTAAAGCAGTGGTACGGCTATCATCCTTTTATGAATAAACAGAAAATACTAAAAAAATTACTCGTTAAATTGCTGAATCAGCTAGACATCAAGAATCAGTGTATGAAACTCAACATGGTGGCAATCAACAAAATAATATTTTATGCTGAAATGCATGCTGCATATCAACATAGTACAAAACTCATTCATGACTCGCAGCATGCATTGCAGTTGATCTGTTTATCTGAATTAGTTTGATGATTGTCACCATTTTTGCTACAGTATCTACGCATTTGTGAAACTTTTCAATATAATTTCCCAACTTTATCACAGCTTGACACCCATCACAAAAACGTATCAACTCCAACTTAACTTTAAAACATCTTTTTCTTTACTAATGCATAACTGTTTATATTGAAACACTATTGCAAGCACTGAAATAAACATAACACAATGAAAAGCAAGAGTCAAGAGCCCAACTAAAGCAAACACTGATTACAAAAACGGTGCTTTGTTGAAATTTCAACATTTTTTCAACTTTAATTGCGGGTGCAAAAGTGATATTAATGCCATTAACATTGACAAATTAACTAATTTTTTTTTTTACACTGATTCAGTGGTTTTCACCTGCTCTCTTGCTATCTGGGAAGGAACTGACTTACTAGATTTTGGGAGCTATGTAATGGATTTTCATGCAGTTTTTATCAGCTACGACCATATCATCCGTGGCTCTGGTGTCTGCACCTAAAATCACTCCATCCTATATATATATAAAAAAAAAAAACATTTTATTTTTATTTCTTTCAATTAAATATTATACACCATTTTATTAATTTAATATTACAATGTTTATTTAAAATCAATCGATAAACTTAGTTAAATATTTAATCGGTAATAAATGGTGCTTTGAGAATACAGACTTTGAACATCAGGCCAGCGATGGTGGTGCCAGTCTTCCTGGCGTTTGGCGCACTGTAACCTTTCTCTGACAAGTTTGCTTCAAGAACAGCGTTTCTGTGAAAGCATCACAAACATAACAGCATGCATATTAGTAGGCTACTTAGCAATCATTGTAAATGGTATTTTATGTCTTGATCACGTTGTCATTCCCTAACGATGTCTCTCACCTGCGCGTGTTCTCAAAAGAGAATCCTCCGGTCGGTGTCTTTGCCGATATGTTTAACATCTTTCACCTGCACTGTAGGTTATGATATCTAAAGTTATAGCTCTGACAATCAGTCTGGAGTAAAGCGCTTTCTAAATACCGCTTTTGGACGTTTACTCTCCTCGTTTTACACAAAGAGTCGGTGCGTCAGCGCTTTTAATGCCCAAAACTGCAGAAGATCCTTCTTTCACTTTCACTTCTGACACATGATCGCTTCTCGGTCATTCAGTCGAACGAATCGGTTACTAGACGGTTGAGGGTTATTTGTTAGTGCGTGAAAATAGGTCTAATTTATTATACGCTTTAAAAGTGTTTTTGTGTGTGTGTTTGTGTGCGTGTAAAAAAAAGTGTAATTTGACTAAATTAACCTTTGGTTACTCCTGTAAATTTTACAAATACACTGTATGGGCCAAAATTATAGATTTTTATTTTATGCCAAAAATCATTAGGATATTAAATAAAGATCATGTTCCATGAATATATTTTGTAAATTCCCTATCATAAATATCAAATCTTCATTTTTGATTAGTAATATGCATTGCTAAGGACTTAATTTGGACAACTTTAAAGGTGATTTTCTCAATATTTTTTTTTTTTTATTATTTTTTTTTTTTTGCACCCTCAGATTCCAGATTTTCACATAGGCCTAGTATCTCAGCCAAACATTGTCCGATCCTAACCCATACATCAGTGGAAATCTTATTTATTCACACACACACACACACACACACACACACATATATATATATATATATATATATATATATATATATATATATATATAATATTATTATTATTTTAATACAATACAAATTCAGATCTTTAATTTTGTTGGGCATATTGCAAAAATTTAATATAAAAAATAATGAATTTATTTACGATATAACGTAACAGAATGCAAAATAAATCACTAGGCTTGTTTGAGATGAGCGAAATCTGAGCAGAACCGATCACCGGTGATCACGCGAGATGCATGAAAAAGATGTTAGAAAAGTGTCCGAGTTGCTCTGATGTCATGCTGACGCGTGCCAAAAAAGACTCTCGCGATGGCGTGGCGTCTATGTCCTGATGCAGTGCCACATGAGTTCTCATGCTTTTTAGAGGTCTTTCTTTTCCAATCTCATGTCACTCAATGGATCTTTGTAAAACATTTGTTGGATAACGGTGTCTTTCGTCATCTAAGTCAAAAGCAATACGAAAATTAGAGTTTTGTTTCAGATGGAGTCTATAGGCTTGTTTGAGATGCGCCTTGCCTCTCCTGTAATTTAAGGTGCGTTCGACTTGAAGCACGGCTACAGACGGTGGTCAGCGAGAGTAGCCGCTTGCAGTCAGGGGCGGAGCTGAAAACGGAGTCGTCAAGTCGGACACTTCGGGGCTCTCGTAGTTTGCTGCATCTACCTCCGTCATGGCAGATCAGGTGGCGTTTGCTTGCTTTATTGCAGACGAACTGGAAGCTATAGAAATGCTGTTATTGTTGTATGAAATTGAGCACAATGAGCAACAAAAGTGAGTAAAGGTTCAATGTAATGTGTTGTTTTTATATATCCAAAAGGACATGGGACCATACCCAACACCAGTGTGACTCGTTATTTCTAATACTAACCAATCAATGCAATTACACTTAACAATTTTCATTAGAAGTGATTCTTTTTTTATTACTATGTTGGTTTATGTTTAATAAACCTTTAAGATGTATGTAATATTTTGAAAGGGTGTCATCACGACAGAAACAAGTTTTAAGTAAATAAACAGAACATATTGAAAATTTGACTTGTGCAGTATGATTCATTATGTGTGTTTTTGCTATACTGTAACTTAATAAAAATAATCTATGAAGATAATAATTGTATGTACTAAATGTGGTTTTCATTACAGATAAAAGAATTAGGATGTTACATATTTGTTTACTTATTTGACTATTTCTCCAGTTAGGTAAGCACATTTTAGTAAGACAAAACACCATGAACATTCATACGTGAACACCATGAACAGGCCTACGGATAAGCCCAATTTATTTGCCTTTCTATTATGATTTATACCAGCTTATGAAAGTGATCTGAATGTTGTATTACGTTGACATCCAGCCAGAGTTGTTGGCAGTAATCACATGCAAGTGAAGATGGATGAACCCAGCAACTAGACCATTAGTATCAATCAGAATCCATGATGACCACATTATATTAAAAGTCTGTAAGATTGACATTTGATTTATTCCATAAAAAATTATTATCTAAATAGGTTATGCAGCTTAATACTGTAAAGGGTCTGTATGAAAAAGGTCCAAAATAAACCTATGCACAAAACCTATATAAACGAATTAACAAAAAAGTGATTGCAGTAAAAATAATTGTAATCTTTTAATAAACATGATTTACGAGATGAAGATGACATGAAAAGTTAATTTATTTTTATTTTTTTGAAAGTCCGTATATGAGCATTAGTGGGACTGAAGCTGTCAGAATAAACCCGAAATACACGTCGTTGTTGTCATGTGGTGAATTTGGCCAATCGTGAGACAGCTGTGTGGTCATCAGCGCTCCCGCAGTCGCTCTGGAGAAATTGCGCCGGCTGAGTTAGCCGGATGCTCTCGAAACGCTATCGCGGTACTTTGATGACACACGTGACAGTGACGTGTGGTCGGCCACGGGTCAAGTCGGACTGAATATCTAACCGGCATGCACTGCTTCAAGTCAGCCACCGATCGGTCTGCTAAGTGCTGCATGAAGTCGAACGCACCTTTAGTCGAGAGTAGGCGGCTACAGTGAGGGGAGGAGTGAAAAACGTGCAGGCAAGCCGGACACTTCCTGAATCTCGTTGTGTTGTTGGACTGCAAACGTCAGCAATGGAGATCGCGTTCGCGTTCTTTATCGCACTTTGTGGATGCCTTTTATAATCAAAGCCATAATGAGAAATGAGGAGCACACAGATGCTGCACTAAATTTACACTGTTATCCCTAATTATGGGTTAAACATTTCAGAGTGGGATATATGGCACAGCTGATTAACCTAATTATGTGTATCCTACTTAAGGGACAGTTTACCCCCCCAAAAAAAATCTTTGGGTGAACTATCCCTTTTTTACATGAAACATATTCCATATAAATATATTACACAATTGTTTGTCACCTTAATGTAAATTTGAATTTCATGTTTAATGATTAGGAAAAGTGTGTACAGCAAATTATTATTCAAAAGTAATATGAAACAAAAACACATTCTAAATTAAGACATTAGCATGCATGTGTGGGCTTTGTTTACTGCACTCCTGAAATAAGACATACCCAGATAAAGATCTCAGATAAAAACACACAAACACGAGGCCTAATTGCAAAACCGCCACATTAGATGTAGCCTATGCATGCATGTATTGATGGATTGACTAATTTATTTAATGGAATAATGTTGTACAAAAATGTAAATGTACAAAATTAACACCAGCATACAATACATAAAGAGAAAATTACAACAAACAGGAATAAAAGGGTAAATAAATAAAGCACATGACCTAATTACTAATAAATTACTATAGAAAAAGTTAATAGTATTAGGCTATATGTAATGGACTTTTTAGGATTAAGGCGAAAAAATATCAGCTGACATTCGCAGCCAATGAGCATTAAGCTGTGTCGTCAGCAAGTCGTTTCCCATGATGCTTTTGATCAGCCCAGTCAGTGGAGAGCAACTGCGCTCGACTGCAGAATCCGACACATGCGCCTTCAGAGCAAGGCGGACCGCACTAGGACACATTTCTAACCGGCATGCATCTCGCGCTGATCACCGGTGATCGGTTCTGCGCAGATTTTGCTCATCTCAAACAAGCCTTATTTCTGTGCTTTATGTAATCTCTTATTGGAATGGTTTAGTAGGCTAAGTGATATTCCCTGGAAGAAAGTTTGGTCATTACCTCACAAATATTTAATTACTAACAAAATGAGAGAAATTGTATTTAAGTTGATTCATAGAATTTACCCGGATAAGTGCTCTCTTAAAAGACTTAAGAATGATATTAACGCACGGGCCTACCGGGCACGTGCCCAGGGCACTGGACCAGAGGGGGGCCCAGCTACTCCCGGACCGCGATTTCCCCCTCAGATTTTGAATGCAGCTTCCAAAAGACAAAAAATAGCCGAATCATATTTTTTATATTTAATAAACGACCACACCGGTGTGATTAGATCATTCAGTACGGCACATCATCAGCTGCTAAACTGTTCGCTCATCTTCGCTGGCTGTCACGGAGCCGGAGACAGCCTGTGTTTCTACAACACTGCGCATTATAACCAATCACTCATGATTCTGTTGAGCTTATGAGTACAATGACCAATAAGAGGCGTCCAGGTGAGTTATCGCTGAAAGTGCAGAAGTGCGTACGATGTAAGCAAGATATTAATTTCACAATGTAAGCAACTTCAGTAATTAATGGGAGTTTTTGAGAGTGCTTTAATTCTGCCAATGATAATGTTCTTTGATAATGTAAATGGAGTGTCTATTTACACTTTTGGCAGAGACTATTTACACTAATTCCTCCCACCAAGGTGTGACTAGGACTGTCAAACTTATAAAAAACGTCTTTAAATGTTGAGTTCCAGTGACGCAGAAAGTAAAGCGCGTGCTTTTTGACGCGATCGACCTGGATTCGAGCCCAGCTTTTGCCGAACTTTTTTTCTTCCTTTTCAAATCTCATATCACATCGTAAAAGCATTTATTGTCAATAAAAAAGAAAATAACCAAAAAGTTGAAAATAAAGTATCGGGTAAGGGTAGGTGTCGGGAGGGCTTTATTGTACCAATAAGGTGGCATCCATTTAATAATTTGAATTAAAATTATTAAAAATGTACACTCAATACTATTATTGCATACTGTTTTATAATGTAATACAATTCTGAAGTGCAGATAATTGCCACTATTTTGCGACAAGTAGTATAAATAGCAGAAAAACCTGCTATTTTAAAGTGTAAATATATTCTATAGCTATTTGCACTTAGTGTAAATAACTTATCGCTAAATATACTGCTATTTTCACTTGGTGTAAATAGAATCCATTACTATTTGAATTTAAGAAAAAATGAGCACAATTTCAACTGAGGGGGACCTTTAATCAGTCCGTGCCCAGGGCACCGGTGCGTCATAATCTGTCCCTGAACTGTACTTTCTGTTTAGAAAACCCGGAAACATCTCTACATTTATTCTGGAATTGCTCTTATGTAGCACTCCTGAAAAGAAGTGTAAAAGAATTAAGGACAGAATGCTGGTGTGATGGCTTCACGTGTCTGCATTTACTGAGAATGAAATCAATGAGAGCATATACACACTACAGCAACTCAGTGCACTACATGGTCACCACGTGTATGAGTTTTGCATAGTAATAACTGGCTATAACATGGACAACTTGAAACACTTTTCATACTCAGCTTTTACAATTACCAACATTACACTCAATCACATGTATTTCACCAGAAGATTAAAGCTTCGAAAGTATGCAGATAAGCACCAAAATTATCAAGATATATAACATTTTCACTAGTATTTAACCTTAATCACATATATAACCTTTATAACACACAATTGACGATGCAGACAAAAGTATTTAGAATACAATCCATATTCTCAGTTGAGAACATGCTGCTCAGTTCGTTGTCTGATGTAGTACATTGAATGACAAGACATGAAATTCACTCTTCAAATACATTCACTCAAATGTAACGCCTAACACACCGTTAACAGCCATCACCGCAGATTAAACAATCACGTGTGTAAATTGAAGAGAATTCATAACGCTAAATAATTATCTCTTATAGATTCGAATAATATTTCTACTTTAACCATTCATTATATATGGCGGGCTTTCGCGCAACTATGCTAATCATGTGCTCGACTGCACTGAACTCACGACACTTAATAAAGTATCAACTAACAGTTTTCAACACATACAACTCACTTATATTATTTCAAACAGTGTTTATACTCAGATCGACAGTATATTTGGTGCATTCTACTTTGTAGTTACCTGAAAAGAAGTGTAAAAGAATTAAGGACAGAATGCTGGTGTGATGGCTTCACGTGTCTGCATTTACTGAGAATGAAGCACATCACGGGCGCGCACCCTGACCCAACGTACGATGACGTCATGCAAATATTCCGAATGAAAATAATTAATTTACTAATTGCACAAAATATACTTTCCTTCTAATAAACACAAATAACCAATTAAATACTATTTTACAATATTAGAAAAATAACATTACCCAGTTTTGTATCAACTTTGGGAACTTAATCACCATATCACACTCTCCCCCTCAAAATAAAGATGTCGTCCCGACATCAAATTACTTAGTCACAGATATGCCAATTTACAGTATTTAACCTCTTTTAACTTTACCCAGCGAGTATCAACAACATCAGATATTACAGCATGGTTATCACGTTACTTGTACATTCTCCTTTTTTTTTTTTTTTTTTTTTTACAAGGATACATTCACAATTGTGATATTGCTCATTTCACCTTACAAGAGTCCTTATTCGTCAATAGACAAAAGGCACTTGTTTGTAAATAGTCCCATGAGGTAGTTCTAAAAATTATTATATTTTTTTTTTCTTTAAAAAAAAAGAATAATTTGCAAACCACCAACAAATCTCTGTTAGGAAGGAAAAACAGTCCATTCATTTGCTCTAGCAGAAAAAATGGCAAAGAGTCCTTCAAGGAAGAAAAAGATTCAAGAAGTGTCAAAAAAATAAAGTCTCAAAGTGATTCAAAGTCTCCACCGTTTCAAAACCGCACAACAGTCGATTATTTTTTTTTTTATATCTGATAACATATCTGATAAGTCCATTGTTTTTGTTTTGTAATAGTTTCTCACTATGGGCAATAAACAGTCTCTGGGTAATGTTCTGTATAGTGACATTTCATGCCTTCAACACAGGCCATACAGTGACTAGTCATGGGGTAAAATTCATGTGGTAGTGCAATCCAAAGCTAATAGCACACATATGAGGGCTGGGGGTAACAAAGGGGTGGTGATGACCAGGGTGTCACAGTTGTCATCCCCCTAGATGCAAAGTGTGGGTAGTGGTTGTTGCCCACTATCTGCACATTGTAGCATGATGGGGACCCAAGATTGTCATAGGTAAACTTTTTAGGTGGCCGTCGTTTTCTTCTGGTGAACTGGTACCCGTTTTCCTCTTTGGAGATCCTGTCTCTGGACCCAGGCGCTGCAGCTGCTTCCATAACAGGTAAGTCTTGTTGCATTAGGTCAACAGTTGGTTCATTTTCATTGAGTTCTTTTCTTATTTCAGGTGCAGACTCTGGAAGATCTATCTCTGACTCGGCTGGAAGTGACTGTGGCCTTGGTTCCACCACTGGAGAGTTAGATCGAGGCTCAGAAGGTACTGACTGTTGTGGTAACACATTTCTTTTTTTTAGGCAATCACTGCTTTCTTGTGGTCTTATCTGAAAGGGCTCCACTTGAAAGTAGTATTCATCCTCTTCACTTTCATTATCGTACTCTGACTCACATTCTCTTCCCCGGGCGGGCTGAGTTCTGCTGTTTCTTAGTTGATGTCCTTGTTTTGGTTTAGTACTTTGAGCTGGTGTGATTTCAAGAGGTAGATGGTCACATGGAAGAAGAAGATTGCGATGTAAAACTCGTGATCTACCTTTACTCTGTTCAGGTTTTACTTCATAGACTGGTGCATCATCTACCACCTGGCGTGTAACGACATGAACTTCGTCCTCCCAGTAATTTTGCAGTTTCCCGGTCCCACCTCTTGGGGTCAGGTTTTTTACGAGGACCCTGCTCCCTGGGAACAGGTCAGTACACCTCACTCGTTGGTCGTAATTCCTTTTGTTTCTTTCTGCACACTTGTTTGCCTGTTCTCTCGCTATCTCACAAGCTTCCTGCATTCCTTTTGTCCAACGTTCCATGTATTCACTGTAACTTTGGGAGTTATTGTCGGATTTGAGTCCGAAGAGAGCATCGATGGGCAACTTTGGTGAGCGTCCGAACAACAATTGGAAAGGTGAGAAACCAGTCACGTCACATCTAGTACAGTTATAGGCAAAGATCAATTTGTTCAGTGCATCTTTCCAATTAGCTTTTTGTCTTTCAGTCAGGGTTTTCAGCATCTGCAATAATGTCCGGTTAAATCGTTCCACCTGCCCATTCCCCTGGGGGTGGTAGGGGGTGGTCCTTGAGCCGGCTACGCCGCTGTACTTTTTGAGTTGGGTGAGTAGCTGGTTTTCAAATTCTCCCCCTTGATCGTGGTGAATTCTGGATGGAAACCCAAACTTCAGGGCGAAGTCATTGAATAACCGGTCAGCTACTGTTTTTGCTGATTTTGAGGTGGTGGCATATGCCTGGGCAAATCGAGTAAAGTGGTCGACGATTACCAAAATGTACTCATAGCCCCCTTTGCATTTGTCCAGATGGAGAAAGTCAATGGACACCAATTCAAATGGGTGGGTCGTTTTGATATTTTTAAGGGGCGCTCTTGTCTCACGACAGGGTTTTTTCTGTTTGATACAGCAGCAGGTTCTCAGGACATAATTTTCAATGTCCTTCTGCATGTACGGCCAGAAAAACCGATCCCTAATGAGGCTTGTGGTGCGATCGAGTCCCTGATGACCCATCTCATCATGCATCTCTCTCAGAACAGTTCTTTTGAATTGTGTTGGTAACACCAGCTGTTTTCTTTGCGACGTCTGACAGAACAGGATGCCATGTTCATCTAGCTTCAGCTTCTCCCACTCTCTCAGAAGAACTTTGGCTGGCGAGTT
The DNA here is from genome assembly GCF_936440315.1 of Barbus barbus. Taxonomy (NCBI): domain Eukaryota; kingdom Metazoa; phylum Chordata; class Actinopteri; order Cypriniformes; family Cyprinidae; genus Barbus; species Barbus barbus. The sequence goes on along the minus strand of NC_136747.1, from coordinate 1,822,712 downwards.
GACTGAACGCCACTGCTGAGGAGGCCTAGATCCTGCTTGTCAGTGTTCAATTATTACTCTAATGTCCTTGTCATCCTTTTGTGCTTGTCTGATTTCCTCTTTTGACAGGGATTTGGGGAGTCCCTCATTTTCCCCGACACTTGCCAGTACACTCTGACAGGCTACTGCAAGAGTCACATCTGGATTCCCTTGAAACTCCACTGCTTGGATCACAGCTCCAACACAGTCAGGTGAAAACTGCTCAGTACATTCTCTCATTGTCGTCTCCGGGTCCGCTGGCATCCTGGAGAGTGAGTCGGCATCTATGTTTTCTTTACCTGGACGGTAACGGATGGTAAAGTGAAAATCGGCGAGCTCTGACACCCACCTACACCCGGTGGCATTCAACTTCGCAGAGGTCAGGACATAGGTCAATGGATTATTGTCACTGAAAACTGTAAAGGTTGGTGCATGGTACAGGTAGTCTCTGAATTTTTCAGTGATGGCCCATTTCAGAGCCAAGAATTCCAGCTTCCCGCTGTGCAGATGGTAATTTTTCTCCGCTGTCGTCAAAGTCCGAGAACCATAGGCAATTACTCTCAGCTTGCCATTCTGTTGCTGGTATAAAACAGCTCCCAACCCTTGGTTGGACGCATCAGTATGAAGGATGAACGGTTGAGAGAAGTCCGGGAATCCCAGGATCGGAGGCTGGATCAAGCAGTTAATCAACTTTTCTAGTATCTCCTGATGTTTTTCTGTCCATTCAATTGATTTACTTGATGGCACCACATGATTTTGTTTGTTGTATCTTACTTTGTGTTTCCCCTTCCTCTGTGGTCCAGCAGTGTTACTTTTTAGCAGATCATAGAGGGGATTGGCAATTCGGGAAAAGTCTTTAATGTATTGCTGATAATAGCTGAGCAGGCCCAGAATCTTGCGTAGCTCCCCCACCGTGCTTGGTGTCTGTTCCTTCAGTGCCGTTACAGCAACGGTGTCTGAGGGATCAATACGACTGCCTTCAGCTGACACAATTCTCCCTAGATATCGCACCTCCTTCTTAAAGAGCTCACATTTTCTTGGTTTTAACTTAACTCCATGGGACTGTAACCTCTGCAGTACTTTCTTCACCGCTTCCACTTGTTCATCAAAGGACTCAGTGAAGACTAGAATGTCATCTAAGTACGGTATGCAAATTTTGTCTCTTATCCCTTCCAGGCTCTCTTCCATAAACCGTTGGAACGCTGCAGGCGCATTCATAAGGCCGAAAGGAATACGAATCCATTCGTATAGGCCCCACGGTGTTGTGAATGCAGTCAGGTACCTGTTCTCTGGGGACATGAAACCTTGGTGGTACGCCTTTCCTTGGTCTAGCAGCGAAAACCACGCATTGCCTCCCAGCCCATCTAGGATATCCTGCACCCAGGGTATTGGCTGGCGATCAGGGATTGTTTTGTTGTTCAGGTCCCTGTAATCAATACATAGCCTGAGGCTACCATCCTTTTTACGGACACAGACAATTGGGGACGAGTAAGGGGAATGAGACTTGGCCACCCACCCTTGAGCAATCAGGTCGTGTAAGTAGTCCTTCATCTCTTGATATAACGGTTTAGGGACTGATGTGTATGTGCGGGCAACAGGGGTGTTATTATGTAATAAGATACTCAGTTGCAAACCTGGAACACAGCCGATATCGTCATCTGACTTCGAAAAGGCATGACATTCTTCACGTAACATCCGCTTTACTTGTTGTTGTTGGGGCGGAGTTAAATGGCTCACATCCACTGGAGGATCCCAATGGTCTGTGTTGCTATCTCCCTCAGTTGTTCCTGGTAGAACCTGAGTAACAGATGCTGTGGCTTCACACTGTGCATTTGATATTGGTAAGACAGACTTAACTGGCTGCAGAGTTCCTAGCTCTGTTCTACCACTAAGCGTGATGTCGTGATCCGTTCCGTTCTGCACACTGATAGTAATTATGGGGCGGGCCCCCTTTTCCAGAATGAGGAGGGTATCAAAGAGTTCAAGGCCATCTGGGTACATTGGGTTAACGTGTGGCTCAAACAATAGCACCGTATCTTGTTTCACGTGAGGCACTTTTACCAGACACTGAATTTGCATAACAGCGTGCTTCCGTATGTTCACAGACTCCTTTCTGGTTCTTACTATGTACTCGCTGAGCCCCTCCATAGTCACCAAATTGATGAAGGTATGTACACTTTTCTTCTTTATGCTAGGGAAAGCACTTCTGACAGTTCTATACAAACAAGCATTAGTCACATCAAGAGATCCACTTGTTTCACTTTGTCTCATTATTTGTTCTATCACGTTATACCCGATGATAGGTCTGGGCAATTCTTGGTCCTTCAAAACAAGCACAGGAATGTTTAACTCTTTCTCATTGGTTACAGGGGATGCCAGCTTGAAAGTCAACTCCACCCATCCACTGTATGGCATGTTTGCTCCATTGGCTGCCACCAGACGGAGGCTGTCTGGCGCTTCGGTCGCCTCCGAAATACTTCTCAGTGTTACCTCCGGTGCATATTTGGCTTTCCACTCCTCACCTATAATGCATACTTGGGAGCCTGTGTCCCATAATGCTTCAGTCTTTTTTTTCTGTAGATAACAGGTAACAAGGCACTGTTTCCCCACTAAGGACGTGATGGCAGAATGCTGGTTAACCTGACAAGGGGCAGTTAAAATACTATCCAGCGACGGGGACTCAAACTGCCTCTGATGGCCCATGCTACATTTCTCATTTTTCTGGGACTTCTCTGCCGCTCGGGTCACACCCTGTCCCTTGGGGGTAACCCGCTCCTGTTTAACGGAGCTCCAAGCTGAGGCCTAGCACCTTTGCTCTTACAGCCAGCTGAGAAATGCTCGCTGCTTCCACAGTGGTAACAATGGGTGCAAGGTTCTTCTGCGTTGCGCTGCTGGCAATGGAAACATTGTCTGGCTCGTTAGGGACGAGATTGGCGGAACTGATGGGGGTGCTGTCGTGGTGGCTCCATATACTGCTGTGGATAATACTGCGGTGCTGCAAAGCTTGATGGCTGTGTTGCATAATTGACAGACATGGGGTGCCGCTGAGGAGAAGGATACACATACGGCTGTCCATGGTGCGCCTCCATTATTGAATAAAGCTGACGTGACTGGAGAGAATGTTCTGGTGGAACAGTGGGCAACTGAACTGGGTTTGCAGGGAGAGTAGGTATTTTCTGTTCCCTCACCTGTTGTTTGCTTTGTGAGAACTGGTGTGGAGACATGTATGGACTTCCCTGCCGTTGGTATGTAGCGGTCTCGGGTTTCCAGGTTTGATGCTCTTGGACTTGGGTCCATCCTGATGTCTGTTGGGACACTGCTGCTGCTGGTTCTTTGTCATACACTGCAAAACACTGCTGAGGAACAGATAAGGGCTGTTGGATTGACTCTTTGATCTGTATAATATCATCACTCAGGCTTTTCAGTTGTGACATTAAATCGAACTTCGACTGTTTGGACTGAAGTTTTTGTTCAGGGGCGGGCTCATGTAACTGTACAGCATGAACAGTACCATTCTTTTCATATTTCCGCTTATTTTGTCTTTCAGATTCATTGGAACAAGCTACATTGAGTTTCTCCAGCAACACTTCGTCTGGAACAGTGGGATCTGAAAGGTATGGCTGAAGGTCACTTTGGTTGCGGTCATTTTGCAGTCCAGTCAAAACGGCGTGCAAGAACATATTCTGAACTAGGGCGGGATCATATTTCAACCCTGAGTCATCCTCCTGAGAAGCAAACAGAATTTTCTGTCTCAGATCAAGGGCTCGAATTAGGAAGCTTTGTGGTGTTTCTCTAGTTCGTTGAGCTTCTTTGGTGAGCTGCTTATATAATTCAGTCGCATTTTTCTCCTGATAATGAGAACGAAGTATCCGCCTTAGCATTGGGAGTGTCAGCCCTGCCTTCCCCTCAAGATAGCTCCGCAGCTGAAGCCCTGGTGTGATAGCCCTGATGACAGAATCTACTATTTCCTGTTCTGCATAACCCTTTTTGAGTCGGCCTTCTATCTGCCGTGCCAGACTGGAGAATGAGAGCCGATCCTTCTGCCCTAGCTCTCCTATTAGACCAGAAATTTTGAAGTCTTTCTGCCATGTTGAGGCAACTTGTCTCTGAAAGGTGGGTGAAGAATAAACTGGGTTCTGGGCTGCATATGTCTGTCTGTCCGCTGTATTTTGTAATGTTGTGGGGCTAATATACATGGTAGAAAACAATTCAGCTGAACTCTCTCCACTTTCTTGTCTTGTTCTCTGGGCTGTGTTAACATCTCCAAGTATAATTTCCTCCCTCTCTGTATCTTTTTCAGGAGCATTACTTGTGATTCCCGTGAGTTGGATCAATTTGTCATTAATTGTTAACAGTTCAGCCATGCCGCCGTCTGCTAACTCCTCTAGCTCAGCTCTTAGTAAATAGCTACTAAGGAGGCTCAACAGGAATAAACGAGTCACATTTGTCTCATCTTCTCGTGTTAGGCGAAGAAAGACACTGAGTTTTGTCAGTTTTTCCCGTGATAGTGTGCATAATTTCTCACAAATTTCCTCTTGAAGATGTTTAAGCTCCTCCATTTCTGCTGCTATGTAGACAGGCCGTTGCGAGTGGTGTTTCACTTACTGACTTGACTTGGCCGCCGCTGGTATCAGACTGAGTCTCCAGCGCACGCACTGCTCAATCAGATCTTTTCTGCCACTCGTCCTGACTGTCTCACCCTGTAGCTCATCTGGTTCGCGAATGAGGGATGATGTTGCTTGATGGGCTCTGCCGGTAAGGGAGTCACTCCACCGAACATCTATTCCAGCGGTGCCTCCAAAATTGTAGCACTCCTGAAAAGAAGTGTAAAAGAATTAAGGACAGAATGCTGGTGTGATGGCTTCACGTGTCTGCATTTACTGAGAATGAAATCAATGAGAGCATATACACACTACAGCAACTCAGTGCACTACATGGTCACCACATGTATGAGTTTTGCATAGTAATAACTGGCTATAACATGGACAACTTGAAACACTTTTCATACTCAGCTTTTACAATTACCAACATTACACTCAATCACATGTATTTCACCAGAAGATTAAAGCTTCGAAAGTATGCAGATAAGCACCAAAATTATCAAGATATATAACATTTTCACTAGTATTTAACCTTAATCACATATATAACCTTTATAACACACAATTGACGATGCAGACAAAAGTATTTAGAATACAATCCATATTCTCAGTTGAGAACATGCTGCTCAGTTCGTTGTCTGATGTATTACATTGAATGACAAGACATGAAATTCACTCTTCAAATACATTCACTCAAATGTAACGCCTAACACACCGTTAACAGCCATCACCGCAGATTAAACAATCACGTGTGTAAATTGAAGAGAATTCATAACGCTAAATAATTATCTCTTATAGATTCGAATAATATTTCTACTTTAACCATTCATTATATATGGCGGGCTTTCGCGCAACTATGCTAATCATGTGCTCGACTGCACTGAACTCACGACACTTAATAAAGTATCAACTAACAGTTTTCAACACATACAACTCACTTATATTATTTCAAACAGTGTTTATACTCAGATCGACAGTATATTTGGTGCATTCTACTTTGTAGTTACCTGAAAAGAAGTGTAAAAGAATTAAGGACAGAATGCTGGTGTGATGGCTTCACGTGTCTGCATTTACTGAGAATGAAGCACATCACGGGCGCGCACCCTGACCCAACGTACGATGACGTCATGCAAATATTCCGAATGAAAATAATTAATTTACTAATTGCACAAAATATACTTTCCTTCTAATAAACACAAATAACCAATTAAATACTATTTTACAATATTAGAAAAATAACATTACCCAGTTTTGTATCAACTTTGGGAACTTAATCACCATATCACACTTACACAACATAATTTTGGTGTGACGTTCTTGACTTTATCAAATGTTATGTGAATCCTAATTTTGAGTTTAATTATAGAAATGTCATTTTTGGCTTTCATGAATGTGAAAAAAGAAATGATTTGAAATTTTATAAACCTTATTTTCCTGTTAGCTAAATATCATATTCATAAATGTACATTTTCTAAAAGCAAACCTCTTTTTTTAAGATTCAAAATTGAACTGAAAATGTATTTTGATTCAGTTGAGTTCTCTAAGAATTTAAAAGCGATGAGAACGGTGGCTTTGCTGAGGGACTTGGCGCTTCCTTTGGACTGAGAGACCCTGGATTGTTATGTTATTGTGAGTTAACAATGTTGACAATTGTTATTGTTCTTTTTCAAGTATTCAATACATTTTTTTTATTTTTTTTAAAAAGCTGTGTCAGATTGGTCGGATTGCGCAGTCGAGCGCAGTTGCTCTCCACCTACTGAAAAGCATGATGGGAAACAACTCACTGACCACACAGATTAACCCATTTGTTCCCAAAATGTTTCTGAATGGTTTCATAAATATAGTCATTTTATTATGTGTCCTATGTGAATATGTTCTGCATTTATTTTCCCCAGGTTTTTTTTTTTCTTTTTCTTTTTTTTTGAAAATCGTATTTGAATATGAGGCAACTCTGCCGGTGTTGGGCAAATATGTTGTATGCACACCTTTATTGTCAAATTTTAATAGGAGGAGAACATTTGACATCTAACTCAAAATAACTGCTTTCAACAGATCAATCTTTATTCATAAACAAATTTATTATGTAGGCTATAAAAGTCAAAGAACATTTGATGCGAACCCAAAAAATCTACATCTAGTTTATAATCTCTTGAATATGAAAACCCAACAAACAACAAATTAATTTGTCTTAAAGTGGTGGAACATAATGCCTAACAGGGCATTGTGTATCAAAACTTTTAATGAAATTAAATAAATAGAAGTAAACAGAATGAAGAAAAATACATCTATATAAAAAAAAGGTATACCTGAAAGAAAATAATGCATTTTTTGGCCCATGGTATTCTATGGCTGACTGTAGTAGGTGATTTCATATACTAATCAAGTCAAGTCAAGTCACCTCTATTTATGTAGCACTTTTAACAATACAGATTGTGTCAAAGCAGCTTTACAGTATCAAATAGAAAAATAGTGTGACGGTAATGCAAAAGGACAATAGTAAACACTCAATTTTCAGTTAAAGTCAGTTCATCATTGAATTCAGTGATGTCATCGTTCAGCTCAGTTTAGTTTAAATAGTATCTGTGCAATCAATTCGACGATATCGCTGGAAATTTAGTGTCCCCACCTAAGCAAGCCAGAGACGACAGCGGCAAGGAACCAAAACTCCATCGGTGACAGAATGGAGAAAAAAACCTTGGGAGAAACCAGGCTCAGTCGGGGGCCAGTTCTCCTCTGGCCAGATGAACCAGCAGTTTGTTCTATGCTGCAACAAAGTCAGATTGTGCAGAGGACTCATCTGGTTCCCAAGGTCTTGTCCCGATGATCGTCTAGGTGACGAGGTCTTCAATGGGGATCTGTCTCTGGGGCTCATCTAGGTATCATGGTCTCTGCTGACATTCAGGGCTGTAGAGGTCATCTCTAGGTGCTGATCCACCATCTGATCTGGATACGGACTGGATCGAGTGGCTACGGTGACCTCGGAATAAGAAAGAAACAGACTAATATTAGCGTAGATGCCATTATTCTTACAATGTAACAAGTACAGTACATTGTGTGTTATGAGGAGTGTTCCCGGTTCCGGTTGACCTAATTAATGCAGCCTAACAATTCTTTAACGGATTTGAATTATAGAAATGTGATAGTGTATTATGTGTAAACCAGGTTAAAGAGATGTGTATTTAATCTAGATTTAAACTGTCAGTGTGTCTTCTTCCCGAACAGTGTTAGGTAGATTGTTCCAGAGTTTGGGTGATAAATAGGAAAAGGATCTGACGCCCGCAGTCGATTTTGATATTCTAGGTATTATCAAATGGCCAGAGTTTTGAGATCGCAGCAGACATGGAGGACTATAATGCGATAAGAGCTCGCTCAAGTATTGAGTAGCTAAACCATTCAGGGCTTTATAAGCAATTAACAAAATTGCATAATGTAAATAATGTAAATGTAAACCCATTACTTGCCTGATTTTCAACACTGTAGCTAATGGAACCATAAGCCACTAGTCATAAAAATAATCAGGGTCCTTGATCGATTAGAATGGAACACATCCAAACTGGATGAAGGGGCCTCAATATTTTGCCCCTTACAAGACATAATGTTGTAAAAGGGAGAAAAAGATAATCTACAACAATTAATCCCATGCTTTAACTCTTTAGTTAAAGCATGGGATATGGGACCGGGTATCGGATAACCGGCCGTGTTCTGAGGTCCTGCGCTGATCAGCTCGCTGGTTTGTTCACTTCCATCTTTAACAAGTCCCTTGCTACCTCCGTGGTTCCCACCTCATTCAAAAAATCTATCATTATCCCTGTGCCAAAGAACAATAAACCCTCTTGCCTGAATGACTATCGCCCAGTTGCCCTCACATCTATAGTGATGAAGGTTTTTGAGAGACTTGTAACACATCTGCTCCTCCATCCCTGATACTTTGGACCCTCTTCAGTTTGCCCAAATAGATCCACTGACGATGCCATCTCTCACGTCCTCCACTCTTCCCTCACACACTTGGACAGCAACAATAGGAATTATGTAAGGCTGCTATTCATTGACTATAGCTCAGCTTTCAACACTATAGTCCCCATCAAGCTGGCTTCTAAACTCACAGACCTCAGCCTAAACTCCTCAGACCTGCACCACATTAGGTTGAGTATTGAGGAGTGGACAGATCAGGGCCTGGGACCCAGATAGCAACATAATGTCGGCCCAGATCTGGCCCACATCTGGCACGTGGAATGATGATCTGGCCCACATGTAGCGAATGATGGCACTTGGGCGGACCGCTTCTGTTTGCCAGATCTGGGCCACAAGCAGGCCATATCAGTGCCACATGTCAAGTCACCTTTATTTATATAGCGCTTTTAACAATACAGATTGTGTCAAAGCACTTAACAGTATCAAATTGGAGGACAGAGTGTCAGTAATGTATAATAATAAGATTAAACACTCAATTTTCAGTTAAAGGCATTTCATTATTGAATTCAGAGATGTCATTGTCTAGGTCAGTTTAGTTTAAATAGTATCTGTGAAATCAAATTGACGATAATCGCTAGAAATCAAGTGTCCCCAACTGAGCAAGCCAGAGGCGACAGCAGCAAGGAACCAGAACTCCCTCTGTGACAGAATGGAGAAAAAAATCTTGGGAGAAACCAGGCTCAGTCGGGGGGCCAGTTCTCCTTTGGCCAGGATATTATTGTTTATTTATTGTTTTAATTAAAATTTTAAATGTATAAATGTATTATAGTTCTATTTTTATATTGTTGCAATTTCTATCAATAATAGTTAGGTATTTTATAATATTTTTAGTTATTTAGTTTTAGTTTTAGTTTTATTACATTTTTAGTTGAGGTCTTCACTGGGGATATGTCCCTGGGGCTAATCCAGGTGTCCGGCCTCCGCCAACAATCAGGGCCGCAGACATCATCTCCCGGCGCCAATCCACCATCTGATCCAGACACGGACTGATCAAGAAACAGACAAATATTAGCGTAGATGCCATTCCTCTTACGATGTAAAGAGTACATCGTGTGTTATGAGGAGTGTTCCCGGTTCCAGTTGATCTAATTAATGCAGCCTAACAATCCTTCAACTGATTTGAATAATGGAAGTGTATTAGTGTGTTATGTGTAAGACAGGTTAAAGAAATGTCTTTAATCTAGATTTAAACTGACAGAGTGTGACTACCTCCTGAACAGTGTTAGGTAGACATGTCAGCCAAGAGCAAAGAAATAAGGTAAGGCAAGTCAAGACAAGGCAAGTATATTTATATAGCACATTTCATACACAATGGTAATTCAAAGTGCTTTACATGAAAGAAAGTAAAATAGTCATAAAAATAATAATAATAATATTGATCACAGCAATAAAAATTAGTTGAAAAAAACAAATTGTAATAATAATAATAAAAACAAGAAACTTAAATACAAATTCTCAAGCTTTGTTCAAACTCTTCCGCACTAAGTGAGCGGGGAAAAAAAACTTCCAAAACACCTACTTCACACCTTACTTTGACCATCATATCTGACCTATTCGCTAAAACTCGGGGCCTGCCCCGTCTGTAATGGTAGGAATTTAGAGTTGGTAGAGCGATTCACGACTAGAACCTCCGTTCTAGCATCTCACATTCTTTCTGTATTTATACCTTCAAATGAACTAATTGCCTCTAGGGCTCTTAGAGAATGCATTTTGTCCCTCCCGGACTGTGCACATCTCTCAATCTGATGTGCACTCGAACACCTTTACACTTACAGCTGTACCTAAATTATGACACCAGTTTTCTTCTGCTGGTGTCCCTCACTCATATCTGAGTGAGTCCATCGCTCTCCCCCTCCCGCACTCCCTCCGCTTACAGACAGTCCCTAACCAGAAACCAAACAAATAGAACTCAGAGGTCCTAATTTAAACTGATTAACCAACACACTTGTCTTTCTTTGCCCACATTCTCTTTACCATCACAGCACTTACTTTAGCCTTCAGTTTAAACTTTTAAAATTATAAAAAATTGATTGTAAATTAATTTAAAACAGTTAAGAATAGAAAATGATTATCACACCAATAAAAACAAGGAATAATAATCACAACAATAAAAACAAGGAAAATGATATAAAATGAAAGTACAGTGCAAACAGTTCAGACGTAGCACAGTGCTCATTCAACAAATGCACAGCTAAACAGATGAGTTTTGAGTCTGGATTTAAATGTGGCTAATGTTTTAGCACATCTGATCTCTTCTGGAAGCTGGTTCCAACTGTGTGCGGCATAATAGCTAAAAGCGGACTCCCCTTGTTTTGCGTGAGCCCTTGGTATTTCTAACTGACTCAATCCTAATGATCTGAGTGGTGTGTTAGGTTTATATTCAGTGAGCATATCTGCAATGTATTTGGGTCCTAGGCCATTTAGTGATTTACAATTATAAACGAGTAAAACTTTAAAATCAATCCTAAATGTAACTGGAAGCCAGTGTAAGGACCTGAGGACTGGTGTGATATGCTCAGATTTCTGGAGCGTTCTGGATGGGCTGTAGTCATTTGGAGATAAGGCTAGGTAAATCTGGGTATCATAGCTGTGCAATTTGGTTCTTCCTCATTATCTGACTTAGTGGGAGCATATAGAAGCTGAACAAGAGCAGTGCAACAATTGAGCCTTGTGGGACTCCGCATGTCATGGACGCCCACTTCGACTTATGCTCTCCTATACTCACCTAATAACCTCTCCCTTCTAAGTATGACCTGAACCATTTGAGTACCATCCCAGAAAGCCCGACCCAGTTTTCCAGTCTCTCTGGAAGTATGTTATGATCGACAGTGTCAAATGCAGCACTAAGATCTAGTAGTACCAGCACTGATATTTTGCCAGAATCAGAATGAAGGCGAATATCATTTATTATCTTAATGAGTGCTGTCTCTGTGCTGTGATGCGCTCGGAAACCAGATTGAAAATTGTCCAGATATCCATTTGAGTTTAAGCAGTTGTTCAGCTGATTAAAAACTACCTTTTCAATAATCTTACTTATGAAAGGAATATTTGATATTGGTCTATAGTTGCTCAATATGGTGTTATCAAGTTTGCGCTTTTGCAGAAGGGGCTTAACAATTGCAGTTTTCATGGAGTTTGGAAAAGTCCCAGAAAGAAGTGAGGCGTTCCACTTTTAAGAGATCTGCTTCCAAACAGTTAAACACACTTTTGAAAAAAGTTGTGGGAAGTGTGTCAAGATAGCAGGTTGACGATTTAAAGTGCTGTACTATTTCTTCCAATATTTTGCTATCAATTGCTTCAAAAACAGACATATTTACTTCTTTTTGAAATTGCGGTTGAATCTGTGTGACCTCTGCATAACTGGAAGATGTGCCAATCTCCTTTCTGATATTATTGATCTTCTCAGAAAAGAAGGAAGCAAACTCATTGCATTTGTTGTCGGAAAGCATTTCACTGGGAATCTGATTTGGGGGGGTTTTCTAGTCTCTCAACAGTAGCAAAAAAGTGTGAGTGTTGTTTAAGTTACTGTTTATAAGGTTTGAGAAGAAGGTCTGTAGTGAATTTCGAGTTTCGTCTTCTGCCACATGCGCTCAGCTTTTCTGCATTGTCTTTTCATACTCTGAACTGCTGTTGATTTTCTCCATGTTGATTTTTGTCTGCCATTCTTATTGCAGATTTTCACGGGGGCAATATCATCAATAACATTCTTAACTTTTGAGTTAAAGGAATCAAGGAGAAGATCAACAGAGTCTTCAGAAATGCTTGGTGTTGAAGATATAGCCTCCATAAATAGCACACTAGTGTTCTCGTTAATGCAGCTCTTTCTGACAGAGACAGATCTAGATTCAGTGGTAACAGAGATCAATATATCAAAGAAAATACAGAAGTGATCAGATAGTGCTACATCCTTAATAACAATGGATGAAATGTTTAGACCTCTACTGACGATTGTGTGTGGGTCCATGCACATGCTGAATCAGGTCAAAAGTGTTTAAAGCAGTTATAATTTCTGTAGTAGTTTTGATTTCTGCATTATCTATGTGAATATTGAAATCCCCTGCAATAGCAAAACAGTCAAACAGTCTCTGAGGAAATCATTGATAACAGTTCTGTGAAATCATCAACAAAGGCTGGAGAGTATTTTGGAGGCCTGTAAATAATGATAAACAGAATACGCGGAGCACCTTTCAGCACAATACCTAGATATTCAAAAGACAAGTACTGACCAAATGACACTTGCTTGCATTGATAGACATCTTTAAAAAGATCAGCTACACCTCCACCTCTCCTAATAGTCCTGCAGACACTTATAAAATTAAAGTTAAGAGGGGCTTTTTCATTTAGCACTGTTGCACTGCAGCTGTCTTCTAGCCATGTTTCGGTTAGAAACATAAAATCCAGGTTGTTTGTGGTTATTAAGTCATTGATCAGAAATTATTTATTTTTTAGTGAGCGAATGTTTAAAAATGCTAGCTTGACGGCATTATTTTGTGTCTCAGCAATCTCAGTTTGAAGCATTAGGCCGCAGATTAGATGAGTCAGCCGTATGGCTTGAGAAGGCCTTAGACTTTCTATCACGTGATAGAACAGAGATAGAGAGAGCTACAGGCACACTGGGTTCCCGCTTGTTCTGTTAAAAAATTTAAAAGTTGCTATCATAGCGGGGACCCAACACACATCACTGAGAGTAGCTATCAGTTGTTTTTGGTTCACCTACAGCCGATGGAGTAGGGTTTGGGCCCTGGCGTTGTAGTAGCGGTCGAAATGCTTTCACGGGAGGAGGAGGATGAGCTGGGTCCACAGGCTTTGGTGGTTGGGGGACCCTCCGTTTTTTAGTTGATATCTGGGGGCTTCCAGTGAAAGAGTGGGAGAGTTTGGTCCCAGTATATACCAGTTCCTCCATTTTCTGTGAGAAGCTTAGAAGTGGAGATGCTGGAGAGAGGGAAAGTGTGTCTGGTGAGCGGGGCTCTGGCTCTGGTGTTTCTGGTGGCTGTGATATGTCATCCTGGCTTCCCTGGCTGTTTTCCAGAAAGTCGTCCTTGGGTGCTGAGTCTTGGAGCTGTCGCAGTCTGTCTGTGATGAGCTCTGTGGGCAGGGCTCAGCCGGGATAGTTTCTATGAGCCAAGTTTGTTGTGGCTGCGTGGCGTTATCAGTGTCCTTGTGGGATTCTTCAACAACATGATGACTCTGAAGCTGATATGAAGTCCTGTGGTCACTCATATTCTGTCCAGGTGAGTGTGTGCCATTCAGGTTAAGTGGATTGGCACAAATCACTGAAGGATGACGGATGGAGAAATAGATATTGTCCTTTAGCACTCGTGCACCAAGTTTGTTTGGGTGGAGGCCATCCAGTTTAAACAGTTATCTATGGCCCCAGAAAATATTGAAGTTGTCGATTAAGTTGATTCCTTTTATAACACAGGGTTTTTGTAGCCATGTATTCAGCCCAAGAGACCGTGAAAACATGTTCATTCCCCTTGCTGGTAGTGGTCCACTGATGAACGACTGAATTTCAAGTCTTTGAAGTGTTTCAAAGAGTTCACTGAAATCCTTCTTAAGAAGTTCTGACTGCTCCTTCCGAATATCATTCTTCCCCACATGGATGATGACTCGATTTGCAGTCTTGTGCTGTGCTTCATCAGAATTTTCCGAAGTTCCTTGTTCACATCAGAGACAGTTGTTTGAGGAAAGCAGCTTGTAGTTATAGTCCTGCTACTGATGTTTCTGATAATAGAGTTGCCCACTATCAGAGTCCTGGGCTCGGCTGTGCTCTGAGCTGAGTGCCGCTGTCTGCTCGACCTCGAGTGCCTGTTAGTAGCAATGTTAGCTGCTGGCTGATTCGATCCATGTTTTGTCACATTTGTGGATTCCTCACCCACATTCATTAATACTTCAAATCTGTTCTCAAGATTTATAGGGGGTGGTAGAATACCAGTGTTTGCAAGCCTTGTCATAGCCCTATCTGGGGTAGGGGATGCTACCGCAGCAATATGAGATACTCGTGATAATCTGATGTCTCGAGAGCCTTTGGGTCTCGCTCCCTGTTTGTGCCATCGATTAGTCTGTCGATCAATTTCGGCTTGTTCCTCTACACTTGGTATAAACTGTTGAGATTCACAGGACTCCCCGGCTGTATGCTGAGAGGGTCCGTGATGACGATCTACTGTGTGTTCCACCTGTTTTGGAAGTCCAGCAAGTAACTTTGTTTCAAGAACCGTAATCCTTTGTAGCAGTCTGTGGCAGTTCATGCAGCAAGTGGATTCCACAAGAGGCATTTCTTTCTCGTCTGTTTGAACATGGACAACTGTGTTTTCCCTTCTCCGGAATGCAAGCTGTTGGCAGTGGGAGGCAAAGATTCTTTTTTTTCTTCTAGTCCCGAAAAGTTTTTAGTTTTAGTGTTTCTGCCAAAAATGTGTTGTTTGAGCACTGTGCTGGTCTGCTGAAGTTAAAATCTTTAAAAAATCTGAGAAAAGTACCTAAGGAGGGAACAAAGCGCACAGCAGGAAGCAAGAGCGTCTGAACAATAGCGAAGCCGGGAAGCAATCTGAGCCGCAAAATCTTCATATATTATTTATAGAATCCTCACAGCTTGTCTAAGCTTGTTAACAAGCAAAATCAATGAAGGAAAGAAGAGAACAGGAAAAAAAAGAGACAAACAGAATCTCAAGAACTACAACTGACTGCAGCCACAGCCTTAGATGAATTCAGTTGAAGATAAAAGACATTAAATCTCTGAAGATCTCAGTAGAGGAGGATTAAACAACTCCACAAACAGAATCACCAGCTTCACTCATTACTAACCAGACTGACTTTATTTCTGTTAGAGGTCTACAGAAGTTCTTATTGAGAATTAACAGGGGTTTAAATCTGACATTTGTTTTATTTGAAGTCACTATAATAGTGACTGGTGTTTCCAATAGTTGGACTCTTAACTCTGGTGTTTGATGGACTTTCTGTTTTTTAGTTGATATCTGGGGGCTTCCAGCGAAAGAGTGGGAGAGTTTGGTCCCAGTATATACCAGTTCCTCCATTTTCTGTGAGAATTTTCATTTCATGAGAACGAAACATCTCTCGTGTACTTAAGCTTTGCTGTTAAAATTGCAAAAAACAACATTCTCTCACTGAGAAAGAAGCTTTTCAGCATCTGTGGTCTTTTTTTCTCTTCATTTGCTAAGTTGCACAAAACACAGCATTAGTGTTCTTAGATGGTCTAAACAAGTGATTCTGTCCATTGAAGCTCTAACATGACTTGCTCTGCAAAAAAACTCTTACTCGTGAAAATCTATCTTATGTATTGCAAAAACATTTCATTTCATGAGAAACATCTTTCATTTAATTAAGCTTTACTGTTAAAATTGCAAAAAACAACTTTCTCTCACTGAGATAGAAGCTTTTCAGCATCTGTGGCCTTTTTTTCTTCATTTGCACTAAACACAGCATTAGTGTTCTTAGAAGGTCTA
Organism: Barbus barbus; assembly: GCF_936440315.1. Lineage (NCBI taxonomy): Eukaryota > Metazoa > Chordata > Actinopteri > Cypriniformes > Cyprinidae > Barbus > Barbus barbus. Next base: position 1,806,661 of record NC_136747.1, on the reverse strand, counting down.
AACAAGTGATTCTGTCCATTGAAGCTCTAACATGACTTGCTCTGCAAAAAAACTCTTACTCGTGAAAATCTGTCTTATGTATTGCAAAAACATTTCATTTCATGAGAAACATCTTTCATTTAATTAAGCTTTACTGTTAAAATTGCAAAAAACAACTTTCTCTCACTGAGATAGAAGCTTTTCAGCATCTGTGGCCTTTTTTTCTTCATTTGCACAAAACACAGCATTAGTGTTCTTAGAAGCTCTGGTCAAGTGATTCTGTCCATTGAAGCTCTAACATGACTTGCTCTGCAAAAAACCTCTAACTCATGAAAATCTGTCTTATGCATTGCAAATAACATTTCATTTCATGAGAAAGAAACATCTTTCATGTACTTAAGCTTTACGGTCAAAATTGCAAAAAACAAATTTCTCTCGCTGAGAAAGAAGCTTTTCAGCATCTGTGGCCTTTTTATCTCTTCATTTGCTAAGTTGCACTAAACACAGCATTAGTGTTCTTAGAAGGTCTAAACAAGTGATTCTGTCCCTTGACGCTCTAAGATGACTTGCTCTGCAAAAAAAAGTCTACCTCATGAAAATCTGTATTCTGAATTGCAAATAACATTTCATTTCATGAGAACGAAACATCTCTCGTGTATTTAAGCTTTGCTGTTAAAATTGCAAAAAACAACTTTCTCTCACTGAGAAAGAAGCTTTTCAGCATCTGTGGCCTTTTTTTCTTCATTTGGACTAAACACAGCATTAGTGTTCTTAGAAGGTCTAAACAAGTGATTCTGTCCATTGAAGCTCTAAGATGACTTGCTCTGCAAAAAAAGTCTACCTCATGAAAATCTGTATTCTGCATTGCAAATAACATTTCATTTCAAGAGAATGAAACATTTCTCGTGTATTTAAGCTTTGCTGTTAAAATTGCAAAAAACAACTTTCTGTCACTGAAAAAGAAGCGTTTCAGCATCTGTGGCCTTTTTTTCTTCATTTGCACTAAACACAGCATTAATGTTCTTAGAAGGTCTAAACAAGTGATTCTGTCCACTGAAGCTCTAACATTACTTACTCTGCAAAATAATTCTAACTCATGAAAATCTGTCTTATGAATTGCAAATAACATTTCACTTCATGAGAACGAAACATCTCTCGTGTATTTAAGCTTTGCTGTTAAAATTGCAAAAAACAACTTTCTCTCACTGAGAAAGAAGCTTTTCAGCATCTGTGGCCTTTTTATCTCTTCATTTGCTAAGTTGCACAAAACACAGCATTAGTGTTTTTAGATGGTCTAAACAAGTGTTTCTGTCCATTGAAGCTCTAAGATGACTTGCTCTGCAAAAAAAGTCTACCTCATGAAAATCTGTATTCTGCATTGCAAATAACATTTAATTTAATGAGAAAGAAACGGTACATGTACTTAAGCTTTACTGTTAAAATTGCAAAAAACAAATTTCTCTCGCTGAGAAAGAAGCTTTTCAGCATCTGTGGCCTTTTTATCTCTTCATTTGCTAAGTTGCACAAAACACAGCATTAGTGCTTTTAGATGGTCTAAACAAGTGTTTCTGTCCATTGAAGCTCTAACATGACTTGCTCTGCAAAAAAAGTCTACCTCAAGAAAATCTGTATTCTGCATTGCAAATAACATTTCATTACAAGAGAATGAAACATTTCTCGTGTATTTAAGCTTTGCTGTTAAAATTGCAAAAAACAACTTTCTGTCACTGAAAAAGAAGCGTTTCAGCATCTGTGGCCTTTTTTTCTTCATTTGCACTAAACACAGCATTAGTGTTCTTAGAAGGTCTAAACAAGTGATTCTGTCCATTGAAGCTCTAAGATGACTTGCTCTGCAAAAAAAGTCTACCTCATGAAAATCTGTATTCTGCATTGCAAATAACATTTCATTTCAAGAGAACGAAACATTTCTCGTGTATTTAAGCTTTGCTGTTAAAATTGCAAAAAACAACTTTCTGTCACTGAAAAAGAAGCGTTTCAGCATTTGTGGCCTTTTTTTCTTCATTTGCACTAAACACAGCATTAGTGTTCTTAGAAGGTCTGAACAAGTGATTCTGTCCATTGAAGCTCTAAGATGACTTGCTCTGCAAAAAAAAGTCTACCTCATGAAAATCTGTATTCTGAATTGCAAATAACATTTCATTTCATGAGAACGAAACATCTCTCGTGTATTTAAGCTTTGCTGTTAAAATTGCAAAAAACAACTTTCTCTCACTGAGAAAGAAGCTTTTCAGCATCTGTGGCCTTTTTTTCTTCATTTGGACTAAACACAGCATTAGTGTTCTTAGAAAGTCTAAACAAGTGATTCTGTCCATTGAAGCTCTAACATGACTTGCTCTGCAAAAAAACTCTAACTCATGAAAATCTGTCTTATGCATTGCAAATAACATTTCATTTCATGAGAAAGAAACATCTTTCATGTACTTAAGCTTTACGGTCAAAATTGCAAAAAACAACTTTCTCTCACTGAGAAAGAAGCTTTTCAGCATCTGTTGCCTTTTATCTCTTCATTTGTTTAGTTGCACTAAACACAGCATTAGTGTTCTTAGAAGGTCTAAACAATTGATTCTGTCCATTGAAGCTCTAACATGACTTGCTCTGCAAAAAAAGTCTACCTCATGAAAATCTGTATTCTGCATTGCAAATAACATTTCATTTCAAGAGAATGAAACATTTCTCATGTATTTAAGCTTTGCTGTTAAAATTGCAAAAAACAACTTTCTGTCACTGAAAAAGAAGCGTTTCAGCATCTGTGGCCTTTTTTTCTTCATTTGCACTAAACACAGCATTAGTGTTCTTAGAAGGTCTAAACAAGTGATTCTGTCCATTGAAGCTCTAAGATGACTTGCTCTGCAAAAAAAGTCTACCTCATGAAAATCTGTATTCTGCATTGCAAATAACATTTCATTTCAAGAGAATGAAACATTTCTCGTGTATTTAAGCTTTGCTGTTAAAATTGCAAAAAACAACTTTCTGTCACTGAAAAAGAAGCGTTTCAGCATCTGTGGCCTTTTTTTCTTCATTTGCACTAAACACAGCATTAGTGTTCTTAGAAGGTCTAAACAAGTGATTCTGTCCACTGAAGCTCTAACATTACTTACTCTGCAAAATAACTCTAACTCATGAAAATCTGTCTTATGAATTGCAAATAACATTTCATTTCATGAGAAAGAAACAGCTTTCATGTACTTAAGCTTTACTGTTAAAATTGCAAAAAACAACTTTATCTCACTGAGAAAGAATCTTTTCAGCATCTGTGCCCTTTTTTTCTTCATTTGCACTAAACACAGCATTAGTGTTCTTAGAAGGTCTAAACAAGTGATTCTGTCCATTGAAGCTCTAACATGACTTGCTCTGCAAAAAAAGTCTACCTCATGAAAATCTGTATTCTGCATTGCAAATAACATTTAATTTAATGAGAAAGAAACTGTACATGTACTTAAGCTTTACTGTTAAAATTGCAAAAAACAAATTTCTCTCGCTGAGAAAGAAGCTTTTCAGCATCTGTGGCCTTTTTATCTCTTCATTTGCTAAGTTGCACTAAACACAGCATTAGTGTTCTTAGAAGGTCTAAACAAGTGATTCTGTCCCTTGACGCTCTAAGATGACTTGCTCTGCAAAAAAAAGTCTACCTCATGAAAATCTGTATTCTGAATTGCAAATAACATTTCATTTCATGAGAACGAAACATCTCTCGTGTATTTAAGCTTTGCTGTTAAAATTGCAAAAAACAACTTTCTCTCACTGAGAAAGAAGCTTTTCAGCATCTGTGGCCTTTTTTTCTTCATTTGGACTAAACACAGCATTAGTGTTCTTAGAAGGTCTAAACAAGTGATTCTGTCCATTGAAGCTCTAAGATGACTTGCTCTGCAAAAAAAGTCTACCTCATGAAAATCTGTATTCTGCATTGCAAATAACATTTCATTTCAAGAGAATGAAACATTTCTCGTGTATTTAAGCTTTGCTGTTAAAATTGCAAAAAACAACTTTCTGTCACTGAAAAAGAAGCGTTTCAGCATCTGTGGCCTTTTTTTCTTCATTTGCACTAAACACAGCATTAATGTTCTTAGAAGGTCTAAACAAGTGATTCTGTCCACTGAAGCTCTAACATTACTTACTCTGCAAAATAATTCTAACTCATGAAAATCTGTCTTATGAATTGCAAATAACATTTCACTTCATGAGAACGAAACATCTCTCGTGTATTTAAGCTTTGCTGTTAAAATTGCAAAAAACAACTTTCTCTCACTGAGAAAGAAGCTTTTCAGCATCTGTGGCCTTTTTATCTCTTCATTTGCTAAGTTGCACAAAACACAGCATTAGTGTTTTTAGATGGTCTAAACAAGTGTTTCTGTCCATTGAAGCTCTAAGATGACTTGCTCTGCAAAAAAAGTCTACCTCATGAAAATCTGTATTCTGCATTGCAAATAACATTTCATTTCAAGAGAACGAAACATTTCTCGTGTATTTAAGCTTTGCTGTTAAAATTGCAAAAAACAACTTTCTGTCACTGAAAAAGAAGCGTTTCAGCATCTGTGGCCTTTTTTTCTTCATTTGCACTAAACACAGCATTAGTGTTCTTAGAAGGTCTGAACAAGTGATTCTGTCCATTGAAGCTCTAAGATGACTTGCTCTGCAAAAAAAAGTCTACCTCATGAAAATCTGTATTCTGAATTGCAAATAACATTTCATTTCATGAGAACGAAACATCTCTCGTGTATTTAAGCTTTGCTGTTAAAATTGCAAAAAACAACTTTCTCTCACTGAGAAAGAAGCTTTTCAGCATCTGTGGCCTTTTTTTCTTCATTTGGACTAAACACAGCATTAGTGTTCTTAGAAAGTCTAAACAAGTGATTCTGTCCATTGAAGCTCTAACATGACTTGCTCTGCAAAAAAACTCTAACTCATGAAAATCTGTCTTATGCATTGCAAATAACATTTCATTTCATGAGAAAGAAACATCTTTCATGTACTTAAGCTTTACGGTCAAAATTGCAAAAAACAACTTTCTCTCACTGAGAAAGAAGCTTTTCAGCATCTGTTGCCTTTTATCTCTTCATTTGTTTAGTTGCACTAAACACAGCATTAGTGTTCTTAGAAGGTCTAAACAATTGATTCTGTCCATTGAAGCTCTAACATGACTTGCTCTGCCAAAAATCTCTAACTCATGAAAATCTGTATTCTGAATTGCAAATAACATTTCATTTCATGAGAACGAAACATCTCTCGTGTATTTAAGCTTTGCTGTTAAAATTGCAAAAAACAACTTTCTCTCACTGAGAAAGAAGCTTTTCAGCATCTGTGGCCTTTTTTTCTTCATTTGCACTAAACACAGCATTAGTGTTCTTAGAAAGTCTAAACAAGTGATTCTGTCCATTGAAGCTCTAACATGACATGCTCTGCAAAAAAACTCTAACTCATGAAAATCTGTATTCTGCATTGCAAATAACATTTAATTTAATGAGAAAGAAACGGTACATGTACTTAAGCTTTACTGTTAAAATTGCAAAAAACAAATTTCTCTCGCTGAGAAAGAAGCTTTTCAGCATCTGTGGCCTTTTTATCTCTTCATTTGCTAAGTTGCACAAAACTCAGCATTAGTGCTTTTAGATGGTCTAAACAAGTGTTTCTGTCCATTGAAGCTCTAACATGACTTGCTCTGCAAAAAAAGTCTACCTCATGAAAATCTGTATTCTGCATTGCAAATAACATTTAATTTAATGAGAAAGAAACGGTACATGTACTTAAGCTTTACTGTTAAAATTGCAAAAAACAAATTTCTCTCGCTGAGAAAGAAGCTTTTCAGCATCTGTGGCCTTTTTATCTCTTCATTTGCTAAGTTGCACAAAACACAGCATTAGTGCTTTTAGATGGTCTAAACAAGTGTTTCTGTCCATTGAAGCTCTAACATGACTTGCTCTGCAAAAAAAGTCTACCTCATGAAAATCTGTATTCTGCATTGCAAATAACATTTCATTACAAGAGAATGAAACATTTCTCGTGTATTTAAGCTTTGCTGTTAAAATTGCAAAAAACAACTTTCTGTCACTGAAAAAGAAGCGTTTCAGCATCTGTGGCCTTTTTTTCTTCATTTGCACTAAACACAGCATTAGTGTTCTTAGAAGGTCTAAACAAGTGATTCTGTCCATTGAAGCTCTAAGATGACTTGCTCTGCAAAAAAAGTCTACCTCATGAAAATCTGTATTCTGCATTGCAAATAACATTTCATTTCAAGAGAATGAAACATTTCTCGTGTATTTAAGCTTTGCTGTTAAAATTGCAAAAAACAACTTTCTGTCACTGAGAAAGAAGCTTTTCAGCATCTGTGGCCTTTTTTTCTTCATTTGCACTAAACACAGCATTAGTGTTCTTAGAAGGTCTAAACAAGTGATTCTGTCCATTGAAGCTCTAACATGACTTGCTCTGCAAAAAAACTAACTCATGAAAATCTGTATTCTGCATTGCAAATAACATTAAATTTAATGAGAAAGAAACGGTACATGAACTTAAGCTTTACTGTTAAAATTGCAAAAGACTAATTTCTCTCGCTGAGAAAGAAGCTTTTCAGCATCTGTGGCCTTTTTATCTCTTCATTTGCTAAGTTGCACAAAACACAGCATTAGTGCTTTTAGATGGTCTAAACAAGTGATTCTGTCCATTGAAGCTCTAAGATGACTTGCTCTGCAAAAAAAGTCTACCTCATGACAATCTGTATTCTGCATTGCAAATAACATTTCATTTCAAGAGAACGAAACATTTCTCGCGTATTTAAGCTTTGCTGTTAAAATTGCAAAAAACAACTTTCTGTCACTGAAAAAGAAGCGTTTCAGCATCTGTGGCCTTTTTTTCTTCATTTGCACTAAACACAGCATTATAGTTCTTAGAAGGTCTAAACAAGTGATTCTGTCCACTGAAGCTCTAACATTACTTTGCAAAATAACTCTAACTCATGAAAATCTGTCTTATGAATTGCAAATAACATTTCATTTCATGAGAAAGAAACAGCTTTCATGTACTTAAGCTTTACTGTTAAAATTGCAAAAAACAACTTTATCTCACTGAGAAAGAATCTTTTCAGCATCAGTGCCCTTTTTTTCTTCATTTGCACTAAACACAGCATTAGTGTTCTTAGAAGGTCTAAACAAGTGATTCTGTCCATTGAAGCTCTAACATGACTTGCTCTGCAAAAAAACTAACTCATGAAAATCTGTATTCTGCATTGCAAATAACATTTCATTTAATGAGAAAGAAACGGTACATGAACTTAAGCTTTACTGTTAAAATTGCAAAAGACTAATTTCTCTCGCTGAGAAAGAAGCTTTTCAGCATCTGTGGCCTTTTTATCTCTTCATTTGCTCAGTTGCACAAAACACAGCATTAGTGCTTTTAGATGGTCTAAACAAGTGATTCTGTCCATTGAAGCTCTAAGATGACTTGCTCTGCAAAAAAAAGTCTACCTCATGAAAATCTGTATTCTGAATTGCAAATAACATTTCATTTCATGAGAACGAAACATCTCTCGTGTATTTAAGCTTTGCTGTTAAAATTGCAAAAAACAACTTTCTCTCACTGAGAAAGAAGCTTTTCAGCATCTGTGGCCTTTTTTTCTTCATTTGGACTAAACACAGCATTAGTGTTCTTAGAAAGTCTAAACAAGTGATTCTGTCCATTGAAGCTCTAACATGACTTGCTCTGCAAAAAAACTCTAACTCATGAAAATCTGTCTTATGCATTGCAAATAACATTTCATTTCATGAGAAAGAAACATCTTTCATGTACGCTTTACGGTCAAAATTGCAAAAAACAACTTTATCTCACTGACAAAGAAGCTTTTCAGCATCTGTTGCCTTTTATCTCTTCATTTGTTTAGTTGCACTAAACACAGCATTAGTGTTCTTAGAAGGTCTAAACAATTGATTCTGTCCATTGAAGCTCTAACATGACTTGCTCTGCCAAAAATCTCTAACTCATGAAAATCTGTATTCTGCATTGCAAATAACATTTCATTTCAAGAGAATGAAACATTTCTCATGTATTTAAGCTTTGCTGTTAAAATTGCAAAAAACAACTTTCTGTCACTGAAAAAGAAGCGTTTCAGCATCTGTGGCCTTTTTTTCTTCATTTGCACTAAACACAGCATTAGTGTTCTTAGAAAGTCTAAACAAGTGATTCTGTCCATTGAAGCTCTAACATGACTTGCTCTGCAAAAAAACTCTAACTCATGAAAATCTGTATTCTGCATTGCAAATAACATTTAATTTACTGAGAAAGAAACGGTACATGTACTTAAGCTTTACTGTTAAAATTGCAAAAAACAAATTTCTCTCGCTGAGAAAGAAGCTTTTCAGCATCTGTGGCCTTTTTATCTCTTCATTTGCTAAGTTGCACAAAACACAGCATTAGTGCTTTTAGATGGTCTAAACAAGTGTTTCTGTCCATTGAAGCTCTAACATGACTTGCTCTGCAAAAAAACTCTAACTCATGAAAATCTGTATTCTGCATTGCAAATAACATTTAATTTAATGAGAAAGAAACATCTCTCGTGTATTTAAGCTTTGCTGTTAAAATTGCAAAAAACAACTTTCTGTCACTGAAAAAGAAGCGTTTCAGCATCTGTGGCCTTTTTTTCTTCATTTGCACTAAACACAGCATTAGTGTTCTTAGAAGGTCTGAACAAGTGATTCTGTCCATTGAAGCTCTAAGATGACTTGCTCTGCAAAAAAAAGTCTACCTCATGAAAATCTGTATTCTGAATTGCAAATAACATTTCATTTCATGAGAACGAAACATCTCTCGTGTATTTAAGCTTTGCTGTTAAAATTGCAAAAAACAACTTTCTCTCACTGAGAAAGAAGCTTTTCAGCATCTGTTGCCTTTTATCTCTTCATTTGTTTAGTTGCACTAAACACAGCATTAGTGTTCTTAGAAGGTCTAAACAATTGATTCTGTCCATTGAAGCTCTAACATGACTTGCTCTGCAAAAAAAGTCTACCTCATGAAAATCTGTATTCTGCATTGCAAATAACATTTCATTTCAAGAGAATGAAACATTTCTCGTGTATTTAAGCTTTGCTGTTAAAATTGCAAAAAACAACTTTCTGTCACTGAAAAAGAAGCGTTTCAGCATCTGTGGCCATTTTGTCTTCATTTGCACTAAACACAGCATTAGTGTTCTTAGAAGGTCTAAACAAGTGATTCTGTCCACTGAAGCTCTAACATTACTTACTCTGCAAAATAACTAACTCATGAAAATCTGTATTCTGCATTGCAAATAACATTTCATTTAATGAGAAAGAAACGGTACATGAACTTAAGCTTTACTGTTAAAATTGCAAAAGACTAATTTCTCTCGCTGAGAAAGAAGCTTTTCAGCATCTGTGGCCTTTTTATCTCTTCATTTGCTAAGTTGCACAAAACACAGCATTAGTGCTTTTAGATGGTCTAAACAAGTGATTCTGTCCATTGAAGCTCTAAGATGACTTGCTCTGCTAAAAAAGTCTACCTCATGAAAATCTGTATTCTGCATTGCAAATAACATTTCATTTCAAGAGAACGAAACATTTCTCGCGTATTTAAGCTTTGCTGTTAAAATTGCAAAAAACAACTTTCTGTCACTGAAAAAGAAGCGTTTCAGCATCTGTGGCCTTTTTTTCTTCATTTGCACTAAACACAGCATTAGTGTTCTTAGAAGGTCTAAACAAGTGATTCTGTCCACTGAAGCTCTAACATTACTTACTCTGCAAAATAACTCTAACTCATGAAAATCTGTCTTATGAATTGCAAATAACATTTCATTTCATGAGAAAGAAACAGCTTTCATGTACTTAAGCTTTACTGTTAAAATTGCAAAAAACAACTTTATCTCACTGAGAAAGAACTTTTCAGCATCTGTGCCCTTTTTTTCTTCATTTGCACTAAACACAGCATTAGTGTTCTTAGAAGGTCTAAACAAGTGATTCTGTCCATTGAAGCTCTAAGATGACTTGCTCTGCAAAAAAACTAACTCATGAAAATCTGTATTCTGCATTGCAAATAACATTTCATTTCAAGAGAATGAAACATTTCTCGTGTATTTAAGCTTTGCTGTTAAAATTGCAAAAAACAACTTTCTGTCACTGAAAAAGAAGCGTTTCAGCATCTGTGGCCTTTTTTTCTTCATTTGCACTAAACACAGCATTAATGTTCTTAGAAGGTCTAAACAAGTGATTCTGTCCACTGAAGCTCTAACATTACTTACTCTGCAAAATAACTCTAACTCATGAAAATCTGTCTTATGAATTGCAAATAACATTTCATTTCATGAGAAAGAAACAGCTTTCATGTACTTAAGCTTTACTGTTAAAATTGCAAAAAACAACTTTATCTCACTGAGAAAGAATCTTTTCAGCATCTGTGCCCTTTTTTTCTTCATTTGCACTAAACACAGCATTAGTGTTCTTAGAAAGTCTAAACAAGTGATTCTGTCCATTGAAGCTCTAACTTGACTTGCTCTGCAAAAAAACTCTAACTCATGAAAATCTGTATTCTGCATTGCAAATAACATTTAATTTAATGAGAAAGAAACGGTACATGTACTTAAGCTTTACTGTTAAAATTGCAAAAAACAAATTTCTCTCGCTGAGAAAGAAGCTTTTCAGCATCTGTGGCCTTTTTATCTCTTCATTTGCTAAGTTGCACAAAACACAGCATTAGTGCTTTTAGATGGTCTAAACAAGTGTTTCTGTCCATTGAAGCTCTAACATGACTTGCTCTGCAAAAAAGTCTACCTCATGAAAATCTGTATTCTGCATTGCAAATAACATTTCATTACAAGAGAATGAAACATTTCTCGTGTATTTAAGCTTTGCTGTTAAAATTGCAAAAAACAACTTTCTGTCACTGAAAAAGAAGCGTTTCAGCATCTGTGGCCTTTTTTTCTTCATTTGCACTAAACACAGCATTAGTGTTCTTAGAAGGTCTAAACAAGTGATTCTGTCCATTGAAGCTCTAAGATGACTTGCTCTGCAAAAAAAGTCTACCTCATGAAAATCTGTATTCTGCATTGCAAATAACATTTCATTTCAAGAGAATGAAACATTTCTCGTGTATTTAAGCTTTGCTGTTAAAATTGCAAAAAACAACTTTCTGTCACTGAAAAAGAAGCGTTTCAGCATCTGTGGCCTTTTTTTCTTCATTTGCACTAAACACAGCATTAATGTTCTTAGAAGGTCTAAACAAGTGATTCTGTCCACTGAAGCTCTAACATTACTTACTCTGCAAAATAACTCTAACTCATGAAAATCTGTCTTATGAATTGCAAATAACATTTCATTTCATGAGAACGAAACATCTCTCGTGTATTTAAGCTTTGCTGTTAAAATTGCAAAAAACAACTTTCTCTCACTGAGAAAGAAGCTTTTCAGAATCTGTGGCCTTTTTATCTCTTCATTTGCTAAGTTGAACAAAACACAGCATTAGTGTTTTTAGATGGTCTAAACAAGTGTTTCTGTCCATTGAAGCTCTAAGATGACTTGCTCTGCAAAAAAAGTCTACCTCATGAAAATCTGTATTCTGCATTGCAAATAACATTTCATTTCAAGAGAACGAAACATTTCTCGTGTATTTAAGCTTTGCTGTTAAAATTGCAAAAAACAACTTTCTGTCACTGAAAATGAAGCGTTTCAGCATCTGTGGCCTTTTTTTCTTCATTTGCACTAAACACAGCATTAGTGTTCTTAGAAGGTCTGAACAAGTGATTCTGTCCATTGAAGCTCTAAGATGACTTGCTCTGCAAAAAAAAGTCTACCTCATGAAAATCTGTATTCTGAATTGCAAATAACATTTCATTTCATGAGAACGAAACATCTCTCGTGTATTTAAGCTTTGCTGTTAAAATTGCAAAAAACAACTTTCTCTCACTGAGAAAGAAGCTTTTCAGCATCTGTGGCCTTTTTTTCTTCATTTGGACTAAACACAGCATTAGTGTTCTTAGAAAGTCTAAACAAGTGATTCTGTCCATTGAAGCTCTAACATGACTTGCTCTGCAAAAAAACTCTAACTCATGAAAATCTGTCTTATGCATTGCAAATAACATTTCATTTCATGAGAAAGAAACATCTTTCATGTACTTAAGCTTTACGGTCAAAATTGCAAAAAACAACTTTCTCTCACTGAGAAAGAAGCTTTTCAGCATCTGTTGCCTTTTATCTCTTCATTTGTTTAGTTGCACTAAACACAGCATTAGTGTTCTTAGAAGGTCTAAACAATTGATTCTGTCCATTGAAGCTCTAACATGACTTGCTCTGCAAAAAAAGTCTACCTCATGAAAATCTGTATTCTGCATTGCAAATAACATTTCATTTCAAGAGAATGAAACATTTCTCATGTATTTAAGCTTTGCTGTTTAAATTGCAAAAAACAACTTTCTGTCACTGAAAAAGAAGCGTTTCAGCATCTGTGGCCTTTTTTTCTTCATTTGCACTAAACACAGCATTAGTGTTCTTAGAAGGTCTAAACAAGTGATTCTGTCCATTGAAGCTCTAACATGACTTGCTCTGCAAAAAAACTAACTCATGAAAATCTGTATTCTGCATTGCAAATAACATTAAATTTAATGAGAAAGAAACGGTACATGAACTTAAGCTTTACTGTTAAAATTGCAAAAGACTAATTTCTCTCGCTGAGAAAGAAGCTTTTCAGCATCTGTGGCCTTTTTATCTCTTCATTTGCTAAGTTGCACAAAACACAGCATTAGTGCTTTTAGATGGTCTAAACAAGTGATTCTGTCCATTGAAGCTCTAAGATGACTTGCTCTGCAAAAAAAGTCTACCTCATGACAATCTGTATTCTGCATTGCAAATAACATTTCATTTCAAGAGAACGAAACATTTCTCGCGTATTTAAGCTTTGCTGTTAAAATTGCAAAAAACAACTTTCTGTCACTGAAAAAGAAGCGTTTCAGCATCTGTGGCCTTTTTTTCTTCATTTGCACTAAACACAGCATTATAGTTCTTAGAAGGTCTAAACAAGTGATTCTGTCCACTGAAGCTCTAACATTACTTTGCAAAATAACTCTAACTCATGAAAATCTGTCTTATGAATTGCAAATAACATTTCATTTCATGAGAAAGAAACAGCTTTCATGTACTTAAGCTTTACTGTTAAAATTGCAAAAAACAACTTTATCTCACTGAGAAAGAATCTTTTCAGCATCAGTGCCCTTTTTTTCTTCATTTGCACTAAACACAGCATTAGTGTTCTTAGAAGGTCTAAACAAGTGATTCTGTCCATTGAAGCTCTAACATGACTTGCTCTGCAAAAAAACTAACTCATGAAAATCTGTATTCTGCATTGCAAATAACATTTCATTTAATGAGAAAGAAACGGTACATGAACTTAAGCTTTACTGTTAAAATTGCAAAAGACTAATTTCTCTCGCTGAGAAAGAAGCTTTTCAGCATCTGTGGCCTTTTTATCTCTTCATTTGCTCAGTTGCACAAAACACAGCATTAGTGCTTTTAGATGGTCTAAACAAGTGATTCTGTCCATTGAAGCTCTAAGATGACTTGCTCTGCAAAAAAAAGTCTACCTCATGAAAATCTGTATTCTGAATTGCAAATAACATTTCATTTCATGAGAACGAAACATCTCTCGTGTATTTAAGCTTTGCTGTTAAAATTGCAAAAAACAACTTTCTGTCACTGAAAAAGAAGCGTTTCAGCATCTGTGGCCTTTTTTTCTTCATTTGCACTAAACACAGCATTATAGTTCTTAGAAGGTCTAAACAAGTGATTCTGTCCACTGAAGCTCTAACATTACTTTGCAAAATAACTCTAACTCATGAAAATCTGTCTTATGAATTGCAAATAACATTTCATTTCATGAGAAAGAAACAGCTTTCATGTACTTAAGCTTTACTGTTAAAATTGCAAAAAACAACTTTATCTCACTGAGAAAGAATCTTTTCAGCATCAGTGCCCTTTTTTTCTTCATTTGCACTAAACACAGCATTAGTGTTCTTAGAAGGTCTAAACAAGTGATTCTGTCCATTGAAGCTCTAACATGACTTGCTCTGCAAAAAAACTAACTCATGAAAATCTGTATTCTGCATTGCAAATAACATTTCATTTAATGAGAAAGAAACGGTACATGAACTTAAGCTTTACTGTTAAAATTGCAAAAGACTAATTTCTCTCGCTGAGAAAGAAGCTTTTCAGCATCTGTGGCCTTTTTATCTCTTCATTTGCTCAGTTGCACAAAACACAGCATTAGTGCTTTTAGATGGTCTAAACAAGTGATTCTGTCCATTGAAGCTCTAAGATGACTTGCTCTGCAAAAAAAAGTCTACCTCATGAAAATCTGTATTCTGAATTGCAAATAACATTTCATTTCATGAGAACGAAACATCTCTCGTGTATTTAAGCTTTACTGTTAAAATTGCAAAAGACTAATTTCTCTCGCTGAGAAAGAAGCTTTTCAGCATCTGTGGCCTTTTTATCTCTTCATTTGCTAAGTTGCACAAAACACAGCATTAGTGCTTTTAGATGGTCTAAACAAGTGATTCTGTCCATTGAAGCTCTAAGATGACTTGCTCTGCTAAAAAAGTCTACCTCATGAAAATCTGTATTCTGCATTGCAAATAACATTTCATTTCAAGAGAACGAAACATTTCTCGCGTATTTAAGCTTTGCTGTTAAAATTGCAAAAAACAACTTTCTGTCACTGAAAAAGAAGCGTTTCAGCATCTGTGGCCTTTTTTTCTTCATTTGCACTAAACACAGCATTAGTGTTCTTAGAAGGTCTAAACAAGTGATTCTGTCCACTGAAGCTCTAACATTACTTACTCTGCAAAATAACTCTAACTCATGAAAATCTGTCTTATGAATTGCAAATAACATTTCATTTCATGAGAAAGAAACAGCTTTCATGTACTTAAGCTTTACTGTTAAAATTGCAAAAAACAACTTTATCTCACTGAGAAAGAACTTTTCAGCATCTGTGCCCTTTTTTTCTTCATTTGCACTAAACACAGCATTAGTGTTCTTAGAAGGTCTAAACAAGTGATTCTGTCCATTGAAGCTCTAAGATGACTTGCTCTGCAAAAAAACTAACTCATGAAAATCTGTATTCTGCATTGCAAATAACATTTCATTTCAAGAGAATGAAACATTTCTCGTGTATTTAAGCTTTGCTGTTAAAATTGCAAAAAACAACTTTCTGTCACTGAAAAAGAAGCGTTTCAGCATCTGTGGCCTTTTTTTCTTCATTTGCACTAAACACAGCATTAATGTTCTTAGAAGGTCTAAACAAGTGATTCTGTCCACTGAAGCTCTAACATTACTTACTCTGCAAAATAACTCTAACTCATGAAAATCTGTCTTATGAATTGCAAATAACATTTCATTTCATGAGAAAGAAACAGCTTTCATGTACTTAAGCTTTACTGTTAAAATTGCAAAAAACAACTTTATCTCACTGAGAAAGAATCTTTTCAGCATCTGTGCCCTTTTTTTCTTCATTTGCACTAAACACAGCATTAGTGTTCTTAGAAAGTCTAAACAAGTGATTCTGTCCATTGAAGCTCTAACTTGACTTGCTCTGCAAAAAAACTCTAACTCATGAAAATCTGTATTCTGCATTGCAAATAACATTTAATTTAATGAGAAAGAAACGGTACATGTACTTAAGCTTTACTGTTAAAATTGCAAAAAACAAATTTCTCTCGCTGAGAAAGAAGCTTTTCAGCATCTGTGGCCTTTTTATCTCTTCATTTGCTAAGTTGCACAAAACACAGCATTAGTGCTTTTAGATGGTCTAAACAAGTGTTTCTGTCCATTGAAGCTCTAACATGACTTGCTCTGCAAAAAAACTCTAACTCATGAAAATCTGTATTCTGCATTGCAAATAACATTTAATTTAATGAGAAAGAAACGGTACATGTACTTAAGCTTTACTGTTAAAATTGCAAAAAACTAATTTCTCTCGCTGAGAAAGAAGCTTTTCAGCATCTGTGGCCTTTTTATCTCTTCATTTGCTAAGTTGCACAAAACACAGCATTAGTGCTTTTAGATGGTCTAAACAAGTGTTTCTGTCCATTGAAGCTCTAACATGACTTGCTCTGCAAAAAAGTCTACCTCATGAAAATCTGTATTCTGCATTGCAAATAACATTTCATTACAAGAGAATGAAACATTTCTCGTGTATTTAAGCTTTGCTGTTAAAATTGCAAAAAACAACTTTCTGTCACTGAAAAAGAAGCGTTTCAGCATCTGTGGCCTTTTTTTCTTCATTTGCACTAAACACAGCATTAGTGTTCTTAGAAGGTCTAAACAAGTGATTCTGTCCATTGAAGCTCTAAGATGACTTGCTCTGCAAAAAAAGTCTACCTCATGAAAATCTGTATTCTGCATTGCAAATAACATTTCATTTCAAGAGAATGAAACATTTCTCGTGTATTTAAGCTTTGCTGTTAAAATTGCAAAAAACAACTTTCTGTCACTGAAAAAGAAGCGTTTCAGCATCTGTGGCCTTTTTTTCTTCATTTGCACTAAACACAGCATTAATGTTCTTAGAAGGTCTAAACAAGTGATTCTGTCCACTGAAGCTCTAACATTACTTACTCTGCAAAATAACTCTAACTCATGAAAATCTGTCTTATGAATTGCAAATAACATTTCATTTCATGAGAACGAAACATCTCTCGTGTATTTAAGCTTTGCTGTTAAAATTGCAAAAAACAACTTTCTCTCACTGAGAAAGAAGCTTTTCAGAATCTGTGGCCTTTTTATCTCTTCATTTGCTAAGTTGAACAAAACACAGCATTAGTGTTTTTAGATGGTCTAAACAAGTGTTTCTGTCCTTTGAAGCTCTAAGATGACTTGCTCTGCAAAAAAAGTCTACCTCATGAAAATCTGTATTCTGCATTGCAAATAACATTTCATTTCAAGAGAACGAAACATTTCTCGTGTATTTAAGCTTTGCTGTTAAAATTGCAAAAAACAACTTTCTGTCACTGAAAATGAAGCGTTTCAGCATCTGTGGCCTTTTTTTCTTCATTTGCACTAAACACAGCATTAGTGTTCTTAGAAGGTCTGAACAAGTGATTCTGTCCATTGAAGCTCTAAGATGACTTGCTCTGCAAAAAAAAGTCTACCTCATGAAAATCTGTATTCTGAATTGCAAATAACATTTCATTTCATGAGAACGAAACATCTCTCGTGTATTTAAGCTTTGCTGTTAAAATTGCAAAAAACAACTTTCTCTCACTGAGAAAGAAGCTTTTCAGCATCTGTGGCCTTTTTTTCTTCATTTGGACTAAACACAGCATTAGTGTTCTTAGAAAGTCTAAACAAGTGATTCTGTCCATTGAAGCTCTAACATGACTTGCTCTGCAAAAAAACTCTAACTCATGAAAATCTGTCTTATGCATTGCAAATAACATTTCATTTCATGAGAAAGAAACATCTTTCATGTACTTAAGCTTTACGGTCAAAATTGCAAAAAACAACTTTCTCTCACTGAGAAAGAAGCTTTTCAGCATCTGTTGCCTTTTATCTCTTCATTTGTTTAGTTGCACTAAACACAGCATTAGTGTTCTTAGAAGGTCTAAACAATTGATTCTGTCCATTGAAGCTCTAACATGACTTGCTCTGCAAAAAAAGTCTACCTCATGAAAATCTGTATTCTGCATTGCAAATAACATTTCATTTCAAGAGAATGAAACATTTCTCATGTATTTAAGCTTTGCTGTTTAAATTGCAAAAAACAACTTTCTGTCACTGAAAAAGAAGCGTTTCAGCATCTGTGGCCTTTTTTTCTTCATTTGCACTAAACACAGCATTAGTGTTCTTAGAAGGTCTAAACAAGTGATTCTGTCCATTGAAGCTCTAACATGACTTGCTCTGCAAAAAAACTAACTCATGAAAATCTGTATTCTGCATTGCAAATAACATTTCATTTAATGAGAAAGAAACGGTACATGAATTTAAGCTTTACTGTTAAAATTGCAAAAGACTAATTTCTCTCGCTGAGAAAGAAGCTTTTCAGCATCTGTGGCCTTTTTATCTCTTCATTTGCTCAGTTGCACAAAACACAGCATTAGTGCTTTTAGATGGTCTAAACAAGTGATTCTGTCCATTGAAGCTCTAAGATGACTTGCTCTGCAAAAAAAAGTCTACCTCATGAAAATCTGTATTCTGAATTGCAAATAACATTTCATTTCATGAGAACGAAACATCTCTCGTGTATTTAAGCTTTGCTGTTAAAATTGCAAAAAACAACTTTCTCTCACTGAGAAAGAAGCTTTTCAGCATCTGTGGCCTTTTTTTCTTCATTTGGACTAAACACAGCATTAGTGTTCTTAGAAAGTCTAAACAAGTGATTCTGTCCATTGAAGCTCTAACATGACTTGCTCTGCAAAAAAACTCTAACTCATGAAAATCTGTCTTATGCATTGCAAATAACATTTCATTTCATGAGAAAGAAACATCTTTCATGTACGCTTTACGGTCAAAATTGCAAAAAACAACTTTATCTCACTGACAAAGAAGCTTTTCAGCATCTGTTGCCTTTTATCTCTTCATTTGTTTAGTTGCACTAAACACAGCATTAGTGTTCTTAGAAGGTCTAAACAATTGATTCTGTCCATTGAAGCTCTAACATGACTTGCTCTGCCAAAAATCTCTAACTCATGAAAATCTGTATTCTGCATTGCAAATAACATTTCATTTCAAGAGAATGAAACATTTCTCATGTATTTAAGCTTTGCTGTTAAAATTGCAAAAAACAACTTTCTGTCACTGAAAAAGAAGCGTTTCAGCATCTGTGGCCTTTTTTTCTTCATTTGCACTAAACACAGCATTAGTGTTCTTAGAAAGTCTAAACAAGTGATTCTGTCCATTGAAGCTCTAACATGACTTGCTCTGCAAAAAAACTCTAACTCATGAAAATCTGTATTCTGCATTGCAAATAACATTTAATTTACTGAGAAAGAAACGGTACATGTACTTAAGCTTTACTGTTAAAATTGCAAAAAACAAATTTCTCTCGCTGAGAAAGAAGCTTTTCAGCATCTGTGGCCTTTTTATCTCTTCATTTGCTAAGTTGCACAAAACACAGCATTAGTGCTTTTAGATGGTCTAAACAAGTGTTTCTGTCCATTGAAGCTCTAACATGACTTGCTCTGCAAAAAAACTCTAACTCATGAAAATCTGTATTCTGCATTGCAAATAACATTTAATTTAATGAGAAAGAAACATCTCTCGTGTATTTAAGCTTTGCTGTTAAAATTGCAAAAAACAACTTTCTGTCACTGAAAAAGAAGCGTTTCAGCATCTGTGGCCTTTTTTTCTTCATTTGCACTAAACACAGCATTAGTGTTCTTAGAAGGTCTGAACAAGTGATTCTGTCCATTGAAGCTCTAAGATGACTTGCTCTGCAAAAAAAAGTCTACCTCATGAAAATCTGTATTCTGAATTGCAAATAACATTTCATTTCATGAGAACGAAACATCTCTCGTGTATTTAAGCTTTGCTGTTAAAATTGCAAAAAACAACTTTCTCTCACTGAGAAAGAAGCTTTTCAGCATCTGTTGCCTTTTATCTCTTCATTTGCTAAGTTGAACAAAACACAGCATTAGTGTTTTTAGATGGTCTAAACAAGTGTTTCTGTCCATTGAAGCTCTAAGATGACTTGCTCTGCAAAAAAAGTCTACCTCATGAAAATCTGTATTCTGCATTGCAAATAACATTTCATTTCAAGAGAACGAAACATTTCTCGTGTATTTAAGCTTTGCTGTTAAAATTGCAAAAAACAACTTTCTGTCACTGAAAATGAAGCGTTTCAGCATCTGTGGCCTTTTTTTCTTCATTTGCACTAAACACAGCATTAGTGTTCTTAGAAGGTCTGAACAAGTGATTCTGTCCATTGAAGCTCTAAGATGACTTGCTCTGCAAAAAAAAGTCTACCTCATGAAAATCTGTATTCTGAATTGCAAATAACATTTCATTTCATGAGAACGAAACATCTCTCGTGTATTTAAGCTTTGCTGTTAAAATTGCAAAAAACAACTTTCTCTCACTGAGAAAGAAGCTTTTCAGCATCTGTGGCCTTTTTTTCTTCATTTGGACTAAACACAGCATTAGTGTTCTTAGAAAGTCTAAACAAGTGATTCTGTCCATTGAAGCTCTAACATGACTTGCTCTGCAAAAAAACTCTAACTCATGAAAATCTGTCTTATGCATTGCAAATAACATTTCATTTCATGAGAAAGAAACATCTTTCATGTACTTAAGCTTTACGGTCAAAATTGCAAAAAACAACTTTCTCTCACTGAGAAAGAAGCTTTTCAGCATCTGTTGCCTTTTATCTCTTCATTTGTTTAGTTGCACTAAACACAGCATTAGTGTTCTTAGAAGGTCTAAACAATTGATTCTGTCCATTGAAGCTCTAACATGACTTGCTCTGCAAAAAAAGTCTACCTCATGAAAATCTGTATTCTGCATTGCAAATAACATTTCATTTCAAGAGAATGAAACATTTCTCATGTATTTAAGCTTTGCTGTTTAAATTGCAAAAAACAACTTTCTGTCACTGAAAAAGAAGCGTTTCAGCATCTGTGGCCTTTTTTTCTTCATTTGCACTAAACACAGCATTAGTGTTCTTAGAAGGTCTAAACAAGTGATTCTGTCCATTGAAGCTCTAACATGACTTGCTCTGCAAAAAAACTAACTCATGAAAATCTGTATTCTGCATTGCAAATAACATTAAATTTAATGAGAAAGAAACGGTACATGAACTTAAGCTTTACTGTTAAAATTGCAAAAGACTAATTTCTCTCGCTGAGAAAGAAGCTTTTCAGCATCTGTGGCCTTTTTATCTCTTCATTTGCTAAGTTGCACAAAACACAGCATTAGTGCTTTTAGATGGTCTAAACAAGTGATTCTGTCCATTGAAGCTCTAAGATGACTTGCTCTGCAAAAAAAGTCTACCTCATGACAATCTGTATTCTGCATTGCAAATAACATTTCATTTCAAGAGAACGAAACATTTCTCGCGTATTTAAGCTTTGCTGTTAAAATTGCAAAAAACAACTTTCTGTCACTGAAAAAGAAGCGTTTCAGCATCTGTGGCCTTTTTTTCTTCATTTGCACTAAACACAGCATTATAGTTCTTAGAAGGTCTAAACAAGTGATTCTGTCCACTGAAGCTCTAACATTACTTTGCAAAATAACTCTAACTCATGAAAATCTGTCTTATGAATTGCAAATAACATTTCATTTCATGAGAAAGAAACAGCTTTCATGTACTTAAGCTTTACTGTTAAAATTGCAAAAAACAACTTTATCTCACTGAGAAAGAATCTTTTCAGCATCAGTGCCCTTTTTTTCTTCATTTGCACTAAACACAGCATTAGTGTTCTTAGAAGGTCTAAACAAGTGATTCTGTCCATTGAAGCTCTAACATGACTTGCTCTGCAAAAAAACTAACTCATGAAAATCTGTATTCTGCATTGCAAATAACATTTCATTTAATGAGAAAGAAACGGTACATGAACTTAAGCTTTACTGTTAAAATTGCAAAAGACTAATTTCTCTCGCTGAGAAAGAAGCTTTTCAGCATCTGTGGCCTTTTTATCTCTTCATTTGCTCAGTTGCACAAAACACAGCATTAGTGCTTTTAGATGGTCTAAACAAGTGATTCTGTCCATTGAAGCTCTAAGATGACTTGCTCTGCAAAAAAAAGTCTACCTCATGAAAATCTGTATTCTGAATTGCAAATAACATTTCATTTCATGAGAACGAAACATCTCTCGTGTATTTAAGCTTTGCTGTTAAAATTGCAAAAAACAACTTTCTGTCACTGAAAAAGAAGCGTTTCAGCATCTGTGGCCTTTTTTTCTTCATTTGCACTAAACACAGCATTATAGTTCTTAGAAGGTCTAAACAAGTGATTCTGTCCACTGAAGCTCTAACATTACTTTGCAAAATAACTCTAACTCATGAAAATCTGTCTTATGAATTGCAAATAACATTTCATTTCATGAGAAAGAAACAGCTTTCATGTACTTAAGCTTTACTGTTAAAATTGCAAAAAACAACTTTATCTCACTGAGAAAGAATCTTTTCAGCATCAGTGCCCTTTTTTTCTTCATTTGCACTAAACACAGCATTAGTGTTCTTAGAAGGTCTAAACAAGTGATTCTGTCCATTGAAGCTCTAACATGACTTGCTCTGCAAAAAAACTAACTCATGAAAATCTGTATTCTGCATTGCAAATAACATTTCATTTAATGAGAAAGAAACGGTACATGAACTTAAGCTTTACTGTTAAAATTGCAAAAGACTAATTTCTCTCGCTGAGAAAGAAGCTTTTCAGCATCTGTGGCCTTTTTATCTCTTCATTTGCTCAGTTGCACAAAACACAGCATTAGTGCTTTTAGATGGTCTAAACAAGTGATTCTGTCCATTGAAGCTCTAAGATGACTTGCTCTGCAAAAAAAAGTCTACCTCATGAAAATCTGTATTCTGAATTGCAAATAACATTTCATTTCATGAGAACGAAACATCTCTCGTGTATTTAAGCTTTACTGTTAAAATTGCAAAAGACTAATTTCTCTCGCTGAGAAAGAAGCTTTTCAGCATCTGTGGCCTTTTTATCTCTTCATTTGCTAAGTTGCACAAAACACAGCATTAGTGCTTTTAGATGGTCTAAACAAGTGATTCTGTCCATTGAAGCTCTAAGATGACTTGCTCTGCTAAAAAAGTCTACCTCATGAAAATCTGTATTCTGCATTGCAAATAACATTTCATTTCAAGAGAACGAAACATTTCTCGCGTATTTAAGCTTTGCTGTTAAAATTGCAAAAAACAACTTTCTGTCACTGAAAAAGAAGCGTTTCAGCATCTGTGGCCTTTTTTTCTTCATTTGCACTAAACACAGCATTAGTGTTCTTAGAAGGTCTAAACAAGTGATTCTGTCCACTGAAGCTCTAACATTACTTACTCTGCAAAATAACTCTAACTCATGAAAATCTGTCTTATGAATTGCAAATAACATTTCATTTCATGAGAAAGAAACAGCTTTCATGTACTTAAGCTTTACTGTTAAAATTGCAAAAAACAACTTTATCTCACTGAGAAAGAACTTTTCAGCATCTGTGCCCTTTTTTTCTTCATTTGCACTAAACACAGCATTAGTGTTCTTAGAAGGTCTAAACAAGTGATTCTGTCCATTGAAGCTCTAAGATGACTTGCTCTGCAAAAAAACTAACTCATGAAAATCTGTATTCTGCATTGCAAATAACATTTCATTTCAAGAGAATGAAACATTTCTCGTGTATTTAAGCTTTGCTGTTAAAATTGCAAAAAACAACTTTCTGTCACTGAAAAAGAAGCGTTTCAGCATCTGTGGCCTTTTTTTCTTCATTTGCACTAAACACAGCATTAATGTTCTTAGAAGGTCTAAACAAGTGATTCTGTCCACTGAAGCTCTAACATTACTTACTCTGCAAAATAACTCTAACTCATGAAAATCTGTCTTATGAATTGCAAATAACATTTCATTTCATGAGAAAGAAACAGCTTTCATGTACTTAAGCTTTACTGTTAAAATTGCAAAAAACAACTTTATCTCACTGAGAAAGAATCTTTTCAGCATCTGTGCCCTTTTTTTCTTCATTTGCACTAAACACAGCATTAGTGTTCTTAGAAAGTCTAAACAAGTGATTCTGTCCATTGAAGCTCTAACTTGACTTGCTCTGCAAAAAAACTCTAACTCATGAAAATCTGTATTCTGCATTGCAAATAACATTTAATTTAATGAGAAAGAAACGGTACATGTACTTAAGCTTTACTGTTAAAATTGCAAAAAACAAATTTCTCTCGCTGAGAAAGAAGCTTTTCAGCATCTGTGGCCTTTTTATCTCTTCATTTGCTAAGTTGCACAAAACACAGCATTAGTGCTTTTAGATGGTCTAAACAAGTGTTTCTGTCCATTGAAGCTCTAACATGACTTGCTCTGCAAAAAAACTCTAACTCATGAAAATCTGTATTCTGCATTGCAAATAACATTTAATTTAATGAGAAAGAAACGGTACATGTACTTAAGCTTTACTGTTAAAATTGCAAAAAACTAATTTCTCTCGCTGAGAAAGAAGCTTTTCAGCATCTGTGGCCTTTTTATCTCTTCATTTGCTAAGTTGCACAAAACACAGCATTAGTGCTTTTAGATGGTCTAAACAAGTGTTTCTGTCCATTGAAGCTCTAACATGACTTGCTCTGCAAAAAAGTCTACCTCATGAAAATCTGTATTCTGCATTGCAAATAACATTTCATTACAAGAGAATGAAACATTTCTCGTGTATTTAAGCTTTGCTGTTAAAATTGCAAAAAACAACTTTCTGTCACTGAAAAAGAAGCGTTTCAGCATCTGTGGCCTTTTTTTCTTCATTTGCACTAAACACAGCATTAGTGTTCTTAGAAGGTCTAAACAAGTGATTCTGTCCATTGAAGCTCTAAGATGACTTGCTCTGCAAAAAAAGTCTACCTCATGAAAATCTGTATTCTGCATTGCAAATAACATTTCATTTCAAGAGAATGAAACATTTCTCGTGTATTTAAGCTTTGCTGTTAAAATTGCAAAAAACAACTTTCTGTCACTGAAAAAGAAGCGTTTCAGCATCTGTGGCCTTTTTTTCTTCATTTGCACTAAACACAGCATTAATGTTCTTAGAAGGTCTAAACAAGTGATTCTGTCCACTGAAGCTCTAACATTACTTTGCAAAATAACTCTAACTCATGAAAATCTGTCTTATGAATTGCAAATAACATTTCATTTCATGAGAACGAAACATCTCTCGTGTATTTAAGCTTTGCTGTTAAAATTGCAAAAAACAACTTTCTCTCACTGAGAAAGAAGCTTTTCAGAATCTGTGGCCTTTTTATCTCTTCATTTGCTAAGTTGAACAAAACACAGCATTAGTGTTTTTAGATGGTCTAAACAAGTGTTTCTGTCCATTGAAGCTCTAAGATGACTTGCTCTGCAAAAAAAGTCTACCTCATGAAAATCTGTATTCTGCATTGCAAATAACATTTCATTTCAAGAGAACGAAACATTTCTCGTGTATTTAAGCTTTGCTGTTAAAATTGCAAAAAACAACTTTCTCTCACTGAGAAAGAAGCTTTTCAGCATCTGTGGCCTTTTTTTCTTCATTTGGACTAAACACAGCATTAGTGTTCTTAGAAAGTCTAAACAAGTGATTCTGTCCATTGAAGCTCTAACATGACTTGCTCTGCAAAAAAACTCTAACTCATGAAAATCTGTCTTATGCATTGCAAATAACATTTCATTTCATGAGAAAGAAACATCTTTCATGTACGCTTTACGGTCAAAATTGCAAAAAACAACTTTATCTCACTGACAAAGAAGCTTTTCAGCATCTGTTGCCTTTTATCTCTTCATTTGTTTAGTTGCACTAAACACAGCATTAGTGTTCTTAGAAGGTCTAAACAATTGATTCTGTCCATTGAAGCTCTAACATGACTTGCTCTGCCAAAAATCTCTAACTCATGAAAATCTGTATTCTGCATTGCAAATAACATTTCATTTCAAGAGAATGAAACATTTCTCATGTATTTAAGCTTTGCTGTTAAAATTGCAAAAAACAACTTTCTGTCACTGAAAAAGAAGCGTTTCAGCATCTGTGGCCTTTTTTTCTTCATTTGCACTAAACACAGCATTAGTGTTCTTAGAAAGTCTAAACAAGTGATTCTGTCCATTGAAGCTCTAACATGACTTGCTCTGCAAAAAAACTCTAACTCATGAAAATCTGTATTCTGCATTGCAAATAACATTTAATTTACTGAGAAAGAAACGGTACATGTACTTAAGCTTTACTGTTAAAATTGCAAAAAACAAATTTCTCTCGCTGAGAAAGAAGCTTTTCAGCATCTGTGGCCTTTTTATCTCTTCATTTGCTAAGTTGCACAAAACACAGCATTAGTGCTTTTAGATGGTCTAAACAAGTGTTTCTGTCCATTGAAGCTCTAACATGACTTGCTCTGCAAAAAAACTCTAACTCATGAAAATCTGTATTCTGCATTGCAAATAACATTTAATTTAATGAGAAAGAAACATCTCTCGTGTATTTAAGCTTTGCTGTTAAAATTGCAAAAAACAACTTTCTGTCACTGAAAAAGAAGCGTTTCAGCATCTGTGGCCTTTTTTTCTTCATTTGCACTAAACACAGCATTAGTGTTCTTAGAAGGTCTGAACAAGTGATTCTGTCCATTGAAGCTCTAAGATGACTTGCTCTGCAAAAAAAAGTCTACCTCATGAAAATCTGTATTCTGAATTGCAAATAACATTTCATTTCATGAGAACGAAACATCTCTCGTGTATTTAAGCTTTGCTGTTAAAATTGCAAAAAACAACTTTCTCTCACTGAGAAAGAAGCTTTTCAGCATCTGTTGCCTTTTATCTCTTCATTTGCTAAGTTGAACAAAACACAGCATTAGTGTTTTTAGATGGTCTAAACAAGTGTTTCTGTCCATTGAAGCTCTAAGATGACTTGCTCTGCAAAAAAAGTCTACCTCATGAAAATCTGTATTCTGCATTGCAAATAACATTTCATTTCAAGAGAACGAAACATTTCTCGTGTATTTAAGCTTTGCTGTTAAAATTGCAAAAAACAACTTTCTGTCACTGAAAATGAAGCGTTTCAGCATCTGTGGCCTTTTTTTCTTCATTTGCACTAAACACAGCATTAGTGTTCTTAGAAGGTCTGAACAAGTGATTCTGTCCATTGAAGCTCTAAGATGACTTGCTCTGCAAAAAAAAGTCTACCTCATGAAAATCTGTATTCTGAATTGCAAATAACATTTCATTTCATGAGAACGAAACATCTCTCGTGTATTTAAGCTTTGCTGTTAAAATTGCAAAAAACAACTTTCTCTCACTGAGAAAGAAGCTTTTCAGCATCTGTGGCCTTTTTTTCTTCATTTGGACTAAACACAGCATTAGTGTTCTTAGAAAGTCTAAACAAGTGATTCTGTCCATTGAAGCTCTAACATGACTTGCTCTGCAAAAAAACTCTAACTCATGAAAATCTGTCTTATGCATTGCAAATAACATTTCATTTCATGAGAAAGAAACATCTTTCATGTACTTAAGCTTTACGGTCAAAATTGCAAAAAACAACTTTCTCTCACTGAGAAAGAAGCTTTTCAGCATCTGTTGCCTTTTATCTCTTCATTTGTTTAGTTGCACTAAACACAGCATTAGTGTTCTTAGAAGGTCTAAACAATTGATTCTGTCCATTGAAGCTCTAACATGACTTGCTCTGCAAAAAAAGTCTACCTCATGAAAATCTGTATTCTGCATTGCAAATAACATTTCATTTCAAGAGAATGAAACATTTCTCATGTATTTAAGCTTTGCTGTTTAAATTGCAAAAAACAACTTTCTGTCACTGAAAAAGAAGCGTTTCAGCATCTGTGGCCTTTTTTTCTTCATTTGCACTAAACACAGCATTAGTGTTCTTAGAAGGTCTAAACAAGTGATTCTGTCCATTGAAGCTCTAACATGACTTGCTCTGCAAAAAAACTAACTCATGAAAATCTGTATTCTGCATTGCAAATAACATTAAATTTAATGAGAAAGAAACGGTACATGAACTTAAGCTTTACTGTTAAAATTGCAAAAGACTAATTTCTCTCGCTGAGAAAGAAGCTTTTCAGCATCTGTGGCCTTTTTATCTCTTCATTTGCTAAGTTGCACAAAACACAGCATTAGTGCTTTTAGATGGTCTAAACAAGTGATTCTGTCCATTGAAGCTCTAAGATGACTTGCTCTGCAAAAAAAGTCTACCTCATGACAATCTGTATTCTGCATTGCAAATAACATTTCATTTCAAGAGAACGAAACATTTCTCGCGTATTTAAGCTTTGCTGTTAAAATTGCAAAAAACAACTTTCTGTCACTGAAAAAGAAGCGTTTCAGCATCTGTGGCCTTTTTTTCTTCATTTGCACTAAACACAGCATTATAGTTCTTAGAAGGTCTAAACAAGTGATTCTGTCCACTGAAGCTCTAACATTACTTTGCAAAATAACTCTAACTCATGAAAATCTGTCTTATGAATTGCAAATAACATTTCATTTCATGAGAAAGAAACAGCTTTCATGTACTTAAGCTTTACTGTTAAAATTGCAAAAAACAACTTTATCTCACTGAGAAAGAATCTTTTCAGCATCAGTGCCCTTTTTTTCTTCATTTGCACTAAACACAGCATTAGTGTTCTTAGAAGGTCTAAACAAGTGATTCTGTCCATTGAAGCTCTAACATGACTTGCTCTGCAAAAAAACTAACTCATGAAAATCTGTATTCTGCATTGCAAATAACATTTCATTTAATGAGAAAGAAACGGTACATGAACTTAAGCTTTACTGTTAAAATTGCAAAAGACTAATTTCTCTCGCTGAGAAAGAAGCTTTTCAGCATCTGTGGCCTTTTTATCTCTTCATTTGCTCAGTTGCACAAAACACAGCATTAGTGCTTTTAGATGGTCTAAACAAGTGATTCTGTCCATTGAAGCTCTAAGATGACTTGCTCTGCAAAAAAAAGTCTACCTCATGAAAATCTGTATTCTGAATTGCAAATAACATTTCATTTCATGAGAACGAAACATCTCTCGTGTATTTAAGCTTTGCTGTTAAAATTGCAAAAAACAACTTTCTGTCACTGAAAAAGAAGCGTTTCAGCATCTGTGGCCTTTTTTTCTTCATTTGCACTAAACACAGCATTATAGTTCTTAGAAGGTCTAAACAAGTGATTCTGTCCACTGAAGCTCTAACATTACTTTGCAAAATAACTCTAACTCATGAAAATCTGTCTTATGAATTGCAAATAACATTTCATTTCATGAGAAAGAAACAGCTTTCATGTACTTAAGCTTTACTGTTAAAATTGCAAAAAACAACTTTATCTCACTGAGAAAGAATCTTTTCAGCATCAGTGCCCTTTTTTTCTTCATTTGCACTAAACACAGCATTAGTGTTCTTAGAAGGTCTAAACAAGTGATTCTGTCCATTGAAGCTCTAACATGACTTGCTCTGCAAAAAAACTAACTCATGAAAATCTGTATTCTGCATTGCAAATAACATTTCATTTAATGAGAAAGAAACGGTACATGAACTTAAGCTTTACTGTTAAAATTGCAAAAGACTAATTTCTCTCGCTGAGAAAGAAGCTTTTCAGCATCTGTGGCCTTTTTATCTCTTCATTTGCTCAGTTGCACAAAACACAGCATTAGTGCTTTTAGATGGTCTAAACAAGTGATTCTGTCCATTGAAGCTCTAAGATGACTTGCTCTGCAAAAAAAAGTCTACCTCATGAAAATCTGTATTCTGAATTGCAAATAACATTTCATTTCATGAGAACGAAACATCTCTCGTGTATTTAAGCTTTACTGTTAAAATTGCAAAAGACTAATTTCTCTCGCTGAGAAAGAAGCTTTTCAGCATCTGTGGCCTTTTTATCTCTTCATTTGCTAAGTTGCACAAAACACAGCATTAGTGCTTTTAGATGGTCTAAACAAGTGATTCTGTCCATTGAAGCTCTAAGATGACTTGCTCTGCTAAAAAAGTCTACCTCATGAAAATCTGTATTCTGCATTGCAAATAACATTTCATTTCAAGAGAACGAAACATTTCTCGCGTATTTAAGCTTTGCTGTTAAAATTGCAAAAAACAACTTTCTGTCACTGAAAAAGAAGCGTTTCAGCATCTGTGGCCTTTTTTTCTTCATTTGCACTAAACACAGCATTAGTGTTCTTAGAAGGTCTAAACAAGTGATTCTGTCCACTGAAGCTCTAACATTACTTACTCTGCAAAATAACTCTAACTCATGAAAATCTGTCTTATGAATTGCAAATAACATTTCATTTCATGAGAAAGAAACAGCTTTCATGTACTTAAGCTTTACTGTTAAAATTGCAAAAAACAACTTTATCTCACTGAGAAAGAACTTTTCAGCATCTGTGCCCTTTTTTTCTTCATTTGCACTAAACACAGCATTAGTGTTCTTAGAAGGTCTAAACAAGTGATTCTGTCCATTGAAGCTCTAAGATGACTTGCTCTGCAAAAAAACTAACTCATGAAAATCTGTATTCTGCATTGCAAATAACATTTCATTTCAAGAGAATGAAACATTTCTCGTGTATTTAAGCTTTGCTGTTAAAATTGCAAAAAACAACTTTCTGTCACTGAAAAAGAAGCGTTTCAGCATCTGTGGCCTTTTTTTCTTCATTTGCACTAAACACAGCATTAATGTTCTTAGAAGGTCTAAACAAGTGATTCTGTCCACTGAAGCTCTAACATTACTTACTCTGCAAAATAACTCTAACTCATGAAAATCTGTCTTATGAATTGCAAATAACATTTCATTTCATGAGAAAGAAACAGCTTTCATGTACTTAAGCTTTACTGTTAAAATTGCAAAAAACAACTTTATCTCACTGAGAAAGAATCTTTTCAGCATCTGTGCCCTTTTTTTCTTCATTTGCACTAAACACAGCATTAGTGTTCTTAGAAAGTCTAAACAAGTGATTCTGTCCATTGAAGCTCTAACTTGACTTGCTCTGCAAAAAAACTCTAACTCATGAAAATCTGTATTCTGCATTGCAAATAACATTTAATTTAATGAGAAAGAAACGGTACATGTACTTAAGCTTTACTGTTAAAATTGCAAAAAACAAATTTCTCTCGCTGAGAAAGAAGCTTTTCAGCATCTGTGGCCTTTTTATCTCTTCATTTGCTAAGTTGCACAAAACACAGCATTAGTGCTTTTAGATGGTCTAAACAAGTGTTTCTGTCCATTGAAGCTCTAACATGACTTGCTCTGCAAAAAAACTCTAACTCATGAAAATCTGTATTCTGCATTGCAAATAACATTTAATTTAATGAGAAAGAAACGGTACATGTACTTAAGCTTTACTGTTAAAATTGCAAAAAACTAATTTCTCTCGCTGAGAAAGAAGCTTTTCAGCATCTGTGGCCTTTTTATCTCTTCATTTGCTAAGTTGCACAAAACACAGCATTAGTGCTTTTAGATGGTCTAAACAAGTGTTTCTGTCCATTGAAGCTCTAACATGACTTGCTCTGCAAAAAAGTCTACCTCATGAAAATCTGTATTCTGCATTGCAAATAACATTTCATTACAAGAGAATGAAACATTTCTCGTGTATTTAAGCTTTGCTGTTAAAATTGCAAAAAACAACTTTCTGTCACTGAAAAAGAAGCGTTTCAGCATCTGTGGCCTTTTTTTCTTCATTTGCACTAAACACAGCATTAGTGTTCTTAGAAGGTCTAAACAAGTGATTCTGTCCATTGAAGCTCTAAGATGACTTGCTCTGCAAAAAAAGTCTACCTCATGAAAATCTGTATTCTGCATTGCAAATAACATTTCATTTCAAGAGAATGAAACATTTCTCGTGTATTTAAGCTTTGCTGTTAAAATTGCAAAAAACAACTTTCTGTCACTGAAAAAGAAGCGTTTCAGCATCTGTGGCCTTTTTTTCTTCATTTGCACTAAACACAGCATTAATGTTCTTAGAAGGTCTAAACAAGTGATTCTGTCCACTGAAGCTCTAACATTACTTTGCAAAATAACTCTAACTCATGAAAATCTGTCTTATGAATTGCAAATAACATTTCATTTCATGAGAACGAAACATCTCTCGTGTATTTAAGCTTTGCTGTTAAAATTGCAAAAAACAACTTTCTCTCACTGAGAAAGAAGCTTTTCAGAATCTGTGGCCTTTTTATCTCTTCATTTGCTAAGTTGAACAAAACACAGCATTAGTGTTTTTAGATGGTCTAAACAAGTGTTTCTGTCCATTGAAGCTCTAAGATGACTTGCTCTGCAAAAAAAGTCTACCTCATGAAAATCTGTATTCTGCATTGCAAATAACATTTCATTTCAAGAGAACGAAACATTTCTCGTGTATTTAAGCTTTGCTGTTAAAATTGCAAAAAACAACTTTCTGTCACTGAAAATGAAGCGTTTCAGCATCTGTGGCCTTTTTTTCTTCATTTGCACTAAACACAGCATTAGTGTTCTTAGAAGGTCTGAACAAGTGATTCTGTCCATTGAAGCTCTAAGATGACTTGCTCTGCAAAAAAAAGTCTACCTCATGAAAATCTGTATTCTGAATTGCAAATAACATTTCATTTCATGAGAACGAAACATCTCTCGTGTATTTAAGCTTTGCTGTTAAAATTGCAAAAAACAACTTTCTCTCACTGAGAAAGAAGCTTTTCAGCATCTGTGGCCTTTTTTTCTTCATTTGGACTAAACACAGCATTAGTGTTCTTAGAAAGTCTAAACAAGTGATTCTGTCCATTGAAGCTCTAACATGACTTGCTCTGCAAAAAAACTCTAACTCATGAAAATCTGTCTTATGCATTGCAAATAACATTTCATTTCATGAGAAAGAAACATCTTTCATGTACTTAAGCTTTACGGTCAAAATTGCAAAAAACAACTTTCTCTCACTGAGAAAGAAGCTTTTCAGCATCTGTTGCCTTTTATCTCTTCATTTGTTTAGTTGCACTAAACACAGCATTAGTGTTCTTAGAAGGTCTAAACAATTGATTCTGTCCATTGAAGCTCTAACATGACTTGCTCTGCAAAAAAAGTCTACCTCATGAAAATCTGTATTCTGCATTGCAAATAACATTTCATTTCAAGAGAATGAAACATTTCTCATGTATTTAAGCTTTGCTGTTTAAATTGCAAAAAACAACTTTCTGTCACTGAAAAAGAAGCGTTTCAGCATCTGTGGCCTTTTTTTCTTCATTTGCACTAAACACAGCATTAGTGTTCTTAGAAGGTCTAAACAAGTGATTCTGTCCATTGAAGCTCTAACATGACTTGCTCTGCAAAAAAACTAACTCATGAAAATCTGTATTCTGCATTGCAAATAACATTAAATTTAATGAGAAAGAAACGGTACATGAACTTAAGCTTTACTGTTAAAATTGCAAAAGACTAATTTCTCTCGCTGAGAAAGAAGCTTTTCAGCATCTGTGGCCTTTTTATCTCTTCATTTGCTAAGTTGCACAAAACACAGCATTAGTGCTTTTAGATGGTCTAAACAAGTGATTCTGTCCATTGAAGCTCTAAGATGACTTGCTCTGCAAAAAAAGTCTACCTCATGACAATCTGTATTCTGCATTGCAAATAACATTTCATTTCAAGAGAACGAAACATTTCTCGCGTATTTAAGCTTTGCTGTTAAAATTGCAAAAAACAACTTTCTGTCACTGAAAAAGAAGCGTTTCAGCATCTGTGGCCTTTTTTTCTTCATTTGCACTAAACACAGCATTATAGTTCTTAGAAGGTCTAAACAAGTGATTCTGTCCACTGAAGCTCTAACATTACTTTGCAAAATAACTCTAACTCATGAAAATCTGTCTTATGAATTGCAAATAACATTTCATTTCATGAGAAAGAAACAGCTTTCATGTACTTAAGCTTTACTGTTAAAATTGCAAAAAACAACTTTATCTCACTGAGAAAGAATCTTTTCAGCATCAGTGCCCTTTTTTTCTTCATTTGCACTAAACACAGCATTAGTGTTCTTAGAAGGTCTAAACAAGTGATTCTGTCCATTGAAGCTCTAACATGACTTGCTCTGCAAAAAAACTAACTCATGAAAATCTGTATTCTGCATTGCAAATAACATTTCATTTAATGAGAAAGAAACGGTACATGAACTTAAGCTTTACTGTTAAAATTGCAAAAGACTAATTTCTCTCGCTGAGAAAGAAGCTTTTCAGCATCTGTGGCCTTTTTATCTCTTCATTTGCTCAGTTGCACAAAACACAGCATTAGTGCTTTTAGATGGTCTAAACAAGTGATTCTGTCCATTGAAGCTCTAAGATGACTTGCTCTGCAAAAAAAAGTCTACCTCATGAAAATCTGTATTCTGAATTGCAAATAACATTTCATTTCATGAGAACGAAACATCTCTCGTGTATTTAAGCTTTGCTGTTAAAATTGCAAAAAACAACTTTCTCTCACTGAGAAAGAAGCTTTTCAGCATCTGTGGCCTTTTTTTCTTCATTTGGACTAAACACAGCATTAGTGTTCTTAGAAAGTCTAAACAAGTGATTCTGTCCATTGAAGCTCTAACATGACTTGCTCTGCAAAAAAACTCTAACTCATGAAAATCTGTCTTATGCATTGCAAATAACATTTCATTTCATGAGAAAGAAACATCTTTCATGTACGCTTTACGGTCAAAATTGCAAAAAACAACTTTATCTCACTGACAAAGAAGCTTTTCAGCATCTGTTGCCTTTTATCTCTTCATTTGTTTAGTTGCACTAAACACAGCATTAGTGTTCTTAGAAGGTCTAAACAATTGATTCTGTCCATTGAAGCTCTAACATGACTTGCTCTGCCAAAAATCTCTAACTCATGAAAATCTGTATTCTGCATTGCAAATAACATTTCATTTCAAGAGAATGAAACATTTCTCATGTATTTAAGCTTTGCTGTTAAAATTGCAAAAAACAACTTTCTGTCACTGAAAAAGAAGCGTTTCAGCATCTGTGGCCTTTTTTTCTTCATTTGCACTAAACACAGCATTAGTGTTCTTAGAAAGTCTAAACAAGTGATTCTGTCCATTGAAGCTCTAACATGACTTGCTCTGCAAAAAAACTCTAACTCATGAAAATCTGTATTCTGCATTGCAAATAACATTTAATTTACTGAGAAAGAAACGGTACATGTACTTAAGCTTTACTGTTAAAATTGCAAAAAACAAATTTCTCTCGCTGAGAAAGAAGCTTTTCAGCATCTGTGGCCTTTTTATCTCTTCATTTGCTAAGTTGCACAAAACACAGCATTAGTGCTTTTAGATGGTCTAAACAAGTGTTTCTGTCCATTGAAGCTCTAACATGACTTGCTCTGCAAAAAAACTCTAACTCATGAAAATCTGTATTCTGCATTGCAAATAACATTTAATTTAATGAGAAAGAAACATCTCTCGTGTATTTAAGCTTTGCTGTTAAAATTGCAAAAAACAACTTTCTGTCACTGAAAAAGAAGCGTTTCAGCATCTGTGGCCTTTTTTTCTTCATTTGCACTAAACACAGCATTAGTGTTCTTAGAAGGTCTGAACAAGTGATTCTGTCCATTGAAGCTCTAAGATGACTTGCTCTGCAAAAAAAAGTCTACCTCATGAAAATCTGTATTCTGAATTGCAAATAACATTTCATTTCATGAGAACGAAACATCTCTCGTGTATTTAAGCTTTGCTGTTAAAATTGCAAAAAACAACTTTCTCTCACTGAGAAAGAAGCTTTTCAGCATCTGTTGCCTTTTATCTCTTCATTTGCTAAGTTGAACAAAACACAGCATTAGTGTTTTTAGATGGTCTAAACAAGTGTTTCTGTCCATTGAAGCTCTAAGATGACTTGCTCTGCAAAAAAAGTCTACCTCATGAAAATCTGTATTCTGCATTGCAAATAACATTTCATTTCAAGAGAACGAAACATTTCTCGTGTATTTAAGCTTTGCTGTTAAAATTGCAAAAAACAACTTTCTGTCACTGAAAATGAAGCGTTTCAGCATCTGTGGCCTTTTTTTCTTCATTTGCACTAAACACAGCATTAGTGTTCTTAGAAGGTCTGAACAAGTGATTCTGTCCATTGAAGCTCTAAGATGACTTGCTCTGCAAAAAAAAGTCTACCTCATGAAAATCTGTATTCTGAATTGCAAATAACATTTCATTTCATGAGAACGAAACATCTCTCGTGTATTTAAGCTTTGCTGTTAAAATTGCAAAAAACAACTTTCTCTCACTGAGAAAGAAGCTTTTCAGCATCTGTTGCCTTTTATCTCTTCATTTGTTTAGTTGCACTAAACACAGCATTAGTGTTCTTAGAAGGTCTAAACAATTGATTCTGTCCATTGAAGCTCTAACATGACTTGCTCTGCAAAAAAAGTCTACCTCATGAAAATCTGTATTCTGCATTGCAAATAACATTTCATTTCAAGAGAATGAAACATTTCTCATGTATTTAAGCTTTGCTGTTTAAATTGCAAAAAACAACTTTCTGTCACTGAAAAAGAAGCGTTTCAGCATCTGTGGCCTTTTTTTCTTCATTTGCACTAAACACAGCATTAGTGTTCTTAGAAGGTCTAAACAAGTGATTCTGTCCATTGAAGCTCTAACATGACTTGCTCTGCAAAAAAACTAACTCATGAAAATCTGTATTCTGCATTGCAAATAACATTAAATTTAATGAGAAAGAAACGGTACATGAACTTAAGCTTTACTGTTAAAATTGCAAAAGACTAATTTCTCTCGCTGAGAAAGAAGCTTTTCAGCATCTGTGGCCTTTTTATCTCTTCATTTGCTAAGTTGCACAAAACACAGCATTAGTGCTTTTAGATGGTCTAAACAAGTGATTCTGTCCATTGAAGCTCTAAGATGACTTGCTCTGCAAAAAAAGTCTACCTCATGACAATCTGTATTCTGCATTGCAAATAACATTTCATTTCAAGAGAACGAAACATTTCTCGCGTATTTAAGCTTTGCTGTTAAAATTGCAAAAAACAACTTTCTGTCACTGAAAAAGAAGCGTTTCAGCATCTGTGGCCTTTTTTTCTTCATTTGCACTAAACACAGCATTATAGTTCTTAGAAGGTCTAAACAAGTGATTCTGTCCACTGAAGCTCTAACATTACTTTGCAAAATAACTCTAACTCATGAAAATCTGTCTTATGAATTGCAAATAACATTTCATTTCATGAGAAAGAAACAGCTTTCATGTACTTAAGCTTTACTGTTAAAATTGCAAAAAACAACTTTATCTCACTGAGAAAGAATCTTTTCAGCATCAGTGCCCTTTTTTTCTTCATTTGCACTAAACACAGCATTAGTGTTCTTAGAAGGTCTAAACAAGTGATTCTGTCCATTGAAGCTCTAACATGACTTGCTCTGCAAAAAAACTAACTCATGAAAATCTGTATTCTGCATTGCAAATAACATTTCATTTAATGAGAAAGAAACGGTACATGAACTTAAGCTTTACTGTTAAAATTGCAAAAGACTAATTTCTCTCGCTGAGAAAGAAGCTTTTCAGCATCTGTGGCCTTTTTATCTCTTCATTTGCTCAGTTGCACAAAACACAGCATTAGTGCTTTTAGATGGTCTAAACAAGTGATTCTGTCCATTGAAGCTCTAAGATGACTTGCTCTGCAAAAAAAAGTCTACCTCATGAAAATCTGTATTCTGAATTGCAAATAACATTTCATTTCATGAGAACGAAACATCTCTCGTGTATTTAAGCTTTGCTGTTAAAATTGCAAAAAACAACTTTCTGTCACTGAAAAAGAAGCGTTTCAGCATCTGTGGCCTTTTTTTCTTCATTTGCACTAAACACAGCATTATAGTTCTTAGAAGGTCTAAACAAGTGATTCTGTCCACTGAAGCTCTAACATTACTTTGCAAAATAACTCTAACTCATGAAAATCTGTCTTATGAATTGCAAATAACATTTCATTTCATGAGAAAGAAACAGCTTTCATGTACTTAAGCTTTACTGTTAAAATTGCAAAAAACAACTTTATCTCACTGAGAAAGAATCTTTTCAGCATCAGTGCCCTTTTTTTCTTCATTTGCACTAAACACAGCATTAGTGTTCTTAGAAGGTCTAAACAAGTGATTCTGTCCATTGAAGCTCTAACATGACTTGCTCTGCAAAAAAACTATCTCATGAAAATCTGTATTCTGCATTGCAAATAACATTTCATTTAATGAGAAAGAAACGGTACATGAACTTAAGCTTTACTGTTAAAATTGCAAAAGACTAATTTCTCTCGCTGAGAAAGAAGCTTTTCAGCATCTGTGGCCTTTTTATCTCTTCATTTGCTCAGTTGCACAAAACACAGCATTAGTGCTTTTAGATGGTCTAAACAAGTGATTCTGTCCATTGAAGCTCTAAGATGACTTGCTCTGCAAAAAAAAGTCTACCTCATGAAAATCTGTATTCTGAATTGCAAATAACATTTCATTTCATGAGAACGAAACATCTCTCGTGTATTTAAGCTTTACTGTTAAAATTGCAAAAGACTAATTTCTCTCGCTGAGAAAGAAGCTTTTCAGCATCTGTGGCCTTTTTATCTCTTCATTTGCTAAGTTGCACAAAACACAGCATTAGTGCTTTTAGATGGTCTAAACAAGTGATTCTGTCCATTGAAGCTCTAAGATGACTTGCTCTGCTAAAAAAGTCTACCTCATGAAAATCTGTATTCTGCATTGCAAATAACATTTCATTTCAAGAGAACGAAACATTTCTCGCGTATTTAAGCTTTGCTGTTAAAATTGCAAAAAACAACTTTCTGTCACTGAAAAAGAAGCGTTTCAGCATCTGTGGCCTTTTTTTCTTCATTTGCACTAAACACAGCATTAGTGTTCTTAGAAGGTCTAAACAAGTGATTCTGTCCACTGAAGCTCTAACATTACTTACTCTGCAAAATAACTCTAACTCATGAAAATCTGTCTTATGAATTGCAAATAACATTTCATTTCATGAGAAAGAAACAGCTTTCATGTACTTAAGCTTTACTGTTAAAATTGCAAAAAACAACTTTATCTCACTGAGAAAGAACTTTTCAGCATCTGTGCCCTTTTTTTCTTCATTTGCACTAAACACAGCATTAGTGTTCTTAGAAGGTCTAAACAAGTGATTCTGTCCATTGAAGCTCTAAGATGACTTGCTCTGCAAAAAAACTAACTCATGAAAATCTGTATTCTGCATTGCAAATAACATTTCATTTCAAGAGAATGAAACATTTCTCGTGTATTTAAGCTTTGCTGTTAAAATTGCAAAAAACAACTTTCTGTCACTGAAAAAGAAGCGTTTCAGCATCTGTGGCCTTTTTTTCTTCATTTGCACTAAACACAGCATTAATGTTCTTAGAAGGTCTAAACAAGTGATTCTGTCCACTGAAGCTCTAACATTACTTACTCTGCAAAATAACTCTAACTCATGAAAATCTGTCTTATGAATTGCAAATAACATTTCATTTCATGAGAAAGAAACAGCTTTCATGTACTTAAGCTTTACTGTTAAAATTGCAAAAAACAACTTTATCTCACTGAGAAAGAATCTTTTCAGCATCTGTGCCCTTTTTTTCTTCATTTGCACTAAACACAGCATTAGTGTTCTTAGAAAGTCTAAACAAGTGATTCTGTCCATTGAAGCTCTAACTTGACTTGCTCTGCAAAAAAACTCTAACTCATGAAAATCTGTATTCTGCATTGCAAATAACATTTAATTTAATGAGAAAGAAACGGTACATGTACTTAAGCTTTACTGTTAAAATTGCAAAAAACAAATTTCTCTCGCTGAGAAAGAAGCTTTTCAGCATCTGTGGCCTTTTTATCTCTTCATTTGCTAAGTTGCACAAAACACAGCATTAGTGCTTTTAGATGGTCTAAACAAGTGTTTCTGTCCATTGAAGCTCTAACATGACTTGCTCTGCAAAAAAACTCTAACTCATGAAAATCTGTATTCTGCATTGCAAATAACATTTAATTTAATGAGAAAGAAACGGTACATGTACTTAAGCTTTACTGTTAAAATTGCAAAAAACTAATTTCTCTCGCTGAGAAAGAAGCTTTTCAGCATCTGTGGCCTTTTTATCTCTTCATTTGCTAAGTTGCACAAAACACAGCATTAGTGCTTTTAGATGGTCTAAACAAGTGTTTCTGTCCATTGAAGCTCTAACATGACTTGCTCTGCAAAAAAGTCTACCTCATGAAAATCTGTATTCTGCATTGCAAATAACATTTCATTACAAGAGAATGAAACATTTCTCGTGTATTTAAGCTTTGCTGTTAAAATTGCAAAAAACAACTTTCTGTCACTGAAAAAGAAGCGTTTCAGCATCTGTGGCCTTTTTTTCTTCATTTGCACTAAACACAGCATTAATGTTCTTAGAAGGTCTAAACAAGTGATTCTGTCCACTGAAGCTCTAACATTACTTACTCTGCAAAATAACTCTAACTCATGAAAATCTGTCTTATGAATTGCAAATAACATTTCATTTCATGAGAACGAAACATCTCTCGTGTATTTAAGCTTTGCTGTTAAAATTGCAAAAAACAACTTTCTCTCACTGAGAAAGAAGCTTTTCAGAATCTGTGGCCTTTTTATCTCTTCATTTGCTAAGTTGAACAAAACACAGCATTAGTGTTTTTAGATGGTCTAAACAAGTGTTTCTGTCCATTGAAGCTCTAAGATGACTTGCTCTGCAAAAAAAGTCTACCTCATGAAAATCTGTATTCTGCATTGCAAATAACATTTCATTTCAAGAGAACGAAACATTTCTCGTGTATTTAAGCTTTGCTGTTAAAATTGCAAAAAACAACTTTCTGTCACTGAAAATGAAGCGTTTCAGCATCTGTGGCCTTTTTTTCTTCATTTGCACTAAACACAGCATTAGTGTTCTTAGAAGGTCTGAACAAGTGATTCTGTCCATTGAAGCTCTAAGATGACTTGCTCTGCAAAAAAAAGTCTACCTCATGAAAATCTGTATTCTGAATTGCAAATAACATTTCATTTCATGAGAACGAAACATCTCTCGTGTATTTAAGCTTTGCTGTTAAAATTGCAAAAAACAACTTTCTCTCACTGAGAAAGAAGCTTTTCAGCATCTGTGGCCTTTTTTTCTTCATTTGGACTAAACACAGCATTAGTGTTCTTAGAAAGTCTAAACAAGTGATTCTGTCCATTGAAGCTCTAACATGACTTGCTCTGCAAAAAAACTCTAACTCATGAAAATCTGTCTTATGCATTGCAAATAACATTTCATTTCATGAGAAAGAAACATCTTTCATGTACTTAAGCTTTACGGTCAAAATTGCAAAAAACAACTTTCTCTCACTGAGAAAGAAGCTTTTCAGCATCTGTTGCCTTTTATCTCTTCATTTGTTTAGTTGCACTAAACACAGCATTAGTGTTCTTAGAAGGTCTAAACAATTGATTCTGTCCATTGAAGCTCTAACATGACTTGCTCTGCAAAAAAAGTCTACCTCATGAAAATCTGTATTCTGCATTGCAAATAACATTTCATTTCAAGAGAACGAAACATTTCTCGCGTATTTAAGCTTTGCTGTTTAAATTGCAAAAAACAACTTTCTGTCACTGAAAAAGAAGCGTTTCAGCATCTGTGGCCTTTTTTTCTTCATTTGCACTAAACACAGCATTAGTGTTCTTAGAAGGTCTAAACAAGTGATTCTGTCCACTGAAGCTCTAACATTACTTACTCTGCAAAATAACTCTAACTCATGAAAATCTGTCTTATGAATTGCAAATAACATTTCATTTCATGAGAACGAAACATCTCTCGTGTATTTAAGCTTTGCTGTTAAAATTGCAAAAAACAACTTTCTCTCACTGAGAAAGAAGCTTTTCAGAATCTGTGGCCTTTTTATCTCTTCATTTGCTAAGTTGAACAAAACACAGCATTAGTGTTTTTAGATGGTCTAAACAAGTGTTTCTGTCCATTGAAGCTCTAAGATGACTTGCTCTGCAAAAAAAGTCTACCTCATGAAAATCTGTATTCTGCATTGCAAATAACATTTCATTTCAAGAGAACGAAACATTTCTCGTGTATTTAAGCTTTGCTGTTAAAATTGCAAAAAACAACTTTCTGTCACTGAAAATGAAGCGTTTCAGCATCTGTGGCCTTTTTTTCTTCATTTGCACTAAACACAGCATTAGTGTTCTTAGAAGGTCTGAACAAGTGATTCTGTCCATTGAAGCTCTAAGATGACTTGCTCTGCAAAAAAAAGTCTACCTCATGAAAATCTGTATTCTGAATTGCAAATAACATTTCATTTCATGAGAACGAAACATCTCTCGTGTATTTAAGCTTTGCTGTTAAAATTGCAAAAAACAACTTTCTCTCACTGAGAAAGAAGCTTTTCAGCATCTGTGGCCTTTTTTTCTTCATTTGGACTAAACACAGCATTAGTGTTCTTAGAAAGTCTAAACAAGTGATTCTGTCCATTGAAGCTCTAACATGACTTGCTCTGCAAAAAAACTCTAACTCATGAAAATCTGTCTTATGCATTGCAAATAACATTTCATTTCATGAGAAAGAAACATCTTTCATGTACTTAAGCTTTACGGTCAAAATTGCAAAAAACAACTTTCTCTCACTGAGAAAGAAGCTTTTCAGCATCTGTTGCCTTTTATCTCTTCATTTGTTTAGTTGCACTAAACACAGCATTAGTGTTCTTAGAAGGTCTAAACAATTGATTCTGTCCATTGAAGCTCTAACATGACTTGCTCTGCAAAAAAAGTCTACCTCATGAAAATCTGTATTCTGCATTGCAAATAACATTTCATTTCAAGAGAATGAAACATTTCTCATGTATTTAAGCTTTGCTGTTTAAATTGCAAAAAACAACTTTCTGTCACTGAAAAAGAAGCGTTTCAGCATCTGTGGCCTTTTTTTCTTCATTTGCACTAAACACAGCATTAGTGTTCTTAGAAGGTCTAAACAAGTGATTCTGTCCATTGAAGCTCTAACATGACTTGCTCTGCAAAAAAACTAACTCATGAAAATCTGTAT
This sequence comes from Barbus barbus, assembly GCF_936440315.1. Lineage (NCBI taxonomy): Eukaryota > Metazoa > Chordata > Actinopteri > Cypriniformes > Cyprinidae > Barbus > Barbus barbus. Next base: position 1,764,030 of record NC_136747.1, on the reverse strand, counting down.
TCTGCATTGCAAATAACATTAAATTTAATGAGAAAGAAACGGTACATGAACTTAAGCTTTACTGTTAAAATTGCAAAAGACTAATTTCTCTCGCTGAGAAAGAAGCTTTTCAGCATCTGTGGCCTTTTTATCTCTTCATTTGCTAAGTTGCACAAAACACAGCATTAGTGCTTTTAGATGGTCTAAACAAGTGATTCTGTCCATTGAAGCTCTAAGATGACTTGCTCTGCAAAAAAAGTCTACCTCATGACAATCTGTATTCTGCATTGCAAATAACATTTCATTTCAAGAGAACGAAACATTTCTCGCGTATTTAAGCTTTGCTGTTAAAATTGCAAAAAACAACTTTCTGTCACTGAAAAAGAAGCGTTTCAGCATCTGTGGCCTTTTTTTCTTCATTTGCACTAAACACAGCATTATAGTTCTTAGAAGGTCTAAACAAGTGATTCTGTCCACTGAAGCTCTAACATTACTTTGCAAAATAACTCTAACTCATGAAAATCTGTCTTATGAATTGCAAATAACATTTCATTTCATGAGAAAGAAACAGCTTTCATGTACTTAAGCTTTACTGTTAAAATTGCAAAAAACAACTTTATCTCACTGAGAAAGAATCTTTTCAGCATCAGTGCCCTTTTTTTCTTCATTTGCACTAAACACAGCATTAGTGTTCTTAGAAGGTCTAAACAAGTGATTCTGTCCATTGAAGCTCTAACATGACTTGCTCTGCAAAAAAACTAACTCATGAAAATCTGTATTCTGCATTGCAAATAACATTTCATTTAATGAGAAAGAAACGGTACATGAACTTAAGCTTTACTGTTAAAATTGCAAAAGACTAATTTCTCTCGCTGAGAAAGAAGCTTTTCAGCATCTGTGGCCTTTTTATCTCTTCATTTGCTCAGTTGCACAAAACACAGCATTAGTGCTTTTAGATGGTCTAAACAAGTGATTCTGTCCATTGAAGCTCTAAGATGACTTGCTCTGCAAAAAAAAGTCTACCTCATGAAAATCTGTATTCTGAATTGCAAATAACATTTCATTTCATGAGAACGAAACATCTCTCGTGTATTTAAGCTTTACTGTTAAAATTGCAAAAGACTAATTTCTCTCGCTGAGAAAGAAGCTTTTCAGCATCTGTGGCCTTTTTATCTCTTCATTTGCTAAGTTGCACAAAACACAGCATTAGTGCTTTTAGATGGTCTAAACAAGTGATTCTGTCCATTGAAGCTCTAAGATGACTTGCTCTGCTAAAAAAGTCTACCTCATGAAAATCTGTATTCTGCATTGCAAATAACATATCATTTCAAGAGAACGAAACATTTCTCGCGTATTTAAGCTTTGCTGTTAAAATTGCAAAAAACAACTTTCTGTCACTGAAAAAGAAGCGTTTCAGCATCTGTGGCCTTTTTTTCTTCATTTGCACTAAACACAGCATTAGTGTTCTTAGAAGGTCTAAACAAGTGATTCTGTCCACTGAAGCTCTAACATTACTTACTCTGCAAAATAACTCTAACTCATGAAAATCTGTCTTATGAATTGCAAATAACATTTCATTTCATGAGAAAGAAACAGCTTTCATGTACTTAAGCTTTACTGTTAAAATTGCAAAAAACAACTTTCTCTCACTGAGAAAGAAGCTTTTCAGCATCTGTGGCCTTTTTATCTCTTCATTTGCTAAGTTGCACAAAACACAGCATTAGTGTTTTTAGATGGTCTAAACAAGTGTTTCTGTCCATTGAAGCTCTAAGATGACTTGCTCTGCAAAAAAAGTCTACCTCATGAAAATCTGTATTCTGCATTGCAAATAACATTTCATTTCAAGAGAACGAAACATTTCTCGTGTATTTAAGCTTTGCTGTTAAAATTGCAAAAAACAACTTTCTGTCACTGAAAAAGAAGCGTTTCAGCATCTGTGGCCTTTTTTTCTTCATTTGCACTAAACACAGTATTAGTGTTCTTAGAAGGTCTAAACAAGTGATTCTGTCCATTGAAGCTCTAAGATGACTTGCTCTGCAAAAAAAGTCTACCTCATGAAAATCTGTATTCTGCATTGCAAATAACATTTCATTTCAAGAGAATGAAACATTTCTCGTGTATTTAAGCTTTGCTGTTAAAATTGCAAAAAACATTTCATTTCATGAGAAAGAAACAGCTTTCATGTACTTAAGCTTTACTGTTAAAATTGCAAAAAACAACTTTATCTCACTGAGAAAGAATCTTTTCAGCATCAGTGCCCTTTTTTTCTTCATTTGCACTAAACACAGCATTTTCTACCTTTTACCTTTTACCTTCTTACAAGCTCTAACATTACTTACTCTGCAAAATAATTCTAACTCATGAAAATCTGTCTTATGAATTGCAAATAACATTTCACTTCATGAGAACGAAACATCTCTCGTGTATTTAAGCTTTGCTGTTAAAATTGCAAAAAACAACTTTCTCTCACTGAGAAAGAAGCTTTTCAGCATCTGTGGCCTTTTTATCTCTTCATTTGCTAAGTTGCACAAAACACAGCATTAGTGTTTTTAGATGGTCTAAACAAGTGTTTCTGTCCATTGAAGCTCTAAGATGACTTGCTCTGCAAAAAAAGTCTACCTCATGAAAATCTGTATTCTGCATTGCAAATAACATTTCATTTCAAGAGAACGAAACATTTCTCGTGTATTTAAGCTTTGCTGTTAAAATTGCAAAAAACAACTTTCTGTCACTGAAAAAGAAGCGTTTCAGCATCTGTGGCCTTTTTTTCTTCATTTGCACTAAACACAGTATTAGTGTTCTTAGAAGGTCTAAACAAGTGATTCTGTCCATTGAAGCTCTAAGATGACTTGCTCTGCAAAAAAAGTCTACCTCATGAAAATCTGTATTCTGCATTGCAAATAACATTTCATTTCAAGAGAATGAAACATTTCTCGTGTATTTAAGCTTTGCTGTTAAAATTGCAAAAAACAACTTTCTGTCACTGAAAAAGAAGCGTTTCAGCATCTGTGGCCTTTTTTTCTTCATTTGCACTAAACACAGCATTAGTGTTCTTAGAAGGTCTAAACAAGTGATTCTGTCCACTGAAGCTCTAACATTACTTACTCTGCAAAATAACTCTAACTCATGAAAATCTGTCTTATGAATTGCAAATAACATTTCATTTCATGAGAAAGAAACAGCTTTCATGTACTTAAGCTTTACTGTTAAAATTGCAAAAGACTAATTTCTCTCGCTGAGAAAGAAGCTTTTCAGCATCTGTGGCCTTTTTATCTCTTCATTTGCTAAGTTGCACAAAACACAGCATTAGTGCTTTTAGATGGTCTAAACAAGTGATTCTGTCCATTGAAGCTCTAAGATGACTTGCTCTGCAAAAAAAGTCTACCTCATGAAAATCTGTATTCTGCATTGCAAATAACATTTCATTTCAAGAGAATGAAACATTTCTCGTGTATTTAAGCTTTGCTGTTAAAATTGCAAAAAACAACTTTCTGTCACTGAAAAAGAAGCGTTTCAGCATCTGTGGCCTTTTTTTCTTCATTTGCACTAAACACAGCATTAATGTTCTTAGAAGGTCTAAACAAGTGATTCTGTCCACTGAAGCTCTAACATTACTTACTCTGCAAAATAATTCTAACTCATGAAAATCTGTCTTATGAATTGCAAATAACATTTCACTTCATGAGAACGAAACATCTCTCGTGTATTTAAGCTTTGCTGTTAAAATTGCAAAAAACAACTTTCTCTCACTGAGAAAGAAGCTTTTCAGCATCTGTGGCCTTTTTATCTCTTCATTTGCTAAGTTGCACAAAACACAGCATTAGTGTTTTTAGATGGTCTAAACAAGTGTTTCTGTCCATTGAAGCTCTAAGATGACTTGCTCTGCAAAATAACTAACTCATGAAAATCTGTATTCTGCATTGCAAATAACATTTCATTTAATGAGAAAGAAACGGTACATGAACTTAAGCTTTACTGTTAAAATTGCAAAAGACTAATTTCTCTCGCTGAGAAAGAAGCTTTTCAGCATCTGTGGCCTTTTTATCTCTTCATTTGCTAAGTTGCACAAAACACAGCATTAGTGCTTTTAGATGGTCTAAACAAGTGATTCTGTCCACTGAAGCTCTAACATTACTTACTCTGCAAAATAACTCTAACTCATGAAAATCTGTCTTATGAATTGCAAATAACATTTCATTTCATGAGAAAGAAACAGCTTTCATGTACTTAAGCTTTACTGTTAAAATTGCAAAAAACAACTTTATCTCACTGAGAAAGAACTTTTCAGCATCTGTGGCCTTTTTTTCTTCATTTGCACTAAACACAGCATTAGTGTTCTTAGAAGGTCTAAACAAGTGATTCTGTCCATTGAAGCTCTAAGATGACTTGCTCTGCAAAAAAAGTCTACCTCATGAAAATCTGTATTCTGCATTGCAAATAACATTTGATTTCAAGAGAATGAAACATTTCTCGTGTATTTAAGCTTTGCTGTTAAAATTGCAAAAAACAACTTTCTGTCACTGAAAAAGAAGCGTTTCAGCATCTGTGGCCTTTTTTTCTTCATTTGCACTAAACACAGCATTAATGTTCTTAGAAGGTCTAAACAAGTGATTCTGTCCACTGAAGCTCTAACATTACTTTGCAAAATAACTCTAACTCATGAAAATCTGTCTTATGAATTGCAAATAACATTTCATTTCATGAGAACGAAACATCTCTCGTGTATTTAAGCTTTGCTGTTAAAATTGCAAAAAACAACTTTCTCTCACTGAGAAAGAAGCTTTTCAGAATCTGTGGCCTTTTTATCTCTTCATTTGCTAAGTTGAACAAAACACAGCATTAGTGTTTTTAGATGGTCTAAACAAGTGTTTCTGTCCATTGAAGCTCTAAGATGACTTGCTCTGCAAAAAAAGTCTACCTCATGAAAATCTGTATTCTGAATTGCAAATAACATTTCATTTCATGAGAACGAAACATCTCTCGTGTATTTAAGCTTTACTGTTAAAATTGCAAAAGACTAATTTCTCTCGCTGAGAAAGAAGCTTTTCAGCATCTGTGGCCTTTTTATCTCTTCATTTGCTAAGTTGCACAAAACACAGCATTAGTGCTTTTAGATGGTCTAAACAAGTGATTCTGTCCATTGAAGCTCTAAGATGACTTGCTCTGCTAAAAAAGTCTACCTCATGAAAATCTGTATTCTGCATTGCAAATAACATATCATTTCAAGAGAACGAAACATTTCTCGCGTATTTAAGCTTTGCTGTTAAAATTGCAAAAAACAACTTTCTGTCACTGAAAAAGAAGCGTTTCAGCATCTGTGGCCTTTTTTTCTTCATTTGCACTAAACACAGCATTAGTGTTCTTAGAAGGTCTAAACAAGTGATTCTGTCCACTGAAGCTCTAACATTACTTACTCTGCAAAATAACTCTAACTCATGAAAATCTGTCTTATGAATTGCAAATAACATTTCATTTCATGAGAAAGAAACAGCTTTCATGTACTTAAGCTTTACTGTTAAAATTGCAAAAAACAACTTTCTCTCACTGAGAAAGAAGCTTTTCAGCATCTGTGGCCTTTTTATCTCTTCATTTGCTAAGTTGCACAAAACACAGCATTAGTGTTTTTAGATGGTCTAAACAAGTGTTTCTGTCCATTGAAGCTCTAAGATGACTTGCTCTGCAAAAAAAGTCTACCTCATGAAAATCTGTATTCTGCATTGCAAATAACATTTCATTTCAAGAGAACGAAACATTTCTCGTGTATTTAAGCTTTGCTGTTAAAATTGCAAAAAACAACTTTCTGTCACTGAAAAAGAAGCGTTTCAGCATCTGTGGCCTTTTTTTCTTCATTTGCACTAAACACAGTATTAGTGTTCTTAGAAGGTCTAAACAAGTGATTCTGTCCATTGAAGCTCTAAGATGACTTGCTCTGCAAAAAAAGTCTACCTCATGAAAATCTGTATTCTGCATTGCAAATAACATTTCATTTCAAGAGAATGAAACATTTCTCGTGTATTTAAGCTTTGCTGTTAAAATTGCAAAAAACATTTCATTTCATGAGAAAGAAACAGCTTTCATGTACTTAAGCTTTACTGTTAAAATTGCAAAAAACAACTTTATCTCACTGAGAAAGAATCTTTTCAGCATCAGTGCCCTTTTTTTCTTCATTTGCACTAAACACAGCATTTTCTACCTTTTACCTTTTACCTTCTTACAAGCTCTAACATTACTTACTCTGCAAAATAATTCTAACTCATGAAAATCTGTCTTATGAATTGCAAATAACATTTCACTTCATGAGAACGAAACATCTCTCGTGTATTTAAGCTTTGCTGTTAAAATTGCAAAAAACAACTTTCTCTCACTGAGAAAGAAGCTTTTCAGCATCTGTGGCCTTTTTATCTCTTCATTTGCTAAGTTGCACAAAACACAGCATTAGTGTTTTTAGATGGTCTAAACAAGTGTTTCTGTCCATTGAAGCTCTAAGATGACTTGCTCTGCAAAAAAAGTCTACCTCATGAAAATCTGTATTCTGCATTGCAAATAACATTTCATTTCAAGAGAACGAAACATTTCTCGTGTATTTAAGCTTTGCTGTTAAAATTGCAAAAAACAACTTTCTGTCACTGAAAAAGAAGCGTTTCAGCATCTGTGGCCTTTTTTTCTTCATTTGCACTAAACACAGTATTAGTGTTCTTAGAAGGTCTAAACAAGTGATTCTGTCCATTGAAGCTCTAAGATGACTTGCTCTGCAAAAAAAGTCTACCTCATGAAAATCTGTATTCTGCATTGCAAATAACATTTCATTTCAAGAGAATGAAACATTTCTCGTGTATTTAAGCTTTGCTGTTAAAATTGCAAAAAACAACTTTCTGTCACTGAAAAAGAAGCGTTTCAGCATCTGTGGCCTTTTTTTCTTCATTTGCACTAAACACAGCATTAGTGTTCTTAGAAGGTCTAAACAAGTGATTCTGTCCACTGAAGCTCTAACATTACTTACTCTGCAAAATAACTCTAACTCATGAAAATCTGTCTTATGAATTGCAAATAACATTTCATTTCATGAGAAAGAAACAGCTTTCATGTACTTAAGCTTTACTGTTAAAATTGCAAAAGACTAATTTCTCTCGCTGAGAAAGAAGCTTTTCAGCATCTGTGGCCTTTTTATCTCTTCATTTGCTAAGTTGCACAAAACACAGCATTAGTGCTTTTAGATGGTCTAAACAAGTGATTCTGTCCATTGAAGCTCTAAGATGACTTGCTCTGCAAAAAAAGTCTACCTCATGAAAATCTGTATTCTGCATTGCAAATAACATTTCATTTCAAGAGAATGAAACATTTCTCGTGTATTTAAGCTTTGCTGTTAAAATTGCAAAAAACAACTTTCTGTCACTGAAAAAGAAGCGTTTCAGCATCTGTGGCCTTTTTTTCTTCATTTGCACTAAACACAGCATTAATGTTCTTAGAAGGTCTAAACAAGTGATTCTGTCCACTGAAGCTCTAACATTACTTACTCTGCAAAATAATTCTAACTCATGAAAATCTGTCTTATGAATTGCAAATAACATTTCACTTCATGAGAACGAAACATCTCTCGTGTATTTAAGCTTTGCTGTTAAAATTGCAAAAAACAACTTTCTCTCACTGAGAAAGAAGCTTTTCAGCATCTGTGGCCTTTTTATCTCTTCATTTGCTAAGTTGCACAAAACACAGCATTAGTGTTTTTAGATGGTCTAAACAAGTGTTTCTGTCCATTGAAGCTCTAAGATGACTTGCTCTGCAAAATAACTAACTCATGAAAATCTGTATTCTGCATTGCAAATAACATTTCATTTAATGAGAAAGAAACGGTACATGAACTTAAGCTTTACTGTTAAAATTGCAAAAGACTAATTTCTCTCGCTGAGAAAGAAGCTTTTCAGCATCTGTGGCCTTTTTATCTCTTCATTTGCTAAGTTGCACAAAACACAGCATTAGTGCTTTTAGATGGTCTAAACAAGTGATTCTGTCCACTGAAGCTCTAACATTACTTACTCTGCAAAATAACTCTAACTCATGAAAATCTGTCTTATGAATTGCAAATAACATTTCATTTCATGAGAAAGAAACAGCTTTCATGTACTTAAGCTTTACTGTTAAAATTGCAAAAAACAACTTTATCTCACTGAGAAAGAACTTTTCAGCATCTGTGGCCTTTTTTTCTTCATTTGCACTAAACACAGCATTAGTGTTCTTAGAAGGTCTAAACAAGTGATTCTGTCCATTGAAGCTCTAAGATGACTTGCTCTGCAAAAAAAGTCTACCTCATGAAAATCTGTATTCTGCATTGCAAATAACATTTGATTTCAAGAGAATGAAACATTTCTCGTGTATTTAAGCTTTGCTGTTAAAATTGCAAAAAACAACTTTCTGTCACTGAAAAAGAAGCGTTTCAGCATCTGTGGCCTTTTTTTCTTCATTTGCACTAAACACAGCATTAATGTTCTTAGAAGGTCTAAACAAGTGATTCTGTCCACTGAAGCTCTAACATTACTTTGCAAAATAACTCTAACTCATGAAAATCTGTCTTATGAATTGCAAATAACATTTCATTTCATGAGAACGAAACATCTCTCGTGTATTTAAGCTTTGCTGTTAAAATTGCAAAAAACAACTTTCTCTCACTGAGAAAGAAGCTTTTCAGAATCTGTGGCCTTTTTATCTCTTCATTTGCTAAGTTGAACAAAACACAGCATTAGTGTTTTTAGATGGTCTAAACAAGTGTTTCTGTCCATTGAAGCTCTAAGATGACTTGCTCTGCAAAAAAAGTCTACCTCATGAAAATCTGTATTCTGCATTGCAAATAACATTTCATTTCAAGAGAACGAAACATTTCTCGTGTATTTAAGCTTTGCTGTTAAAATTGCAAAAAACAACTTTCTGTCACTGAAAAAGAAGCGTTTCAGCATCTGTGGCCTTTTTTTCTTCATTTGCACTAAACACAGTATTAGTGTTCTTAGAAGGTCTAAACAAGTGATTCTGTCCATTGAAGCTCTAAGATGACTTGCTCTGCAAAAAAAGTCTACCTCATGAAAATCTGTATTCTGCATTGCAAATAACATTTCATTTCAAGAGAATGAAACATTTCTCGTGTATTTAAGCTTTGCTGTTAAAATTGCAAAAAACAACTTTCTGTCACTGAAAAAGAAGCGTTTCAGCATCTGTGGCCTTTTTTTCTTCATTTGCACTAAACACAGCATTAGTGTTCTTAGAAGGTCTAAACAAGTGATTCTGTCCACTGAAGCTCTAACATTACTTACTCTGCAAAATAACTCTAACTCATGAAAATCTGTCTTATGAATTGCAAATAACATTTCATTTCATGAGAAAGAAACAGCTTTCATGTACTTAAGCTTTACTGTTAAAATTGCAAAAGACTAATTTCTCTCGCTGAGAAAGAAGCTTTTCAGCATCTGTGGCCTTTTTATCTCTTCATTTGCTAAGTTGCACAAAACACAGCATTAGTGCTTTTAGATGGTCTAAACAAGTGATTCTGTCCATTGAAGCTCTAAGATGACTTGCTCTGCAAAAAAAGTCTACCTCATGAAAATCTGTATTCTGCATTGCAAATAACATTTCATTTCAAGAGAATGAAACATTTCTCGTGTATTTAAGCTTTGCTGTTAAAATTGCAAAAAACAACTTTCTGTCACTGAAAAAGAAGCGTTTCAGCATCTGTGGCCTTTTTTTCTTCATTTGCACTAAACACAGCATTAATGTTCTTAGAAGGTCTAAACAAGTGATTCTGTCCACTGAAGCTCTAACATTACTTACTCTGCAAAATAATTCTAACTCATGAAAATCTGTCTTATGAATTGCAAATAACATTTCACTTCATGAGAACGAAACATCTCTCGTGTATTTAAGCTTTGCTGTTAAAATTGCAAAAAACAACTTTCTCTCACTGAGAAAGAAGCTTTTCAGCATCTGTGGCCTTTTTATCTCTTCATTTGCTAAGTTGCACAAAACACAGCATTAGTGTTTTTAGATGGTCTAAACAAGTGTTTCTGTCCATTGAAGCTCTAAGATGACTTGCTCTGCAAAATAACTAACTCATGAAAATCTGTATTCTGCATTGCAAATAACATTTCATTTAATGAGAAAGAAACGGTACATGAACTTAAGCTTTACTGTTAAAATTGCAAAAGACTAATTTCTCTCGCTGAGAAAGAAGCTTTTCAGCATCTGTGGCCTTTTTATCTCTTCATTTGCTAAGTTGCACAAAACACAGCATTAGTGCTTTTAGATGGTCTAAACAAGTGATTCTGTCCACTGAAGCTCTAACATTACTTACTCTGCAAAATAACTCTAACTCATGAAAATCTGTCTTATGAATTGCAAATAACATTTCATTTCATGAGAAAGAAACAGCTTTCATGTACTTAAGCTTTACTGTTAAAATTGCAAAAAACAACTTTATCTCACTGAGAAAGAACTTTTCAGCATCTGTGGCCTTTTTTTCTTCATTTGCACTAAACACAGCATTAGTGTTCTTAGAAGGTCTAAACAAGTGATTCTGTCCATTGAAGCTCTAAGATGACTTGCTCTGCAAAAAAAGTCTACCTCATGAAAATCTGTATTCTGCATTGCAAATAACATTTGATTTCAAGAGAATGAAACATTTCTCGTGTATTTAAGCTTTGCTGTTAAAATTGCAAAAAACAACTTTCTGTCACTGAAAAAGAAGCGTTTCAGCATCTGTGGCCTTTTTTTCTTCATTTGCACTAAACACAGCATTAATGTTCTTAGAAGGTCTAAACAAGTGATTCTGTCCACTGAAGCTCTAACATTACTTTGCAAAATAACTCTAACTCATGAAAATCTGTCTTATGAATTGCAAATAACATTTCATTTCATGAGAACGAAACATCTCTCGTGTATTTAAGCTTTGCTGTTAAAATTGCAAAAAACAACTTTCTCTCACTGAGAAAGAAGCTTTTCAGAATCTGTGGCCTTTTTATCTCTTCATTTGCTAAGTTGAACAAAACACAGCATTAGTGTTTTTAGATGGTCTAAACAAGTGTTTCTGTCCATTGAAGCTCTAAGATGACTTGCTCTGCAAAAAAAGTCTACCTCATGAAAATCTGTATTCTGCATTGCAAATAACATTTCATTTCAAGAGAACGAAACATTTCTCGTGTATTTAAGCTTTGCTGTTAAAATTGCAAAAAACAACTTTCTGTCACTGAAAAAGAAGCGTTTCAGCATCTGTGGCCTTTTTTTCTTCATTTGCACTAAACACAGCATTAATGTTCTTAGAAGGTCTAAACAAGTGATTCTGTCCACTGAAGCTCTAACATTACTTTGCAAAATAACTCTAACTCATGAAAATCTGTATTCTGCATTGCAAATAACATTTCATTTCAAGAGAACGAAACATTTCTCGTGTATTTAAGCTTTGCTGTTAAAATTGCAAAAAACAACTTTCTGTCACTGAAAAAGAAGCGTTTCAGCATCTCTGGCCTTTTTTTCTTCATTTGCACTAAACACAGCATTAGTGTTCTTAGAAAGTCTAAACAAGTGATTCTGTCCATTGAAGCTCTAACATGACTTGCTCTGCAAAAAAACTCTAACTCATGAAAATCTGTATTCTGCATTGCAAATAACATTTAATTTAATGAGAAAGAAACGGTACATGTACTTAAGCTTTACTGTTAAAATTGCAAAAAACAAATTTCTCTCGCTGAGAAAGAAGCTTTTCAGCATCTGTGGCCTTTTTATCTCTTCATTTGCTAAGTTGCACAAAACACAGCATTAGTGCTTTTAGATGGTCTAAACAAGTGATTCTGTCCATTGAAGCTCTAAGATGACTTGCTCTGCTAACTCATGAAAATCTGTCTTATGAATTGCAAATAACATTTCATTTCATGAGAACGAAACATCTCTCGTGTATTTAAGCTTTGCTGTTAAAATTGCAAAAAACAACTTTCTCTCACTGAGAAAGAAGCTTTTCAGAATCTGTGGCCTTTTTATCTCTTCATTTGCTAAGTTGAACAAAACACAGCATTAGTGTTTTTAGATGGTCTAAACAAGTGTTTCTGTCCATTGAAGCTCTAAGATGACTTGCTCTGCAAAAAAAGTCTACCTCATGAAAATCTGTATTCTGCATTGCAAATAACATTTCATTTCAAGAGAACGAAACATTTCTCGTGTATTTAAGCTTTGCTGTTAAAATTGCAAAAAACAACTTTCTGTCACTGAAAATGAAGCGTTTCAGCATCTGTGGCCTTTTTTTCTTCATTTGCACTAAACACAGCATTAGTGTTCTTAGAAGGTCTGAACAAGTGATTCTGTCCATTGAAGCTCTAAGATGACTTGCTCTGCAAAAAAAAGTCTACCTCATGAAAATCTGTATTCTGAATTGCAAATAACATTTCATTTCATGAGAACGAAACATCTCTCGTGTATTTAAGCTTTGCTGTTAAAATTGCAAAAAACAACTTTCTCTCACTGAGAAAGAAGCTTTTCAGCATCTGTGGCCTTTTTTTCTTCATTTGGACTAAACACAGCATTAGTGTTCTTAGAAAGTCTAAACAAGTGATTCTGTCCATTGAAGCTCTAACATGACTTGCTCTGCAAAAAAACTCTAACTCATGAAAATCTGTCTTATGCATTGCAAATAACATTTCATTTCATGAGAAAGAAACATCTTTCATGTACTTAAGCTTTACGGTCAAAATTGCAAAAAACAACTTTCTCTCACTGAGAAAGAAGCTTTTCAGCATCTGTTGCCTTTTATCTCTTCATTTGTTTAGTTGCACTAAACACAGCATTAGTGTTCTTAGAAGGTCTAAACAATTGATTCTGTCCATTGAAGCTCTAACATGACTTGCTCTGCAAAAAAAGTCTACCTCATGAAAATCTGTATTCTGCATTGCAAATAACATTTCATTTCAAGAGAATGAAACATTTCTCATGTATTTAAGCTTTGCTGTTTAAATTGCAAAAAACAACTTTCTGTCACTGAAAAAGAAGCGTTTCAGCATCTGTGGCCTTTTTTTCTTCATTTGCACTAAACACAGCATTAGTGTTCTTAGAAGGTCTAAACAAGTGATTCTGTCCATTGAAGCTCTAACATGACTTGCTCTGCAAAAAAACTAACTCATGAAAATCTGTATTCTGCATTGCAAATAACATTTCATTTAATGAGAAAGAAACGGTACATGAACTTAAGCTTTACTGTTAAAATTGCAAAAGACTAATTTCTCTCGCTGAGAAAGAAGCTTTTCAGCATCTGTGGCCTTTTCATCTCTTCATTTGCTAAGTTGCACAAAACACAGCATTAGTGCTTTTAGATGGTCTAAACAAGTGATTCTGTCCATTGAAGCTCTAAGATGACTTGCTCTGCAAAAAAAGTCTACCTCATGACAATCTGTATTCTGCATTGCAAATAACATTTCATTTCAAGAGAACGAAACATTTCTCGCGTATTTAAGCTTTGCTGTTAAAATTGCAAAAAACAACTTTCTGTCACTGAAAAAGAAGCGTTTCAGCATCTGTGGCCTTTTTTTCTTCATTTGCACTAAACACAGCATTATAGTTCTTAGAAGGTCTAAACAAGTGATTCTGTCCACTGAAGCTCTAACATTACTTTGCAAAATAACTCTAACTCATGAAAATCTGTCTTATGAATTGCAAATAACATTTCATTTCATGAGAAAGAAACAGCTTTCATGTACTTAAGCTTTACTGTTAAAATTGCAAAAAACAACTTTATCTCACTGAGAAAGAATCTTTTCAGCATCTGTGCCCTTTTTTTCTTCATTTGCACTAAACACAGCATTAGTGTTCTTAGAAGGTCTAAACAAGTGATTCTGTCCATTGAAGCTCTAACATGACTTGCTCTGCAAAAAAACTAACTCATGAAAATCTGTATTCTGCATTGCAAATAACATTTCATTTAATGAGAAAGAAACGGTACATGAACTTAAGCTTTACTGTTAAAATTGCAAAAGACTAATTTCTCTCGCTGAGAAAGAAGCTTTTCAGCATCTGTGGCCTTTTTATCTCTTCATTTGCTCAGTTGCACAAAACACAGCATTAGTGCTTTTAGATGGTCTAAACAAGTGATTCTGTCCATTGAAGCTCTAAGATGACTTGCTCTGCAAAAAAAAGTCTACCTCATGAAAATCTGTATTCTGAATTGCAAATAACATTTCATTTCATGAGAACGAAACATCTCTCGTGTATTTAAGCTTTGCTGTTAAAATTGCAAAAAACAACTTTCTCTCACTGAGAAAGAAGCTTTTCAGCATCTGTGGCCTTTTTTTCTTCATTTGGACTAAACACAGCATTAGTGTTCTTAGAAAGTCTAAACAAGTGATTCTGTCCATTGAAGCTCTAACATGACTTGCTCTGCAAAAAAACTCTAACTCATGAAAATCTGTCTTATGCATTGCAAATAACATTTCATTTCATGAGAAAGAAACATCTTTCATGTACGCTTTACGGTCAAAATTGCAAAAAACAACTTTATCTCACTGACAAAGAAGCTTTTCAGCATCTGTTGCCTTTTATCTCTTCATTTGTTTAGTTGCACTAAACACAGCATTAGTGTTCTTAGAAGGTCTAAACAATTGATTCTGTCCATTGAAGCTCTAACATGACTTGCTCTGCCAAAAATCTCTAACTCATGAAAATCTGTATTCTGCATTGCAAATAACATTTCATTTCAAGAGAACGAAACATTTCTCGTGTATTTAAGCTTTGCTGTTAAAATTGCAAAAAACAACTTTCTGTCACTGAAAAAGAAGCGTTTCAGCATCTGTGGCCTTTTTTTCTTCATTTGCACTAAACACAGCATTAGTGTTCTTAGAAAGTCTAAACAAGTGATTCTGTCCATTGAAGCTCTAACATGACTTGCTCTGCAAAAAAACTCTAACTCATGAAAATCTGTATTCTGCATTGCAAATAACATTTAATTTACTGAGAAAGAAACGGTACATGTACTTAAGCTTTACTGTTAAAATTGCAAAAAACAAATTTCTCTCGCTGAGAAAGAAGCTTTTCAGCATCTGTGGCCTTTTTATCTCTTCATTTGCTAAGTTGCACAAAACACAGCATTAGTGCTTTTAGATGGTCTAAACAAGTGATTCTGTCCATTGAAGCTCTAAGATGACTTGCTCTGCAAAAAAAGTCTACCTCATGAAAATCTGTATTCTGCATTGCAAATAACATTTCATTTCAAGAGAATGAAACATTTCTCGTGTATTTAAGCTTTGCTGTTAAAATTGCAAAAAACAACTTTCTGTCACTGAAAAAGAAGCGTTTCAGCATCTGTGGCCATTTTGTCTTCATTTGCACTAAACACAGCATTAGTGTTCTTAGAAGGTCTAAACAAGTGATTCTGTCCACTGAAGCTCTAACATTACTTACTCTGCAAAATAACTAACTCATGAAAATCTGTATTCTGCATTGCAAATAACATTTCATTTAATGAGAAAGAAACGGTACATGAACTTAAGCTTTACTGTTAAAATTGCAAAAGACTAATTTCTCTCGCTGAGAAAGAAGCTTTTCAGCATCTGTGGCCTTTTTATCTCTTCATTTGCTAAGTTGCACAAAACACAGCATTAGTGCTTTTAGATGGTCTAAACAAGTGATTCTGTCCATTGAAGCTCTAAGATGACTTGCTCTGCTAAAAAAGTCTACCTCATGAAAATCTGTATTCTGCATTGCAAATAACATTTCATTTCAAGAGAACGAAACATTTCTCGCGTATTTAAGCTTTGCTGTTAAAATTGCAAAAAACAACTTTCTGTCACTGAAAAAGAAGCGTTTCAGCATCTCTGGCCTTTTTTTCTTCATTTGCACTAAACACAGCATTAGTGTTCTTAGAAAGTCTAAACAAGTGATTCTGTCCATTGAAGCTCTAACATGACTTGCTCTGCAAAAAAACTCTAACTCATGAAAATCTGTATTCTGCATTGCAAATAACATTTAATTTAATGAGAAAGAAACGGTACATGTACTTAAGCTTTACTGTTAAAATTGCAAAAAACAAATTTCTCTCGCTGAGAAAGAAGCTTTTCAGCATCTGTGGCCTTTTTATCTCTTCATTTGCTAAGTTGCACAAAACACAGCATTAGTGCTTTTAGATGGTCTAAACAAGTGTTTCTGTCCATTGAAGCTCTAACATTACTTGCTCTGCAAAAAAACTCTAACTCATGAAAATCTGTATTCTGCATTGCAAATAACATTTAATTTAATGAGAATGAAACATTTCTCGTGTATTTAAGCTTTGCTGTTAAAATTGCAAAAAACAACTTTCTGTCACTGAAAAAGAAGCGTTTCAGCATCTGTGGCCTTTTTTTCTTCATTTGCACTAAACACAGCATTAGTGTTCTTAGAAGGTCTAAACAAGTGATTCTGTCCATTGAAGCTCTAAGATGACTTGCTCTGCAAAAAAAGTCTACCTCATGAAAATCTGTATTCTGCATTGCAAATAACATTTCATTTCAAGAGAATGAAACATTTCTCGTGTATTTAAGCTTTGCTGTTAAAATTGCAAAAAACAACTTTCTGTCACTGAAAAAGAAGCGTTTCAGCATCTGTGGCCTTTTTTTCTTCATTTGCACTAAACACAGCATTAATGTTCTTAGAAGGTCTAAACAAGTGATTCTGTCCACTGAAGCTCTAACATTACTTACTCTGCAAAATAACTCTAACTCATGAAAATCTGTCTTATGAATTGCAAATAACATTTCATTTCATGAGAACGAAACATCTCTCGTGTATTTAAGCTTTGCTGTTAAAATTGCAAAAAACAACTTTCTCTCACTGAGAAAGAAGCTTTTCAGAATCTGTGGCCTTTTTATCTCTTCATTTGCTAAGTTGAACAAAACACAGCATTAGTGTTTTTAGATGGTCTAAACAAGTGTTTCTGTCCATTGAAGCTCTAAGATGACTTGCTCTGCAAAAAAAGTCTACCTCATGAAAATCTGTATTCTGCATTGCAAATAACATTTCATTTCAAGAGAACGAAACATTTCTCGTGTATTTAAGCTTTGCTGTTAAAATTGCAAAAAACAACTTTCTGTCACTGAAAATGAAGCGTTTCAGCATCTGTGGCCTTTTTTTCTTCATTTGCACTAAACACAGCATTAGTGTTCTTAGAAGGTCTGAACAAGTGATTCTGTCCATTGAAGCTCTAAGATGACTTGCTCTGCAAAAAAAAGTCTACCTCATGAAAATCTGTATTCTGAATTGCAAATAACATTTCATTTCATGAGAACGAAACATCTCTCGTGTATTTAAGCTTTGCTGTTAAAATTGCAAAAAACAACTTTCTCTCACTGAGAAAGAAGCTTTTCAGCATCTGTGGCCTTTTTTTCTTCATTTGGACTAAACACAGCATTAGTGTTCTTAGAAAGTCTAAACAAGTGATTCTGTCCATTGAAGCTCTAACATGACTTGCTCTGCAAAAAAACTCTAACTCATGAAAATCTGTCTTATGCATTGCAAATAACATTTCATTTCATGAGAAAGAAACATCTTTCATGTACTTAAGCTTTACGGTCAAAATTGCAAAAAACAACTTTCTCTCACTGAGAAAGAAGCTTTTCAGCATCTGTTGCCTTTTATCTCTTCATTTGTTTAGTTGCACTAAACACAGCATTAGTGTTCTTAGAAGGTCTAAACAATTGATTCTGTCCATTGAAGCTCTAACATGACTTGCTCTGCAAAAAAAGTCTACCTCATGAAAATCTGTATTCTGCATTGCAAATAACATTTCATTTCAAGAGAATGAAACATTTCTCATGTATTTAAGCTTTGCTGTTTAAATTGCAAAAAACAACTTTCTGTCACTGAAAAAGAAGCGTTTCAGCATCTGTGGCCTTTTTTTCTTCATTTGCACTAAACACAGCATTAGTGTTCTTAGAAGGTCTAAACAAGTGATTCTGTCCATTGAAGCTCTAACATGACTTGCTCTGCAAAAAAACTAACTCATGAAAATCTGTATTCTGCATTGCAAATAACATTTCATTTAATGAGAAAGAAACGGTACATGAACTTAAGCTTTACTGTTAAAATTGCAAAAGACTAATTTCTCTCGCTGAGAAAGAAGCTTTTCAGCATCTGTGGCCTTTTCATCTCTTCATTTGCTAAGTTGCACAAAACACAGCATTAGTGCTTTTAGATGGTCTAAACAAGTGATTCTGTCCATTGAAGCTCTAAGATGACTTGCTCTGCAAAAAAAGTCTACCTCATGACAATCTGTATTCTGCATTGCAAATAACATTTCATTTCAAGAGAACGAAACATTTCTCGCGTATTTAAGCTTTGCTGTTAAAATTGCAAAAAACAACTTTCTGTCCCTGAAAAAGAAGCGTTTCAGCATCTGTGGCCTTTTTTTCTTCATTTGCACTAAACACAGCATTATAGTTCTTAGAAGGTCTAAACAAGTGATTCTGTCCACTGAAGCTCTAACATTACTTTGCAAAATAACTCTAACTCATGAAAATCTGTCTTATGAATTGCAAATAACATTTCATTTCATGAGAAAGAAACAGCTTTCATGTACTTAAGCTTTACTGTTAAAATTGCAAAAAACAACTTTATCTCACTGAGAAAGAATCTTTTCAGCATCTGTGCCCTTTTTTTCTTCATTTGCACTAAACACAGCATTAGTGTTCTTAGAAGGTCTAAACAAGTGATTCTGTCCATTGAAGCTCTAACATGACTTGCTCTGCAAAAAAACTAACTCATGAAAATCTGTATTCTGCATTGCAAATAACATTTCATTTAATGAGAAAGAAACGGTACATGAACTTAAGCTTTACTGTTAAAATTGCAAAAGACTAATTTCTCTCGCTGAGAAAGAAGCTTTTCAGCATCTGTGGCCTTTTTATCTCTTCATTTGCTCAGTTGCACAAAACACAGCATTAGTGCTTTTAGATGGTCTAAACAAGTGATTCTGTCCATTGAAGCTCTAAGATGACTTGCTCTGCAAAAAAAAGTCTACCTCATGAAAATCTGTATTCTGAATTGCAAATAACATTTCATTTCATGAGAACGAAACATCTCTCGTGTATTTAAGCTTTGCTGTTAAAATTGCAAAAAACAACTTTCTCTCACTGAGAAAGAAGCTTTTCAGCATCTGTGGCCTTTTTTTCTTCATTTGGACTAAACACAGCATTAGTGTTCTTAGAAAGTCTAAACAAGTGATTCTGTCCATTGAAGCTCTAACATGACTTGCTCTGCAAAAAAACTCTAACTCATGAAAATCTGTCTTATGCATTGCAAATAACATTTCATTTCATGAGAAAGAAACATCTTTCATGTACGCTTTACGGTCAAAATTGCAAAAAACAACTTTATCTCACTGACAAAGAAGCTTTTCAGCATCTGTTGCCTTTTATCTCTTCATTTGTTTAGTTGCACTAAACACAGCATTAGTGTTCTTAGAAGGTCTAAACAATTGATTCTGTCCATTGAAGCTCTAACATGACTTGCTCTGCCAAAAATCTCTAACTCATGAAAATCTGTATTCTGCATTGCAAATAACATTTCATTTCAAGAGAACGAAACATTTCTCGTGTATTTAAGCTTTGCTGTTAAAATTGCAAAAAACAACTTTCTGTCACTGAAAAAGAAGCGTTTCAGCATCTGTGGCCTTTTTTTCTTCATTTGCACTAAACACAGCATTAGTGTTCTTAGAAAGTCTAAACAAGTGATTCTGTCCATTGAAGCTCTAACATGACTTGCTCTGCAAAAAAACTCTAACTCATGAAAATCTGTATTCTGCATTGCAAATAACATTTAATTTACTGAGAAAGAAACGGTACATGTACTTAAGCTTTACT